>NW_012148408.1:1585262-1630248 GCF_000956105.1 Propithecus coquereli | reverse complement strand
GTTGCTCTATATAACAACATGTGTAATGACTCATGCTTTATAATCCCAGCACTTTGGGAGGCTGAGGTAGGAGGATTGCTTGAGGCCAGGAATTTAAGACCAGCCTGGGTAATATAGACAGACTCCATCTCTTAAGAAAAAAAAAAAAAATTAAAAGTTAGCCAGGCATGGTGGCATGTACCATAGTCCCAGCTACTTGGGAGGCTGAGGTGGGAGGATTGCTTGAGCACAGGAGTTCAAGACTGCAGTGAGCTTGCCACTGTACTCCAGCCTGGGTAAGAGACAGAGAATTCGTGTCAAAAAAACAAAACAAAAAACAAAACAAAACAAAAACAACAAAAACTGTGTTGTTTAATCTCCAAATAGTTTGGGATTTTCTAGTTATCTTTCTGTTACGGATTTCTAGTTTAATTCCACTGTGTTCTGAGAACATTCTTGCAGAGGAACAGGACATCATGTGTGTGTTATGCTGTGGGAGGTCTGGTTTCTGTTATATTCCTCCAATATGTGTTTTTTTAATTGTTTTATTAGGCAATTAACTTCAAATTCAGATGGCAGCTCAAATCTCAGTTCAGTTCTTTTTTCTCTGCCGAAGTGTTTTCCACGCACGTGTGGCTGAGGGATCAGCCAGAGGTTTGGACGGAGTTTATATATAGGATCTAGAGCTCCCCGTCTCTGGGTCTCTCCTTTATGGGACTCCCTCCCTCCCTCTCCAGAGGCTGCAGTTGCTCTAAATTCTGTCCTCTGGTTCTTCAGGCCAGAAAGACCACAGGTTTCCTATGAGTGCTGTGCCGACTGGGCCCCCCCTCACTGCGTGCCAGTCCCCCTCCTTCCAAGTGTTGACTCCCAGCCAGGGTTGCTTTTACTCACTCTCCAGGGCCTTGAGGTGTTTTGTTTTCATTTTGGTTTTATATTTTGTCAAGAGTGGTTCCCACAGATATGTGGGAAGGTTAGTTCAGTAGGATCTTAGTTACACTGGAAGGGAAACCCCCAAAACCAAGGCATAAAAAGGTAACATCACTGTCTTTGACCACCCAGCCAGCAAACCGCAGAACTGGAACTCAAACCCAGGCTTAGCCAACTTCCAATCCTTGCAAGTACCTTTTAGTTTACTGATCTGTCTTCCACCTCTTGTTTGTCAACTCAGAGTCCTAGAACTTCTTATTGCTCAAGTGACAATGGTGGGGTCTTTCAGCGTCTCTGACTTTCCCTTTGCATAAAATCCCGCCAGATTAAGAAGGGTATTTTATGTATTCCCTTTTGTCATTCTCTGTCCTGTGAAAGGATGGCGATCCTCATTGTATCAGCTTTGAAGTTAGAGATCTGTGTTCAAATTCTGCCTCTGGACATACATGCAAGCTTGGGCAAGGCACTTTAGTTTTCTTATCTGTAAAATGGGGGAACCAATAGTATTGACCTCAAAGGGTTGTGTGAAGATTAAATGAGATACTTCACGTGCAGTCCAAAGGACTGACGTATGGTAAGCACTCATTACATGCAACCTGTAGAGGTTTTTTCCTACTCTGAGGTAGGAGGGTCCCAGGGGGATGCTATATTAGGTATTTTTCTAAGAGGAGGATACACAGGGGCCTGAGCCCAGGCCACTGCTTTAGAGGCTGGTCCTCCTGGGAGGTCAGCCCTGTCAAGCTGGGCTTCTTGTATTATCTCAACCCCGGTGGCACAGAGCCTAGAGCAGTGTGAGCAGGTCCTCCTTGCAGGGAGGAAACCCAAGCTCAGAAAGCGTTAGCTCCGGCCTGAGGTCTGTGGCAGAGCTGGGAGGGCAGGCCAGCTTCCCTGAGCTCTGCCTCCTCCATCCATGGTGTTTCCTTTATATGAAACGCCCATGCCCGTCACACGGGGAGCCCTGGGCCCAGGGGCTGGGCGCAGGGGTGGGGGTTCTCAGAGGCCAGGGGACCCAAGAGAGGAGGCTGTGAGCTCTGCCATAACAGAAGATGGATGAGGAGGAGGTTTCTGATTTATTTTTCTCCAGTGGGCTGGAATGCTTTCTAGAAGGAACACAGAGAGGCAGAGAAGCCACCAAAGAAAGACGGAAAGGCAGGGAGGGCGCGAGCAGGGGCGGCGGCGCTGCTGGGTCGCGTCTGGGTGCCGGGCAGCCCCTCCTGGGGAGCGGGTGTGCACGATGACAGAAGGAGAAAGGAGGGCGGGCGCGGGGGACCCTCCTCCTGCCCATCCCCGCCTTGCCAAGGAAATGCCCTGCAGTGAGCACTGACCATGTGCTGCCCTTCACCCACCTCACGTATTTAGAACCTCCCCCCAAACCCCCAAACCCTCTGCCTAGACAGCCTTACAGTGGCTTTTTTTTTTTTTTTAAAGATGGGAGTCACGAGGCTCAGAGAGAGTAAATTAGAAGCCGGAGGTCACCGGCTTGTAGAGAGCAGAGCTGGGTTGCTCCGGGCCCTGTACCAAGCTGCCTCTAGCATCTTGAGCTGTGGCGTGGCCTGGCGTGGGAGCCAAGGGGACAGCAGACCAAGGTCTTCTGAGTGTTGCTTCTCTCCCTGAAAGCAGTCCTCTTTGATCATTTATTCATGCCAAGCATGTCTCCCAGCTACCCGGCCACAAGGGGGCGCCGCGGGGACAGAGAGCAGCATCTCTGGGTCTCTGCCTACCACACCCCTCAGTGATTTCTGGGCTCCCCAGCTGAGCCTCATGCTGACCTCTTGGGTCACCATTTCTCTCGCCTCGTGCCCCAGCCCTGTGGAGAAGGCCGATCTGCCTTTTCACCTAGGCCAGGTCTTGATGCTGCCACAAAGCCACTGGGAGGTCCTTGGATCAGGCCTGGGCCTCAGCTCTCAGCTTAGGACAGTTCTCTCCTGGGAGCCTCTAGACACCCTCTCCCCCATCCCCTTCCTCTGACAGGCCAGAGTTTCCGTAGCCGTTGATGCTGGGACTGCGGCTGGCCTTGACTGAGAGACCGGCTCTAAATCAGGCAAGTTAGGTGACAGTCGCCAGTCAGCTGTACTTGAAGCCAAGGCTCTCGCCCTCAAGTTAATCCCCTTTCCAAATGGCGAACGCCGAGGAAAGCATGGGGGCAGTGGATTCAGATCTTTTGACATTCTGTGGCCTGGGGATCAGAGTTTCGTGGGAGGTAAAAGGAAGACAGACACAGCAATTGCATGCCAGATGCTGGGCTGCGGGAACTCCTCAAACATTTTCTCAATCCGGACAAGGACCCTATGCTGGAACTTATTTTCTGTCTTTTACAGAGGAGTAAACAGAGACTCAGAGAGGTTAAGTAACTTGCCCAAGGACACACAGCTAGGAAGTAGCAGATCCAGGACTCCAGCACTAGTGCCTCTGCCCCTTCAGCACACTGCAGTGGCTTCTGGTCCTCCCACCGCCCTCCCTGGACCCTGCAGACAGCACAGTGCCCTCCTCCTCCCCCTCACTCCTTCTACCTCTCACCTTCCCGAGCTGTTGGACGTGGCTCCTCATCTTCTCCTCCACCCCCCTGCAGACAGTCAGGGCCACCTTCCCCGTTAGTACTAGGGAGGGTTTGAAAGAGAAGCACAGCACTCAGGGCCACAGACAGGCGGGCGCTCTGTGTGACTCCAAAACAGAGTTATCTGGATAGAAGTGACCTCTCACTGAACCAGACAGCCTGAGCGACAGAGACGCTGGACAGTGACCAAAGAGAGACAGGCACAGAGAAAGAGAGCTAGAGAGATGGGTTGGAAGAGGAAACGCTCCCACGGGCGCCAGGGGCCGCTGGGGCTGCCCGTGTGATTGGGAGGCCAGATTTCTCACCGCCCATTCAGCCCCAGCCACAGGCCGCCTTAAGCCAGGGTTATAAATAGCTGGGAATATAAATGTTGGGCAGGGAGAGCAGGATCCAGCCTGCTCCTGGGCTGGGAAACATGAAGTGGGGGTGTGGGGATAGTGGCTGGTCTAGAACCAGGCTCAGGGTTTGCTGGAAAGATCTGTGTCCTCCAGCAGCGAGAGAGATCTGGGTCGTGAGCTATCCTGGGGTTGGGGAGGCCTCAGTGGGACCCTGGGATTCACACCCACTCTGCTCTGGGTACTCAAGGGTACGTAACTGCATTCTAGGTGACACCGGACCCTTTGCCAGGGTCAGGAGGCCCTGAGGCCTCTGCCAAAGGGGAGGAAACTCACCTGCATTGAGCACCTACCAGGTGTTGGGCTCTGGGTACATCATGATGCCATCACTGAAATAAAGGCATTAATAGCAACCACTTCTCCATAGCTGCTACATCAAGAAGCACGTTGAACCCTTTATATCTAATGATACCGTTGTGTTAGGATTGTTAATATCGGCAGTAACACGGTAACAATAGCTAAAACTTCTTGAGCACCTTGTATGCTTCGGGTACTGGCTTAGGCTTTATAGACCATCGTCATCAGCATCAGGCTGTCATCTGTGAGCTACTGACAGCTGCTGTATTTGGCACTTATCAGAGACTCTTACGCTGTCCAATTAAACTTAATTCTGATATCCACCATGTGAGGGAAGTATTCTTACCCCCATTTTGTAGACAAGGAGACTGGGGCACACGAAGATTAAATGATTTGCCCACAGTCACATGCTAGTAAGTAGCAAGCAGATGAGGGTTTGAACCCAGGTGTCTGACTCCCAAGCCTTTCTCCTCCCACCACACCTCCCTTCCCAAGGGAGCGGATGCCCAAGAAATGCTTGTTGGACGAACGAATGAACAAGCGCAGAAACATGTGTCTGTCCTAGGTGATGGGTGGAATTTCCAAGCCCCAGGAGGTTAAGCCGGTTGTTCAAGGTCATGGGGCCAGACGGCAGTGAGGTGGGGGAGGGGTCCCAGCTCTGGTGTCTCGGTGCAGGCTTCTCTCACGGTCCTTCTTGCTACTTTGAGCAGAAGCAGCCTCTTTTTGGCAACCGTTTGGCGCTTACTCATGCCTGGGATAACAGTGGACTCCGTGTGCATGCAGACTCATTTCCCACCCTTCAGGGAGCCTGGCAGGAGGCCCAGAAGCTGGGCCCTGCCCCTCCCCAGGCAAGCCATCAAACGGCAACCGCCAGCCAGGCACGGGAGACTCGTTTCATTCCCTCTCCCTTTTCCTGAGGCCCCTTCCAGCTGGAGGGCTCTCGGAATTCCTGCTGGATGGGTAGGGGTCCCTTGGGGCCTAGAGGCTGGCGGGGCACCTTGGACCTCCCTACCCAAGCTTCTCGGGGCCGACTGCCACGGAGGGTCAGTACAATGGTGTGGGGACAGTTTTGTGGCCTTGGGCAACCAAAGGCCCTTTTCCAGGTCTCGGTTCTTGCTTATCTCCCAAATTGCGGGGTCTGGGGATTGGGGGAGTTGCCCTCCAGGTCTGCACTCAGAGTCCCGGGCTCTTCCCTGACGAGTCTGTCAGCAACACGTGCAACTGCTCCAGCCTCACTCTTGCTTGGATGTCGGGGGGCGGGAACTGGGCAGGGCCTCCTACCAGGCTCCCCGAAGGGCGGGAAATGAGTTGGCATGGAAATTGGAGTTTGCTGTTAATCCAAGCGTGAGTAAGGGTGAGATTGGTGCCAAAAGTTTCTGCTCAAAGCAGCAAGAGGATTTGTGACAGAAATCCTGTGCTCAAAGCCAGGGGAGGCAGAGAATCCGAAAGAACTTAGCCCCAACACTGGACCAACGCGGCAACTGCCTACTTGGAGTTCTTTTCATGTGGACAGCCACTGTGGTCAGGCCTCTGCTACTCGTGGGGAAACTCAGTTTCTAACTGATACACTTTAACTCCTCGGGACGGGTTTCTTCACTGTCAGGGAACATGTCTTCGACAGCTCTGGGCTTCCTTCCTCAGTGCTTTATAACCGAAAGGAAAAGGAGTGTCTCTCCCTGCTGGAACTTGAAAATGCCTGGGGAAGGACTGTGATTGGCCAGCTTGGGTCATGTGCCCCTCCCTGGCTGTCACTGAGGCTAGGAGATGAGGCACTTTGATTGGCTCAGCTTGGGTCACATGACCTCCCCTGTGAACACAGGAATGGGGTCTGTTGCAGGAGAGGAAAAGGGATGATCTGGGGCAGACAAAACAATAGTGCTCAGAGCTGCATCCGACTTGGACTCCGTCTGACGGCGTCTCTGACTGCCTCGCTTTCAGCCGTGTTAGCGCCACACCCCAGGGGATTTGGGGACAGCTTGCTCAGGACCCTGAGCAAAGTCCATAGACCAACCTGGTGGGCTATTGCTGCTGTTTAATGATGGAATTAGATAAATATAGTGCCTGCCACCCTGCCAGGCACACAGACAATGTCCTTCCCGTTCCTGCAGGTGGGAAAGGGCCCTGAGACGTCTTTTCAGCTGGGCTTCTGTCTCTCTTGACGTGTCTGTCCCCTCACAGGGAAGAGCCCCTCCTGTCCTCATCGGAGTCCCCAGAGATTCAGGTCCAGGAAGCTCCTCTGATGGGCAGTCCAGGAACTGCCCGACAGTCAGGAGTTGGACCTGCTCTTGCTCAGTCCTAAGGAGGTGGCCTTGGGTGAATCACTCAGCACATCGAGTCTCAGTATGCGTGTCTGCAAATGGGGATGAGACCTCGGCGTGCTGTGGTGACGGGTGACAGAGATGCTGTGTGGAGCCCGCAGCGCTCCATGCCTGCCACACAGTGAGGTCTCAATAAATGTTACTATTAATGATCAGTCTTGGGAACGAACACTTAGACTCAAGCTTGGCCACCGCAGAAAACACAGTCCCGGGGTGGCCCAGAGGGGGAGGGAGGCCTTTGTCTGGACCCTCTAAGCCTGGTGAGGGTGGAGAAGGCCCTCTCAGGCTCTGGCGGCTTGGGTACCAGCTGGAGGATGCTCTGGAAGCAGGTGATGAACAAGACGTTGAAAGCTCCTGATGCTGCCATGGCAGAGGGGATGCAGGGAGGAGGGAGAGCGAAGCTGCTGTCACTCACTTGCCGAGGGATCCTCTGTTGGCCACATCACCCCTCCAGACAGGCCGGCCCTCATCCTGCACACGTTGACTGATTGGAGGCAGATGCTGGCTACAGCCAACTGGGGCGTCAGTCTGGGGCCGCAGGGACAGAGGGCAAGGCCACAGTACTGAGGGTTCAGAGCATGACTCTGGAGCCAGCCCGCCTGGGCTGATCCTCACACTTTGACTAGCTGTGTGACCTGGGCCAGCACACTTTAGATCTACGTGCTTCCCTTTCCTCGTCACTGCATCTCTTATTTAACACTCTCAACCACCCTTTGAAGGCAGCTGCGGGCAATCCAGCTTAGGAGAGGGTGGGTAACCTGGTCTCAATTCCACAGCAAGGGAGGGAAGGTGCCAGAATGTGGGCCTGATTCCAGAGCCGGAGCTCTGACCCAACTCATGGAGTTTTAACCCCAATCCTGCACCGCGCTTTCATAAGCTTCACCAAGGTATAGAGGCCACTCAAGGTCCCTGTGGGACATTCAGACCAAAATCTGATGCACGGCCACGGTGGGAAGGTTTTGCTGGAGATATTGCCTCCCCCAAAGGACCATGGCATCAAAAGTTTTTGCCTCCAGAGCTCACTGGCTTCATTCCAACCTAAGCAGTTCCCAGCAAAGTCAGTGCCTGTGTCCCTGTGAGAGATCAGGAAGCCCTCCTGATCCATCCAGAGAATTCCTGTATTCTCAATACTTGACACTGCGTTTGCACTCAGCGCCATTCACCTCTTCACTTAGAGTCATGACATCCCAACAGGGTCCTTCCTGCCTCCCTCCCATCCATTTTACAGGCAGGAGACTGCAGTCCACAGAGGGGAAGGGACTTGCCGGGGTTCCACAGTGAGTGGCAGGGCAGGGTCAGAACCCAGTTCTCCTGCCTTCCTGACATGTAGAAAGTGCGAGCTTTTGGGAATCAGGCAAACATGAGTTCGTGTCTCAGCTCTGTCCCTTGCTGGCAATGTTACCTGTCCCTTCCCACGTGGGAGGAGTCCCATGTGCGGAGAAGGGAGTCAATAAATGTTGGTCTCCTCACTACCCGTCCTCCTAGGGGTGGGTGGCAAGAGTGCCCCTCCCTCCAGCACACCCAGGCTGCTTGGGAAGGCCTCTCAGCAGCATTAACATGACCAGAAAGGAAACAAAAATAAAAACAAACAAAAAGCACATGCAGGAATAACAAAACCACATGCAGAGAAAAGCCTGGAAGGAAACATACTAAACCTACTAAAATGTTACTAGTACTTTTTTCTGGATGCCATTATCAAGGCTGATTTTACCCTTTTCCTTATACCTTTCTGTGCTTATTAAAAAAAAAACAAAAAAACTTCTATATGGAGAGTGCATGTTGTATGTGTCCATTTGTGCATGTGCACGCATTATATATGTGTCTATGTGTGCATTCTGTGTCTATCTGTGCAGATGTGTGTTCATGCTTGTCTATTTGCATAAGTGCCTGCGTGAGCGTTGTGCGTGTCTGTGGGTCAGGGAACCTGTCCCCACGTGGCTCTGTGAGGCTGAAGGGAGGACTAGGGAACCTGCCAGAACCATCAAGTCCTAACCAGGCCCCTCCAGGGAGTCTCTGAGGCAGTGGCCTTACATGGTTGTCCCCTTCAGGGCCCTGGTTAGATGAAACTGGGCTCGATTTGTCAGTCGTTAGCATCAGTCTGGAGTTGTGACAGGAAGTTGTCTGGAAACGTTGGTGCAGAGTCCCATCCCCCCGCCAGCTGCGAGCTGGGGCTCAGGCTGTGCTCACGGGGAGGTGGGGGGAGAATGACTGGAGAGCAGGGGTGTCACCAAGAAGGTGTATACAGGTGCCTCGAAGCTCTGTGGCTGATATACCTTCACTCACCTGCACCTGCATGGCGAGTTTACCAAGTTAAAGTGGGGGGCTCTCAGCCCTCGTTGGGCCCCCTCCCAGGATATCTGGCTGTGGCGGTTTCTCCTTCAAAATGCCCAGTAGAAATTAAGCATTTTGATTGCTTCTTCTTTTTTTTCTTTTTTTAAGAGACAAGGTCTTGCTCTGTATCTCAGGCTGGAGTGCAGTGGTGCAACCATAGCTCACTGCAGTCTGGAACTCCTGGCCTCAAGTGGTCCTCCCGCCTCAGCCTCCCAGAGTACTGGGATTATAGGCGT
This sequence comes from Propithecus coquereli, assembly GCF_000956105.1. Taxonomy (NCBI): domain Eukaryota; kingdom Metazoa; phylum Chordata; class Mammalia; order Primates; family Indriidae; genus Propithecus; species Propithecus coquereli. The sequence continues at coordinate 1,621,211 of NW_012148408.1, read as the reverse complement.
GAGCCACCGCACCTGGCCTTGATTGCTTTTGAGTGTCAGTGTTGGGGATGCGAAGCAGCAATAGATGTGATCTCCCCGTAAGTGAGGCCACTTACTCGGGAAGCAAAGACAGGGAGAATGCTGTGTTCTGATTGGTCAGGCCTGAGTCATAAAGCCACCCCTGGCCCCAGAGAGATGTGGAGGAGTCAACTTCACCTGGCACCCCACAAGCCGAGCTGAGGGCAGGGTTCCTCCACAGACATTCTGGGCTGGCAAGAATACATATGTGTTCTCATGGTTTCACTCCCGGTGGCAGGTCCTCCCTGCCCCATTCCTCCTCCCATATCTGGGACCTCCTAATTCCACTGCACACTTAGCCCTATCAGAGACCCCAGGACAGGGTCTTAGAAGCTGCAGCTCCTCCCCGTGGGACTCAGTCCCCAGTCGCTAAGACCCTGTGCCCCGTTCTGAGAGCCCAGCTCCTGCCCTGTCTCCCACGGCTTAATCCCTTGACTCTATTTTCCTCAAGGAAAGGTCCTTCTTTTTGCTTTCTCAAACTTTTCCAGAATGTCTACACATCCTGCCTTCACTTCCTTGTCATTTACCCTTTAACCTCTTGCAGTTGAGTTCCCACCTCCACTCTCCTGTCCCCTTTCCTAGTTTTCACACCAGTGACTGCTCTGTGGCAGTTGACCTTTCTGACCTCACCATTGCTCTCGTAACGCCCCCCACCCCCGTTTTTCCTCTGGCCACATTCTTTCCATCCCTTCCCACTTACCCTCAAATACTACTGTTCCCCAAGATCGTGTTCCCAACTCCCTTTCCTGTGCTTCCCACGCGCCTCTCACTCTCCCCCAGGACTCTGAAGTCAGCTCACATCACTCCTCTGAGCCCTGGACCGATAAAAGCGATGACACGGCGCTCTCCCAACATTGTCCTGAATGACCCGTAGCTGCTCAGATCCGAGATGTCCCAGCCTGAACACAACCTCCTCCTCCCTAAACCTGACTGCCTTCTGAAGGCATGGTCAGCCACCCGGCTGCTTAAGCAGAAATATTAGATGCATCAGATCCTTTTTCTGTAGCCGCCCCCGCCCCCACCCCGCTTCCCACCCTCTCTTCCGTCTCCATTCTAATCTGTTTTCAGAACCTCTTCTACCACCCAAACATCTCCCTGCTCCGGCCCTCTTTACTTCATTCAGGCCCTCATACCCTCTCCCCAGACCACTGCACACTGTCCCACAGGTCTCCCCGCTCTTTCCCACCCATCCAACACTTTCTCTACATATTGGCTCGAGTGATTGCTCTAAACACAAATTGGGGCGTGACGCTCCCCTGCTTAGACTCTGCATGGCTGTCAGGGAGCAGTGCAAGCCCATTAGCTTGATGTACGAGGCCAAGCAAGGCAGACCCCTTCTCTGCCTTTCCACCTCTCACCCGTTTCTTACATTCCCCCATAAAGTCTATCTTAAAGGTTTGAAAAAATAGCTTTATTGAAGAATAGTTTATATATAATAAAATTCACTAATTTTAGGTGTAGAGTCTGATGAATGGGGGTAATTGTATATGGTTGTATGCACACTGCAGTCATTCTAAAAGTTCCCTTGTGTCCCTTTGCAGTCAATCTCCTTCCCCAACCGAGAGCCCCAGGCAACTATCGATTCAATTATGTTTATATTCCAGAGTTCCATAGACATGGAATCGTACGGTTTGTAGTCTTTGTGTTTGACTCATCTCATTTAGCATAATGTCTTTGAGATTCGTGTATATTGTTGGGTGTGTTAATATTTCATCCTTTTTATTGCTGAGCAGGACCCCTTTGTATGAATACACTACAATTTGTTTATTCATTCATTTGTTGATGGACATTTGAGTAATTTACAATTTTTGGCTAATATGAAAAATACTCTATGATCACTCCTGTAGTAGTCTTTGTGTGGATGTATGTTCTAATTTTTGGGGGGTAAATACTTAGGAGTGGAATTACTGGGCCCTAAGGTTGGTGAGTGCTTAATTTTATAAGAAACTGTCATACTCTTTTCCAAAGAGTATAGTGTGGTGGCTATAGGATTTGCATTCCCACCAGCAACACGTGAGTACTCGAGTTGCTCTACATCCTCTCCGACATTTGTTATTGGCAACTCTTTCACACTTCAGCCATTCTAGTGGGTGTGTAGTGATGTTTCATTTCCTAGTCACCACGGACATTAAGTGCGTTTTCACGTTCTTATTGGCCACTTGTATAGCTTCTTTTGTGAAGTGTCTCTTAAAATTGTTTGCCCATTTTTTATTGGTTTTTTTCTTCTTCCTCTTTCTTCCTCTTCTCCTCCTCCTTTTTGGTTCATTTTTAGAGTTGTAACAATTCTTCATGTATTCTGGATACAACACTTTGTCAGATGTATGTTTTGCAAATATTTTTTTCCCTGTTTGTCAACTTATTGGTTTTTCAACTGAAGCTCACGGATCATTAATGAGTAATAAAATCACTTTAGTGGGTTAGGACAAATATACAGTTGATCCTTGAGCAATGTGGGGCTTAGAGGCACCAACCCCACATGTAGCAAAAATTCTGCCTGTAACTTTTGACTCCCCGAAAACTTAACAGCCCACTATTGACCAGAAGTCTTACTGATGACATAAACTGTCAATTAACGCGTATTTTGTATGTGAATGTATTGTATGTTGCATTCTCACAATACAGTAAACTAGAAGAAAGAAAATGTTATTAAGAAAATCATAGGAAGAGAAAATATATTTACTATTCATTAAGTGGAAATGGATCATCATAAAGGTCTTCAACCTCATCGTCTTCACATTGAGTAGGCTGAGGGGGAGGAGCTAGAGGAGGGGTTGGTCTTGCTGTCTCAAAGGTGGCAGAGGTGGACGAAAATCCACCTGTAAGTGGACCCGTGCAGTACAAACCTGTGTTGTTTGAGGGTCAACCATATATTTTTTTGAGTGAAATAGAATAGAATAGTCACAGAGCACACACAGCAAGGCTAGGCATTGGTGCACACACTTTTAGTTGTGTATTTGTGTGGGGGATATTGCATCATGAAGTTAGATGTATGCCTTCCTGTGGGCAATAAATGCTTGAAAACCTCTGCTCTATTCATGTATGTTTAATGAACAAAGAAACAAATGAATGCACTATCCATGGCCTGGCAAAGTCTCCCAATCTGTCAGATTTCTCAGGATTCAGGGCATTTTCAGCTCACAGAACACACCCTCCAGTGGCAGCAGCAGGAGGGAGGCTGGAACCCTTTTTATAGTCTGTTTCCTTAGAGTTGAGTTCCTCCAAATTGGTGGCTTCTTTTCACTCAAGTCACTGTATTCCCAAGAATGCACTTTGACAAATACGTTCCTGAAATCGCTTCATTTCTGTGTGAAAGGTGGTAAGGAAAGTCTGGGAAGCACTGGGTCAAACAAAGATAAATGGGTGCCTTTTATATGCAGGACTTCTCAGTGCCTTTAATATGCTAAGGAACATTGTGAATCTCCAAGAGGGAGACAGAGCTGGCATTACTTCTCAAATTTGTTTGAACACAAAACCTTTTCTTAATCGTAATAGCCAAAAGGTGGAAATAACCCAAATGCCTATCAACTGATGAACAGATAACCAAAATGTGGTATATCCATACAATGGAATATTATTTTGTCATCAGAAAGAATGAAGTATGGACACATGCTACAACATGAATGAACCCTGCAAACATTACCCTAAGGGGAAGAAGCCAGACACAAATATCATATGTAATATGATTCTACCCTTATAAAATGTCCAGAATAAGAAAATCTACAGAGACAGAAAGCAGAACTATGGTTGACTGGGGCTGGTCAGGGGAAGAGGGGAAGAGAAGGTTTGGAGGGTGACAGCTATAGGATAATGGGTTCCTTTTGTTTGTAATAAAAGATTCTAAAATTGATTGTGGCGATGGTTGCATAATTCTGCGGATATACTAAAGACCATCGAAGTGCACACTTTAAATGTGTGAATTGTATGATACGTGAATTATATCTTAATAAAGCTGTTATCAAAAAACTGCAAAGCCTTTCTTCAAGGAGTTTTTGGAAGGACTGGTGTTTTAAGGAACTTACTTTGGGAAACAAAGTTCTAAGCCAAGCCACCCGAGTCCCCCTGGTAGCCTGGGGGACCATTCTCCTGTGGACCCTGAAGACTCCCCCACCCCACCCCACAGTGAGGCCAAGATGGTTTTCTTTGCAAAGAGAGCCAGAGTTAGGGTAAGTGTCCCGCACAATGACAGCCCCTCCTGATGGGCGCAGGGACAGAGCCAGGGCTGGGTGAGTGAGTGTCTAGCGCATTTTTGTCCCTGTGCACATTTATCTGTGCACATGACAGACGTGCTGAACTCCTCAAGCCTGGGCAGCGAGGACAGGGCCTTTGGTGCCCGGGTACAGCCTCACCTGGCCACCAGCAGACGGTGCTGCTGCGCCCGTCCTGTGAGCGCCCTCCGTCCTGGCCAAGGGAGCCAGTCAAAATTAGCGCAGGCTGGGACACCAGTTGGGAAACCAGATGGGAAAGTCTGGAGCTTGGAGAGGAGCAGACATGGGTTTGTTCCCAGTTCTGCTGCATTTCTGTGTGACCTTGGGTGCAGTGTTCAGTCTTTCTGGGCCTCGGCTTTCCCACTTTGCAACGAGGCTTCTGGAGGAATCCAGGCTAAAGACTGTCAAGGTTGGAATGGACTTCGATGCTTGAGTCTGTTCTCCTCTCTCCCTACCAAGTGCTCTGCTCTCCCAGTGCCAGGGGACTCCCTGCCTCCCATCTCACTGCTGGACAGTTGTGGCTGTCAGGATGCCCTCCTCACACTGGACTGATTTCTGAGAGCTCCCCCCATTAGCCTTAGCTCTCCTGTTGGCCCCGTGAAATGTGATGAGCCACTCTGCTATGATGCCCAGCAGGGCCCATTTCATTTGGCCTCCTGACTTCCCTGGGGTGCCAGCCAGGAAGCCACTGCCCACCCAGAGCAAGCCTGCACATTCCTGCCTTGCTCTGAGCCAGTGTCCTGCACCATTCCAGCCCCCAGCCTCCCAGCCTGTCCCTCTCCTCCCTGGCCTGGGACATCTGCCCAGCCTCCCATCACTTCTCAGACTTGCTGTTGTACGATGCCCTGGACTGCTCCACTTCCCAGCTACGCCTTCTACTTGCTGCTCAGATGAACACTCTTCCTGACTTCAGTAAGGAACACTCAGCACCCACCTGGCCCCAGGACGCCCTCCCTATCCCACTGTGGCTGGTGTTCCTATGGGATTGTCCCAGCCTCTGCAGAGGGATTTTGATACTCTGGATAGCCCAACGGCTCCTTAGAGATATTGACTACACCCATTCATCTGTGTCCCCATCCAATGGTGAACCCCACGTCCATCCACAGCCTACAGGAGCACAGTGCTTCCAGTTGATCACAGGCCCCTGACACAGCCTGACCAGGGCATCCCGACCACAGCAGAGCCAGGCAGGACAGAGGAGCATTACCTGTCTCTCCTTCTATTTATTTATTTATTCATTTTTATTTTACTTATTTATTTTTTTGAGACAGGGTCTTGCCTTGTTGCCTGGGCTAGAGTGCAGTGGCATGATCACAGCTCACTGCAACCTCAAACTCCTGGGCTCAAGGGATCCACCTGCCTCATCCTCTGGAGTAACTGGGACTACAGGTGCACATCACCGGGCCCGGCTAATTTTTTTTTTCTTTGTAGAGACAGGGTCTCACTATGTTGTTCAGGCTGGTCTTGAACTCCCAGGCTCAAGTGGTCCTCCTGCCTCGGCCTCCCAAAGTGCTAGGATTACAGGCACGAACTACTGCAGCCGGCCTGTCTCTCCTACTAAAAGCCACCTTCTATTAATGCCCACCTGTCTGGGGTCATGGAGAGAGAAATCACTTGCCATCTAGCAATGCTGTCCTTCTTAGGGGTTGTTGTTCCCACATGGCACCGTTGTCTCTCTTGTTCCACGTTTTGAGGGGCATGATCCCATCAGATGAAGTCCCCACCATGGCTCCCTCACTGTGTGACCTCCCCGGTCCTTCCCCTTGTTCTCCAGCCTCCAAGGAGAAGTTGGTTTCTGCCGTGCGTGAGCCCACCTGACTCTTTGGACTGGCACCCGGGCTGTCCTTCCCTGGCCCTGCCTTGGCCGTCTCTGCTGTGTCAAGAGATTCAGCCAACCATGGTCCCCGTCTGGCTTGCCTGAAGCAGCCACATCCCGCACGTGGCTGCTGTCTCCGTGAGTCACTGCACGACGGCATGTTTATTAGGACGGCGGGAGCTCATTTTGCCAACTTTGGAACCACGGGAGCCGGCTAAGTTTAGAACAAGCCTTGAGCGTGAGGACGCCGTGTTCCTTCTCCTTCTGGCAAACACGAGACTCGAGCTATTCTTTTCGTCTTCATTCTCCCAGACAAGTCCTAAGCGTCATTTACCACTAGAGCTGCCTCCTGCCGACACAGACTCCTCTGTAATTAAGAGGAGAAGCTCCCCCAACCACTCTAAGGTTGAAAAGTGTTGGATCATCGGGATGTTTTAAGGAATACAACAAAGGCTCTGAAAAACGGGGTGCTTTGAAGCCTTAAAGCAGATGTACTTAACTCTGTTTCTGTGGCTGGGTTTCAGGGGGTGCAGGAATTCTTGAATTCTTGTGTGAATGTGCTTTTCCCTGGGGAAAGGGCTCCATAGCTTTTATCAGATTCCCAAAGGAGTTCTTGACTCCCCCTAAAAATAAATGTCAGATTTAGAAAAAGATGCCTACCTGTGCCTGCATGGCAGAGTCCTGCCGAGCTTTGGGGTTCCACTGTTAAATATTAAATCCCTCTCAGGGTCTCCGCTGGGAGCAAAGCCCCCAGAACCTGGTTCAGGCTGGGAGGAGAGTCACAGGCATGGTTGGTGGAGGTGGGGAGAGAGGTCTGGAACATTCCATCTGCCTGGAGGGGAGTGATGTCATCAGTGGAACTTGGGGGATAGGTCAGATGGGCCAGGGCAAGTGATGCGAGATAAAGAGGGTGGTAAGAGGAGGTGAGAGGTCAGCTGGGATGTGCCAACAGCTGAATCAGACGCCAAAGAGGTCCAGTCGCAGCGCTGTGAATTCCACGTAGGGATCTGCTATTTTCCACCCCGGAGAACGTGCACTTAGACTTTGTGGCAAGTGCTTATTCTCCTGTTGGCTGCCTTCAATCACTGGAGCGCCTCCCTGCTCCCTCATCCCACCACCCTAATCTGTGTCCTGCAAACAGTGGAGCACATGGTCTCGATATGCAAATTCATGAGAACGTAGCTGAGGTCACACTTAATTTGGGAGGATGTCTGCTGTCAAAAGAAAACAAGTGATGTGTTCAGTTGTCAAATGCCTGTGACCTTTAGCTTATCTACAACACCAACAGGCCTCCTTCCTAACCCACAAGGTTAATAGAGAGTTATATGCATCCTGCCCTCCATCTCCAGGGTATGAAATCGAAGGGGTGGGAGAGCTAGTGTCCAACAGTGGTCAACAAATTAGTCCTTGTGCTAACATCTCTGCCTCCCATTGCATAGTCTGGCCATTTAACTGATGGCTGCTATCTGCCTTACCGGCCATTTGGGATCGAAAGGCCCAGACTCAGCCAGGCGTGGTGGTTCACACCTGTAATCCTAGCACTCTGGGAGGCCGAGGCGGGCGGATCCTTTGAGCTCAGGAGTTCGAGACCAGCTTGAGCAAGAGTGAGATCCCGTCTCTGCTAAAAATAGAAAGAAATTGGCCAAACAACTAAAAATAGAAAAAATTAGCTGGGCATGGTGACACGTGCCTGTAGTCCCAGCTACCTGGGAGGCTGAGGCAGGAGGATCCCTTGAGCCCAGGAGTCTGAGGTTGCTGTGAACTAGGCTGACGCCACGGCACTCTAGCCTGGGCAGGAGAGTGAGACTCCGTCTCAAAAAAAAAAAAAGACCCAGACTCAAATTTGAGACCTGCCGTTTGTTGTGTGACCTTAGGAAGGTCATTAAACCATTCAGAACTTTATTTTCCCAAATCAAAAAATGGGGGAGATAATAAATCCTTGCCTACCCACCCAGAGAAGAGTTTGGGAGAGAAAAGAACTAACATTTATTGACTATCTACTGTGTGTCAGGCCTTCTGTTTGTCATCATTATCCTTTTTAAACTTTATAATCTCCAAAAATATCCCGGGTTGCTCCGAAAGCCCACTGAGAACAAATATTTAACAACTGTCTAGGTACTGGGGATACACCTGTGAACAAAACAAAGTCCCTGTCTTTGCGAAGTTGACATTCTAGAAGGCGAGACAGACAGTAAGCAAATAAATATGAACATTGTCAGGGTGCAGGGGATACGGGTAATGGAGAAAAGTGAAGTAGAGGGAAAGAGAGAGAAGGCAGGATGTGCGTGCTGTTCTATGACAGGGTGACATTTGAGCAGCACAGCGGGAAGAGAAGGAGGAAGCCAGCCTCTGGGACAAGAGGATTCCAGACAGAGAGACCTGCAAGTGCAACGGCCCTGAGATGGGAACGTGTCCGGCTTATTTGAGGAATGGAGAGCGGTCAGAGGGGATGGGGCGGAGGCACCGGGGGCAGAACAGTAGGAATTCAGGACAAAGTAAGACCCGGGTAAGGACTTTGGGTATGAGGACCATGGAAATAAAACTGTACTGCACATAGTTAAGCACTATGTACAATAAATGCATTTCTCCATTTGTCTGTCTTCCAGGACTTGGGAGTCTTAATTAAAAAAAAAAATCTACTCTATTTTTTTTTTTTTTTTTGAGACAACGTCTCGTTCTGTCACCCAGGTTAGAGTGCTGTGGTGTCAGCCTAGCTCACTGCAACCTCAAACCCCTGGGCTCAGCCTCCCAAGTAGCTGGGACTACAGGCACACGCCACCATGCCTGGCTAATTTTTCTATTTTTAGTAGAGACAGGGTCTCACTCTTGCTCAGGCTGGTTTCAAACTCCTGGCCTCAAGGGATCCTCCTGCCTTGGCCTCCCAGAGTGCTACGATTACAGGCGTGAGCCACCGCACCTGGCCAACACTACAGATTTCTAAAGTGCCATCCAATATAACTGCCACACAAATCTAGATATAGAACATTTCTATCACCCCAGGAAGTCCCTGGTGTCATTTTCTAGTCCATAGATCACTCCCCAGAGGCAACTGTCTTCAGATTTTTATCACTAGGGATAATTTTCCCTGTTCTTGAACTTTGTATAAATGGAATCATATAGTGCGTATTCTTGTGTAAGGAAGGTTTCTTTCACTCGGCATAAAATGTTTTGGAGATTCATTCATGTTGTCACAGACAGCTGTAATTAATTTCTTTTTATTGCTGCATAGTATTCCATCTACCCAACACTTGAAATTGTCAGTCTTTTTACTTTTATTCATGTGCAAGGCTATGAAGTGGCAACTCAGTATGGTTTTAATTTACATTTCTCTGATGACTAAAGATGTTAAGCACCTTTTCATCTGATTATTGGCCATTCATATATCTTTTGAGGAATGTCTAGTTAAGTCCTTTGCCTGTTTTTAATGTGGATTGTTTGTCTTTTTTTATTGATTTATAGAAGCTCTTTATATGTTATAGATACAAGTCCTTTGTTAGATGTATCTCTTGTGAATATTTTCTCTCAGTGTCCCAGTAAATAGTGATGTGCCTTTTTACTTCCTAATGGTGTCTTTTGAAGCTTTTATTTTTGATGATGACAAATTTATCCTTTTTTAAAAATGATTAACACTCTAGCATCCTGCCTAAGGAAATCTTTGGCTACTCCAAGGTCAAGAAGATATTCTCCTATATTTTCTTCTAGAAATGTTATAGTTTTATCTTTTACTCATAGGTCTGCAATCTGTCTTGAATTAGGTTTTGTGTACAGTGTGAGCTCGGGATAAAGGTTCGTTTTTTCCCCCATATAGACATCTATTTGTAGAACATGGAAATCATTTTGGTCGAATCTCACACATAAATTCTTCTGGGTAAGTTATGCTTGTCTTAACACTCTGTCTCCCAGAACTGATTATCTAGCTACTGCTAATAAACTCTGAGTAGGCTCAGAAGATTAAATGGTGACAGTGAAGAAACAAACCCCTACATCGAGAAAAGAAATACCAGCAAAAGCACTAATTGCCCTTTTATAATATTGTCCTGTCTTTAGCTTTTCTCACGGTCCAAGCTACATTTCACTTCCCAGGTCAGAGCAGAGGAGGGCAGAGGTGAGGGAGAAGCAAAGCATGGAGCAGGATGAGGGACAAATAGGAGCAAGAGTTGGCAAAGTCCTCATAGGGCGGAGCCAGGTTGGGTTGGAAGCTGGCTGGTTCTTTGGGACTCTGCTATGGTTTGAGTGCTTTTGTTCCCTCCAAAATTCATGTTACAAGTTAAATCCCCAATGCAACAGTATTAAGAGGTGGAGCCTTTAGGAGGTGATTAGGCCATGAGGGCTCCACCCTCATGGATGGCATTAGTGTCCTATTGAAGGCTGGAGGGAATTAGTGAGGCCTCTTTGTGCCGTCTACCTTCTACCAGGTGAGGACGCAGCAGGAAGGCCCTCACCAGTCACCAATGCTGGTGGCTTGATTTTGGACTTCCCAGCCTCCAGAACAGTGAGAAAATACATTTTTCTCTTCCTTCTTTCCTTCCTTCTCTCTCTTTCTTTCTTTCTTCTGTCTTCAAAAAATTTCTGTTCTTTATACATGACCCAGTCTCGGGTATTTTGTCATAGCAGCACAAACAGACTAAGAGAGGCTGGCAGCAGGAATCCTAACTGCCCACCTTCTCTAGGTCTCTCATGTGACGGTGCAGGCCGAGACTATTAAGTCTCAGGGGTGCAGGGCAGATCGGGGCTTGTGAGCCAACCCCTCCTCCAACAAGGCCAGAATGCCCTCTCCAGCATGCAACCTGGGATCCAGACACTTGTCTGTGTTATCTTATTCATTCAATTGGCCCTACAACATTAGGAGAAAGGCACATTTTTACAGATGAGGAAACTGAGGATCCAAGAGGTTGAGCTGCTTCCCAGGAGTCACACTTCATGCGCGGGGGCGTTAGGATTCTCTTTTCCACGTTCCTCTCCACTGCCTCCCATTTGCGCTGTGATCTAGCCCTTCCAAACCACGCACTGCGCAAACCATCAGACCTCTGCGTGGCCACAAGCTTTCCTCCTGCAGAACTTGCATGCGAGCAAAAAAGGAGATGCATATGGGGCATTTCCCACTGCACATTTTTCAAAAATAGCCTCGAATTCCTATGAAACAAAGAGCTTTTCAGGCTCAAAGCGAGGATTTGCTTGCATAAAATAAATTCTAGTACAAATCATTTCAGCAAAGTGAAAACATTTGGACAATCTTTTGGACTTCATTGACCCAACCAACCATCTAAAGGATGGTGCTGAGTGGTATTAAAGAATCGCCAAGCTTTCTGCACAGTGCCACGCCTCTGCCCGCGTGTGCCTCCTCCAGCAAAGCCCTGCTACTCCTGGTACCTGGCAAAGCCAGCTCCACCTCGCTTAAGTCTTTCTGGGTCCCAGGGTAGGCTGAGCGCCCTCATCTGTTTTCCACAGACCTTTGTCCAAACCTCAACTTCCAGCATCTCCTGGACTGTACTGTTTGTCTTCACGTCCATATACCCTGTTAGACTGGGAAACCTTGACATCAGGACCTGTTCTCACTTCTGTATCCCAAGTACCTATTACAATGTCTCTTCAACTTGCCCTCCATAAATATTTAGTATTGGCCGGGCGCGGTGGCTCACGCCTGTAATCCTAGCTCTCTGGGAGGCCAAGGCGGGTGGATTGTTTGAGCTCAGGAGTTCAAGACCAGCCTCAGCAAGAGCGAGACCCCGTCTCTACTAAAAATAGAAAGAAATTAATTGGACAACTAAAAATATATAGAGAAATTAGCCGGGCATGGTGGCACATGCCTGTAGTCCCAGCTACTTGGGAGGCCGAGGCAGGAGGATTGCTTGAGCCCAGGAGTTTGAGGTTGCTGTGAGCTAGGCTGACGCCAGGGCGACAGAGTGAGACTCTGTCTCAAAAAAAAAAAAAAAAAAATTAGTATTGAAAAGATGGGTCAGAGAAGGTGCTAGAAGATTGGAGAGAATAGCTGAGCCAATTCAGGAGAACTTCCCAAGGCAGGAGCTCAGGTAGTGGTCTGTATGTGTTTGTAAGATGGTACGTTAGGCTTTTTTTCTAGCTGTGTGATGCCTCACTTTTCTCATCTGAAAAAAGGGGAGAAAAATAGCAGCTACTTTGTGTAGATCATGTAAGGATTGAATGAATTAGCGCAGGAAAGCCCTTAGAGCTGCACCTGGCATGTTTCACACTCAATGAATTTTATAATCATCGTCATCATTGTCATCGTCGTGATTACAATGATAGTGTCTTGCTTTCATGTTGTGACCACAGGCACTGGGCTCCAGCCCAAGTTGCTGACTATGGAGGGGGCACACGCCTGGTACCCTGCCCTCTCTCTGACCTAGAGAGGCACCCAGCCCTGGACAAGGCAGAAAAGAAAGCAACAGTGATGCGAGGGGGTGGCAGCTGATGCCGGGGGGTGCCGAGTGGCTTGGACAAGTTGTGTGCACTGAGATATCTCACCTGGGTGGGGAAAGGCAGAGCCCTGTGCTTAGGTCACCCAGAGGCCCACTGGCTGTGTGCCAATGGCTGCAGAGCTGGGAGCCCTCCGGCCACAGGCCAGTGTTCCTCAGCCTGCCTCCCATACTGGGACTAACAGGTGGCCCTTAGTTTTTCAGTACCCTAGATAACACTGGAACCAACATCTTTGAATGCAGAACTTCCCTCACTCCATATTGGGATTATTTTTTAAAAATGTATTAATAATAGATTATCAAGGCATGGAATTACTGAGTCAAAAGATGTATGTGCTTTTAAATGACTCTTTTCCCAATGTTGATAATAACAGCATACCTTAAGTGGAGTAGACAGATGTTGCTTTTTTGTCTGCTCTGAGTCCATTCCGCCAGGAAACTGCTGTTTTTGCACCATCTGGTCCTGATGGGCTGTCGCTCCAGCTGCCTGTCCCCTAACCCAGGTTCCCCGTCTCGGGCGTGGGCACACCGTCCAAAGTGGCCACTCAGAAAACCTCAGCCCTTGAGCACAGCAATTGGTCTAGAGTAGATGTGTGATCTTAGCAGGATCAATCGGAATCCTTTTAGAGTACATAGAAAAAAATTTTTTAAAACAACTTTAGATTTGTACAAAATTCCAAGTACTGTACAAAAACCTTTTTTTCCCTGAACATGTGAGAATATATTTGCTGACACAATGCCCATCACCTCCAAATACAAACCTCAGTGTGTATTTCCTACAAACAAGGCCATTCCACTACACCAGCTATGAAAACCAGGAGACTCGTGCTGGTACCGTGTTATCGTCGAATCCTCAGATTTCATCCCAGCTTCACCGCTGTCCCGGGAGTATTCCCTCCAGCAGAAGGGTCTGCTCAGAATCACACATTCCATCTGGAACAGCGCCTTGATCTTTTCTTGCCTCTCATGACCTCAGCCGCGTACGGATGAGCCGCCAGCTATTTTGTAGAATGGCTTTGTCTGGTGTTTCCTTTTGATTTGATTCACATTCTGCATCGTTGGTAGGAATATTCCAGAAGTGCAGCTGTGTCTTTTTCATTGCGTCTCATCGGGGTGTCGTTCTGATTGGCCCCATCACTGATGCGCTCACTTTGTTGCTGGATGAAGGTGAGGTTGGCCAGGCCTCCCCACTGGGAAGTTACTCTTTCCCCTTTGTAATTAATAAGTATTTTGAGGGGAGTTACTTCGAGACAAGGTAAATATCCTATTTCTCATTAAGCATTCAATTTATGTGTTCACTTATTTATGTCAGTAAGGACTCAACGATTCCTGTTTTATCCAGTGGGTTATAATCTATTATTTCTGTTAGAATAAATAATGCTAAAATTGTCCCAGATTTGGCTAGTGGAGGCTCCTTCGAGCCACTTCTGTGTTCTTTTGATGTGTCCCTGTCCTTCTGTAAGTGCTTCTGTGTTTTCTAGTTTAATGAGATGTTTGGGTTGCATATTGTACTTTCCTAGGCTCAGCCTTGGAATCGGCCATTTCTCTACAGCATTCTAGTTCCTTTTGGCATAGAGTTGCATTCAGAAGCCAAGCTCTATACCCTAGTTGTGTTCGTTGTGATTCATGCTTCATCTATCTCTCTATATCAAACACCATGGGTCTACATCCTTTTGAAAGTTTTATCATGGACTCTGGAACAGAGATTTTCTCTCTTTGGAATTACAACTTCTAAGACCCTGTAGACCTGGAGCTACTGGGAGACATCTCACTATGATTGAGGAACAGCCTGTTGGGGAGTGAAGTCAAGCAGAGGCAAGTGGATCTGAGAGGTAGAGAGACACAGAGTCCCGCAACACTACTAGAGCTAGCCATGCCTGACTCCCTGAAATTTCTTGGCTACATGAGCCAATATATTTCTTTTTCATCCAAAGCTAATATAAACTGGGTCCTTTGCAAACGAAGGAGTCCTGATCAATATATGAAATAGCTCATGAGTGACAAGTCTGTACCGTTGTGTTTGGGATGTAGACTTCAGCTTTCAGCTTTGTCCCCCCCCAGTACCGAGGGCAGAGGGAATTCGTCCCTGTCTAGTTCCAGTCTATCAAGGCTGGAGGCTGTGACCACACTGGGACCTGGCTCCCTAGTCACTCTCTTCCACATGGACCTCTGTCACTTTGCTGCCAGTCTCTTCTGAAATGATGCTGCACCACCGTAGAGGCCTCAGAGCAGGAGGCCCGTGGAGATGGCTGTTAGCTCCTCCATGGGTCTGCCCCGAGTGTGGACACTGGCGGTCCTTTAATGCCCCACAGCAAAGACTGGGCTGCAATGGTCAACCCAGCGTTGTTCCTGAGGGCTTGGCAGTAGCAGGAGGGACCGCCAGGCTGGAGAAACAGGCTTGAAACTGCAAGGCAGCAACAACTGGTCCAGGGGCAACCTTGCCAAAAGTCCCGCCCCCGTCCCCCATTGGCCTCCTTCACCCTCTTGAGTAGCTGCCCTTTTTCTTCCTCCCCAGAAGGAGAGGTTGACCTCTAACTCCTCTGCTTTGGATCTCCATTCTCTACCCTTAGATTTGCCCTTTTCTAGAATGACTGGTTGAAGGACTGGTGGCTGCTCACTTCCAGAAACAAAACTCTACCCCTCCCAGGACAATCTAGAACAATCCAGGTGTCTGCAACCACACATGAACCAAAGCCTGAGAGCTTTTTTCTGGAGTGACTCCAGGGGGCTCAGCAGGCCCCGTCCAGTCCCGAAGACGACCATCGCCAACAGGAGATGAAGACAGGGCCTGGTCTCCTGGACAGGAAACACCCTCCCACCCCCGGCACACGTCTCGTACATGCCACTGGCGCCACCCACACGCCGTATCCTCACACTCACATGCTCGCACACACACGCTCTTCTCCCAAGAACAATTTTCAAAGTAGTGCAGTCCATACCTCTATACCAAGGCGGAGAAAAATCTTGTTTCTAAATATAATACCACGTAGCAAAATTCCCATCTGTGCCCATTCAAGGCAGTCTTTACAGCTGGTCTCGGTTCACTCCAGAAAAAGATCTGGTCCAACCCCTGGTCAACCAAGTTCCCTAGGGGTGTTTCTTCTAAAACAAGAGGGACCCATGGCACAAAGCCTCATTTAAGACTTTTCCTCTCTCAACATAGAAAACAAGGAAGCTTTGAAGTTAGTATCTTTTTTTTTTTTTTTTGCCCTAAGAAAAATTTTCCAAAGTCTCAGATAAATGTTTTAGACAAGGCTCAGGGCTAAAGCGCCTGGGCTTCCCCTCCCCCTCCTGCTTTCCACTCTAGGGACCTCTACAAGTAGAAAGTTGTCCCCCACCTAGCCCAGCCCTGCTTGAGAGGAAGGTGAGGGAGCGGAAGAGGCCTCCTCCCTCTCCAGGGCAAGCCCCAGGCGCAAGGTTGGAGCATCTCTGTTGTCCTTATTACACCTGCTGGAGACTGTGCCAGGCTCTGGGGGGGACTGTGCTCATTCTCAGATGACAGTGGAGGCTCTGAACAAAGTAACTCAGGGTCATGCAGTTAGTAACAGGCTGAGCCGGGATTCCAACCCGGGGCTGGCCCACCCCGGGAGCCTAGAGCTCCCAGGTTGGGCCTGCAGCCTCTGCAAACCGCTCTCCACACGGAGTCTGCAAGTCTTCCAGTCTCCTGGCCCACGGCTTTCCTTACTCTTGCCCTCGAGGAAGCCTCCCCTTTTCTGTCCTAACTTTCTCCTGCTGTCCATCTCTGTCCTCACACCAGCAAAAATCCCATCCTCAAGGTCAGGAGTTTTAGAGAAAACCTTCCTTCCAACCCTTTCCCGGGTGTCACTTCTGTTTCAACAGTTACATGTCCTTTGTCATCTCGTCCTTTCCATTTTATTTTTGTAAGTCATGTAATTCAACCTGTTCTTTCCGTCTTCCCTGCTGCCGGTTCCCAGAGGCTCCCACCGTGGGCACTTCCCGCAGAGCCGATGGCTTCAGTCAGTCTAGGACTACGGCAAAAATGCACAAGTTCTCGGGCCTGAAAGATGTGCATTGAATTTGCCTTGACTGCTTGCCAACTGTGTGGCTTTGCAGGAGTGTCTGGCCCTCCCTGAGCATCAGTTTCCTTGTCCCTGACTCTTTTCTCATTGGACTCTAGTGAGAATCGATTGGGATAAGTGTTTCTTTCATTCCAAAAATATTTCCTTTTCAAATGAGTGACATGTGTCGAGTGTCAAGCCTTGGACCCCTACCTTCAGTTTAGTGGCTTGCAACTAAGCAGGTAAGGTGCCTCACGTGCATGCCTGACACACACTAGGTGTTCAGTAGTGGCGGCCCCTCCTCCCTCTCCAGACTGGGAGAGATCTCTTTATATTTATTTCACTGGAAATTTTCCTATTTCTCTGCAGTTTCCCGGGAACAAGCAGTCTCTGCCTTAGTTTGCAAATTAGTGCATCCCTCTGCAGATGGCAGGCCTGAGATCAGAGTACACCACGGGTACAAAGTCACACGGCAGGCTGGTGGGTGGTTGACAGCATCGTCCCAAATCAAGTCAGTAGATTCTGCTTCCCCTCCCTGTCCCCTTCAATGTCACTTGGATGGTTCCAGGTCTTCCTGAGCTCCTACTCGACCCTCTCATCTTCTCCATCCAGGTGTGCCTGCCTTTCTCCAGCATACACCTGCTCAAGTATTAACAAAAAGGAGAACTTATTAACTTGTGCACCTGAGAAGTCCAAGGGCAGTTCAGACATGCCTGTATCCAGAGCTCAAACAAGGCCTTGGTGGTGGTCTCTGTCCACGTCTCCTTTCTGCTTCCTTCCCTCTGTTGGTTTGTGTCCACAGCTGGTCTTCTTCATGTGGCAAGAAAGATGTCCCATGGCAGCCCCAATTCTGTTTCCAAATCACTTAGCATCTCAGTGGAATAGACCATCTCTCCCGATAGATTCAGCACAAAAATCCAGGGAAGGCCTCTGATTGGCCCTGCCTGGTCACATGCCTACTCCTGAACCAATAGCTGTGGATGTGGGGATGGGTGTTCTAAGTGGGCCATACGCTTATCTTTGGGAGCTGGGTTGAGAAAAGGGCAGGGTCAGCTCACTGGAACCACACACAAAGAGGGGCACGCTGCCGGAACGGGGAGGGCTGTGGCACAGACTAAAATAGCAGGTGTTGCCCGTCATCACTCTGACTTCCAAAGCCACAATATGTACCCACAGCTGCCAGCAGGACCTCTGCCTCTTGTTCACAGAAGCTACAGGGAGAAAAGAGCATGGTTGGTGGGGTCAGATAGGGCTGGGTACAAATGGCAGTTCTGCCCCTTATTGAGCTGTGTGACACTAATCAAATTCCTTAACCTGCTGAAGCTCAATTTCCTCATCTGTGAAATGGGGATAATATTAATAATTCCTAATTCACAGACTTACCATGAGGATTAAACATGCCAAACACCAAACCCAGTACCCGCACAGAAGGGGTAATTCATCCACATCTGAGCTCCTTGCCTGTGCTTCCTGACCTTCAGCTCGACTCCTGGGTCCCAACTCCGAAAGCCGGACCAGGTGTGTCTCCACGGAGGCTCCCCTGCTCCTCCTCGCTGCACAGAACTCTCAGGGGGCCTTACCCTGGTGAAGTGCCAGAAGGTGTCACTAGGAGATGGTGCACATGTTTTTTTGTTTGTTTGTTTTTCCCCATCTTGATAAAAAATGTGCAGTTTTTACACTGTCACAGAACAAATAGAACCTTGGCATATGGGCCTCTATTTATGTGCCTGATTTAATTAATCATGTTTCATGTTCCATCATCTTAAGAATGCTATTTTTCTCAGGGATCTCCTTCCTCCTTCCCTTCCTCTCTTCCTTCCTGCCTTCCTTCCTTCCTTCCTCTCTCCTTCCATCCCTCCCTTCCCTCCTTCTTCCTCTCTCTCTCCAAATACTCCCTTAGAGCTCACTCTGTGCCAGGCTCTAGAAGGTTCTGGGGGTCTGGTGGTGAACAAGACGGCCACACCTCTGCCCCCACAGAGCTTCCAGTCTAGTAGGGAATTCCAATGTTAGATGACAGTCATTAACGTACAATTGTTGCAGGTGCTATGAAAGAGAAACACACAGGGCTGTGAGAAAGGAGTTCGGCCTGGTCTGGAGTATCCAGAAGGGCTTCCTGGAGGAGGTAGCATTTGAGCTGAGCCCCTTAGAGTAGGTGGCATTATTCAGTGAAGGGACTGGTTGTGGAGTTAAATGAGGTGGGAGTTCCCACAGCAAAAACAGTGTGATGGAGAAGAGAAGGGACACTGTGCCTTCTAGAAAAAGACAGAAGGCTGGCATGTGTAGAGGAGACAGGGCGCTCAGGAGAGCAGCTCAAGACCAGGCTGGGAGGTGGGCGGGGGCCAGGTCACACAGGGCCTAAGGGCCACACTAAGGCTCTTGGTCTTCATTCTAAAGCAACGAGACTTAAATAGTTCAAGGACTGCGCTCTGACTTGGAAGTGGGAGCTCTCACCAGGAGGTGGCACTTAGAAGTTTTTCTCGTGATTTCTGACTAGATGAAAAACAGTCCATTTCATGAAGTCACAGAGCAGGGAGTGTGCCTGGCTCATGGCCTGGGTGCTGGTGTGCACTCTGCTTTTGTCTCCTTTCCTTGGATTCCACTTCTTGCCAGCTGACTTAGAGTCCCTGCTGGTCCCTTGTCCTGTGCAGGTGAACTTCCTGCCAGGCCCCATCTGCCCAGCTCCAGTCACTGCTGTCTGTCCCCCGACGCCAGCCCCCAGATCCTTGGGCCTCCATAAGGGGTTTCAGGGAACATCCATCTTTGAGTTAGAGGATGCTCAAACTCAAAGTAGTCTAGTTCTTTCTGGGACCCCTCCAAAGGCATTCCTGACAAGGGGCCATCCCATCTCTGTCTGAATGCCACCGCTCCAGGGAGCTTGCTCCCTACTCTGCTGGTGGCTTGGGCTTGGATGCAAAGCTTTTTAACAAGAAGAGAAGGGACAGTGCCCCTCGCCTGTCTGTCTTGAAGTTCTTTTGGCTGGCTCACCTAAATATCGTCATTGCCATCTAAGCTCACTTTTTGATGTCCTTCCAAGATACGGCAGGGCAAGAGGCAGCTGCTTAGCTTCCCAAAGTCAAACCACCTTCTTCGCCTCCGAAAGAGGCCTTTACTTTCACTGTGCAAACATAGGCTATTCCTCCACCCAGAGAAGCCTGGTCCCTTCTCTGCCTCCACGAAGCTCTGTACCCCAGGAAATGGGAAACAGAGGCAGGTGAGGTGGGGGTAGAAGCATCCCAAAAGTTGTTGGGGACTCTCCAGTGGGTCAGGGTGCTGTACTGAGGACAGTGGGGAGTCTGCCGTGGGGCCTACAGTGGGCCCTCCGGGGTCTGAGGACCTGCTCGTCTCTCGCCTGCTTGCTGTGAATGGCAGAAGTGTCCCAGCCTCTTGTTTCCACATCATTTTTGCCTCTGGGGTCCCCTGCACCTTCTATTAGAGGCTGCTTGGCCAATAAAGAATAATTTGGGGGGCCGGGCGTTGTGGCTCACGCCTGTAATCCTAGCTCTCTGGGAGGCCGAGGGGGGCGGATTGTTTGAGCTCAGGAGTTCGAGACCAGCCTGAGCAAGAGCGAGACCCCATCTCTACTAAAATTAGAAAGAAATTAATTGGACAACTAAAAATATATAGAAAAAAATTAGCTGGGCATGGTGGCGCATGCCTGTAGTCCCAGCTACTGGGAGGCTGAGGCAGGAGGATCACTTGAGCCCAGGAGTTTGAGGTTGCTGTGAGCTAGGCTGACGCCACGGCACTCACTCTAGCCCGGGCAACAGAGTGAGACTCTGTCTCAAAAAAAAAAAAAAAAAAAAGAATAATTTGGGGGAAACACCCGGGGAACACTCGCTGTCTCCGAGGCCTTGCAAACTGTTTCCTTTGGAGGCAGTAGCTGCTGAGGACAACAGCCTATCTGGGAGGTTCAGGCCATTTCATGGAATATTTACCAGCGAAGAGCTCCCTATATGCCAGGCCTATGCCGAGCACTTGGGATATAAGATGAATGAAGCAAGGTCCCTGCCCTCAAGGTGCTTATAGTTTAGGGGGCAGCCTAGGTGGGAGATGACCCAACAGATGTCCATGGCATCCTATGATAAGTGCTGTGAGAGTGTAAGGTTTCTGGGAGGCCAGAGGAGGAGGCTAACTCAGTCTGGGAAAGCAGGGAAGGCTCCCTGGAAGAGGTGTCCCTCAAGCTAGAGGATCAGTAAGAGTTAACCAGGCTGGGTCAGTAAGAGGAAAGAGACACAGGTAGGAAATCAGCATAGGCCAGAGGGAGCCTGGTGCACTTGGGGAACTGCAAGGAGTTATGGGAGGCTCCAGGTAACAAAAGCAGCTCTGGAGCCTGGCACCTTTCTAGGCTAGAGGGTGCTCTGCAGGCCAGAGATGGCAAAGCCTTCCCTGTGGAGACACCAGATCTTGTTTCTGGGCCTTCCCTTTTCCCCATGACCTCTTCCTGCAGCTTGGGGTCTGCTGGCCACCCATCCTTCCTGATCATAATATGTCCAGGCTGGAAGGGCTCAGCCATTACTTACAGTTCAGTGCTCAGGCTGGAGAGCACGGAAGAGGTATTGATGATGCTCCCACCTTGGGGAGCCCAGTCCAGGGCTCCCCAAGGAAACTTATAAGTCATGCTTAAAGACTCATTCTACAAAAAGCAAGATACAGAGATACATAATAAAGAATCTGAATAATGTTGCACCAAGATATGTCAACAACGGACTTAACCAGGGAGAAGGGATTGTGGGCATTCTTCCTTTTCAAATTTGTCTGTACTTTCTAACTTTGTGTAATTGGCAGAAACTGCTTTTGTAATTAGAAACAGTAAAGGTATAGGAAAAATTTGTAGAAAAAAGGAGACAACCAAATCACATCTGCAATAAAATCCTGGCTTTTAAGCGAAATATGCAGAGAAGAAAGATGGAAAAGAAATGCACTAAAACATTAATAGCGGCTGTCTCTGAGGGCTGGGTTATTAGGATACTTATCTTTTCTGTTTATCTAGTTTTTTGTATGTTTATATTCAGATTTTTTTTTTTTTTTTTTTAGACAGAGTCTCATTCTGTCACCCAGGGTAGAGTACCATGGTGTCAGCCTAGCTCACAGCAACCTCAAACTCCTGGGCTCAAGCGATCCTCCTGCCTTAGCCTCCTGAGTAGCTGGGACCACAGGCATGCACCACCATGCCCAGCTAATTTTTCTACTTTTTGTAAAGACGGGGTTCTCCCTCTTGCTCGGCTGGTCTCAAACCCCTGACCTCAAGTGCTCAAGTGATCCTCCCTCCTCAGCCTCCCAAAATGCTAGGATTACAGGCATGAGCCACCATGCCCAGCCTATATATCCTGATTTTAATGTATTGTATGAACCCATTCCTTTAATAGCCTCCTAATTTGTCTCCCTGCTTCCGTTCCTGCCTGTGCCATACAAAGGCTTCCCATGTCTAGAGAAAGTACGTTGCCCCTAGAAAAAGTTCCTGTTCTCTGTGCCTAGTTAACGCCTACTCACTCATCTGTACTCAAGATCTCTCCAACTTCTTTAGAGAAGACTTCTGCGGTGGATGCTGGGTGGGGCCACCCAGATGTCCACTTCAGGACCGGTTCCTCCTTCCCCAGCTGCCTGGAGGCTTGGCGGTTGGTGCTCACAGATGAGTCTCTCTCTGGGAACATCCTGGCTGAAAGGAGCTGCTTGGGGACATCAGCCTAGGTCATTGGGGGAGGGGACCGTGGTGGGTAGTAAAGGCCCAGACCCCTGGCTTCAATTCAGAGCAATTTCAAAGGGTCATCTCCACTCCAGAGCTCCCTGTGGGGTTGGGCAAGGCTTTTGTTGCCACTGCAAAGCGGTTCTCTCCATCTGCCAGTCCTGCTGCATCACCCTCCCACTGGGGCTGGTCCTGAGAGCACTTCCCAAGGAACTTCCCTGACCAGTGATGACCTTCCTTGACCTCCCAGGCCAGGGTAGATGCCTTTATTATATGCTCTTCTAGAGTGCATGTCTCCTTTGTTATTTTGACATCCATTCATGTTATCTGGCCAACGTCTGCCACTTCCATCAACTGCCATAGCCACAAGGGTGGGAGCCATATCTGACTGTCGTCACCATTGCATTCTGCCGCGCTGGCCTGTGGGTTAGACATATTTGCTGAGTGAACAATCAACCTTATTAACCATCTAACCTAATCCCTTAGGAGGCCATCAATTTTACTTAGAGCTGCAGAATGTCTCGTTCATTCATTCAATAAATATTTACAAAGAGGAACTGGATTCCTACCTTTCAACACCAAAAGAATTCCAGATGGTTCAAATATGTTTCTATGTAAGAAAATAAAACGAATAAAGTTCTAGAAAAAGATGAGTAAGTTTTAGAAAATAGTTTTAAAATATTAAGCGCCTTCATAAGCATGACACACAAAATTTGGAGGGAAAAAAGTTACTATGCATGACCACATAAAATTCTAAACGTTTATAAAGGAAAAATAAAGATAAGTTAAAAAAAAGCCAAACTAATAAAGAATATTTGCAACACCTATATAAGACATCTAATATACCAAGAACTCTCACAAATCAAAGAGTAAAAATTCCTATAGAAAAATGGGCAAAGAATGTGAAAAACCTTAGAAGCATTATTTATATTCTATGAACTGCAAATTAAATCAATAATGGAATACCATTTTTGCCATCAGAATTCAATGAGTTAAAATGACTGACAATACCCAGTCTTGGCAAGAGTGTGGTAAACAAGGAATTTCATTCACACTTGGCAAAAAAAATTTGTTGGCAAAAATTGTCTTGAGTTCTTTGGAGAGCAGTTTGGCAATATCTATTGAATGAAAAGCATTCACCTCTTTTGACTTCACAACCCTACTTCTAGGAATTTGTTTTTCTACGGGCATGAGCTTGTATGGAATATACAAAGTAGAGCAGTACTGCATTATAATTGCAAAAAATGAAAAAGAGGGGGAACGCATCATCCATGGGGATTGCTTAAATAAATTGTGATCAATCCATGCAATGAAACTCTAAACTTCTATTTTAAAGAATTAGGCTCCTCTCTATGTACCGAAATGTGCCGTCGTACATTTGTGCTGAGATGTAGGTATGTACTCTCTATGCACGTGGAAAGAGTCTACAATATATTAAGAGGAGAAAGCGTGTGGTAAAGTCGGTATTTCCCTTGTGGGGGTGGGCGGATGGCGTGCAAGTGTGAGAGAGAGAGTGCATTAGTACATGCACAACAAACACACCTGGGAACACACAGCACAAATGCTTATTAACAGGAAGTCGGGGTGATGGACAGCTTTTGCTTTCTATGTTGTGTATTTCCATTGGTTTGACCAATTATACTGAGTTTCCATGACTTTTGTACTCCTGGAGAGGGGACGGCGTGTGCAAAGGTTTGCAGCAATAGGATGCACTTGGGGAAAAACTAAAACTGGCAAAGGTGGGTGGTGGGAGAGACGAGCCTAAGGAGGAAGGCGGCGGGCAGACGGCCCAGGGTGGTCCTCACCGTGCCTAGGGGTGTGGGGTTCATCCTAGTGCAGCAGGGCATCTTGGTCCTCACTGACAGCTGCTCTTGGTCTCTGATGCTGCCTCCTCATCCTCTGTGCACCTCTGACTGTGGGAGTCTCCGGGGCTCAGTACTGCTCCTGTCACTTCTCTGTCTGCGCTCTCCCCTGTGACGCCATCCACGCTCCTGGCTGTGAAAGCCATGTTTGTGGGCCCACTCTGTGGCTTCTCTCCGGCTTGCTCTGCTGCCTCCTTGGCCCCTGCGTCCGACGGGCATCTCAGACGCAACACGTCAGAAACTTAGCCACCCCACCCACGTTCCCCTCCTCCAGTCTTGATCTCAGTAAGTGCTGCCACCGTCCGCCCAGCTAGCTGCCCAGAACCAGACACCTGGAATCTCCTCGGTGCCCTCTTTCCTTCCCTGCAACCCCTCCCTCTTCCAATCCATTAGCAAGGTCAGCCTGGTTTATCTCTAAAATAGACCTCGATGTGTCCCCTTGTCTCCATCACTCTTGCCACCCCTAGTCCAAAGCGCAGGAGTAAACAAAGACCACTCAAATGAGAACAAGCAAAGTCGTTTATTCAGAGCTTGCTATAGAGAGGCAGTCGGCCATGGCCATCATTCCCTTCGTTTAGCAGAGCCTCGAAGACAGGTGGGGGTGGGGAAGCTTTCAAGCGGACAAAAGGGAAGGCTTCTAGGGTGCCCCGACTGCAGGCTGTTGGGGTGAGGAGGGCAGGTGGGCTCAGGAGAAGTGGGGCCCCCCATGTGGTTGGTCTGGGGAGCACATTTGCCTTTCTCGGGTTGGTCCTAAGTTGGGAGTAAGGATGGGAAGGCGAAAGTGCGGGTAGCTGGCAGTCACTGTCCACGTCCTGGCGGGTTTGGACCGATTGCCACAAGGGCTGCGCTTTGGCTTGGTGGACTGGCTGCTGCAGGCTGTGGGGCAGAGGGCGATTTTTCTGTAGGGTCTGGCCATTGTCCATGAGTTCGTTTAGTCTCTCAGAAGTGACCATGATGTCTCGCACAGTCGATTCCACAGCCTTCTAACCACTCTCTGCTTCTCTTCTTCCTCTTAGGGCTCTGATTTACCTTTTAAACAATCTGGCCTGTGTGACAACCCAGCTGTAGGAGAGCTCCTCTTCCCTCCCTTCCTATGGCTGCACACGGCACTCAGAGTAAATTCCAGCCTCTGACTATGTTCTATCTTCTGACCTCCCAAGACCCCACCTCCCACCCCTCCCCTGCCCAGCTTGTTCCTGCCTCAGAGACTGTGCCTGCGGGTTCCCACTGCCTGCGCACTCACTCATCCGCATGGCCCACCATCAAACGCCACCTGCTCAGACCACCCTACCTGAATTTACTTCCACGTAAATCTCTTCAAAGCACTTCTCACGATCCAAAGTTATCCTGCTCCTTTATCGCTTCCTTGTTTATTGACTGTCTTCTTCCATCGGAATGTCATCTCCATGAGGGCAGAGTCCATGAGTGTCATTTTCAACAAAGTGGCCCTGGTCCTTGTGCTGAGCTTAGAATCTACTAAATACTTACTATATATAGAATGAATGAGTAAATGAATGCATGAATAGAGAAAACGCAGGCATCCCTGGAGATGTAGTCAATGTTCTTTTGTCCTAATCCTAGGGACAAAGTATATCAGGCTACAGATTTGTCCACAATTCTGCCTAAAGTACTCAGACATCTGGGGAAGTCACTTGCAGAGCCAGGAGGGGTCCCTGTTTCGCCAGAGAAGGAGACCTAAAGTCACTTGAGTGGCCTATATTTTTGTTTTTAGGTAATCTCCCCAAGAACCCTTTAGCCCAGCTGTCCCCAACCTTTTGGCACCAGGGATCAGTTTCCTGGAAGACCAGTCAGTAGAACTTTTCCATGGATGCGGGGCTGGAAGGGCACAGGGATGAAAGGGAGGTGGGGGCGGAGCTCAGTGGTGATTTGTGGCCTGGTTCCTAACAGGCACAGACTGGTACTGGTCTGCGGCCCAGGGTTGGGGACTGCAGCTTTAGCCATACAAAACTGAAGCAGAGACACTCACATTTCTGATTTAGCATCTTAAACAGCCCTGCCAACAGGCAGATATGTCTTTAGAATTTTTTTTCTGAAGCCCTTTAGTATGCAAATTCCAAGGTGCCATCCTTAGAGAGTTCCAATTGCCCAGTCTAGGTGAAGCCCGAGAATCTGCATTTCTAATTTTTAAACCTTGTGTTTGCTCACAAAATCAAAGAAATAAAAGAGGGTCAGTGTCAATGTTAACTGATTATTTGGATTTTTTTTTCCTCCACATCTTTAGATAACAAACTTGCATGATTACTTTGTGATTTCTCAGGATTATTCATTGATTGACTTCACAATGTGCAAAATGAGGGTTTAGCCTTCTTTCCTCTACTTGTCCCCCACTGTAAAGCCCTCTCTTCCCATCCTCCTTATACCATTGTATTCTAATTTTACTTAGAGCAACATTCAGTACTCGTCCTGCTATGACTGTGGAAATGGTAGTAATAGCTGAAGGTGGCAAACTGTGATTACTTTTCCCACATAATTTTGTTTTCTCTGGAGTTCATTATGGCTTGGTTTTTGTTTGATGGCTTCTCAGTTTTGCTAAATCCTTTACCACGGGTCCATCAGCTTTCCAGCTTCCAAGATTATGTAGCTGTTCTCCTGTTCTCTCTATCCCCATGGGGAGAGAAAACATCCTTCTACTGTAGTGCTAATGGATTTGGGGGAGGGAGTTAAATTAAATGCAAATATTTTCTCCCAGTCTGTGACTTGTCTTTTCACACTTTCTTAAAGGTATCTTTGGAAGTGCAAAAGTTTTGAATTTTGAAGAAGTCTAATTTATCAATTTATTGTGTCCTATTTGATCGATTGATCGATTAATCAATAGATATATGTTAATACTATACTATTATGTATATACGTATGGTTCCTGACTTGTGATAGTTCGATTTAATGATTTCTCAACATTACCATTGTGTCAAAGCGATATACATTCAGTGGAAACAATGTTTCAAATACCCATAAAACCATTCTGTTTTTCACTTTCCATACAGTATTCAATAAATTATGTGAGATATTCAACACGTTATTATAAAATAGGCTTTGTGTTAGATGATGTTGCCCAACTGTAGGCTAATTTAAGTGTTCAGAGCCCATTTAAGGTAGGTTAAGCTATGATGCTCAGTAAGTGAGGTCTATTAAATTCATTTCTGACTTATATTTTCAACCTACAATGAGTTTATCGGGATATAACCTCATCCTAACTGGAGGAGCATCTGTACGTAATTTGGTGTGTGTGCTTATCATTTTGAAGTCTAGCTAACAGGATTTGATAGTGGATTGGAGGTGGGGGAAATAGAAGAATTAAAAATGACTCCAGTGTTTTTGGGTGCGCAAGTGTCTGAGATGGGGGAAGACCACAGGATCGGAGCTCCGTTCTGGGCACACTGAGTTCGAGCGTGTCTGTTAGAGATCCACGCGGAGACGCGAGGAGTGGTGGAATCCAGAGTTCTGAGGTCAGCTTATAGATCGGATGGCTGGGGAGGCTGCAAGAGACCACCAGGGGCGATGGGGTGGACAGAGAGGAGGTGAGGACGGAGGCCCGCCCCAGGCCTCTGCAGTTAGAGGTTGGACGGTGAGGGAGGCTCAGTGAGAAGACAAGAAGGAGTGGCCAGTAAGGTACAACTAATCTTCCTGACGTCAGCTCCTTTGGTGATAACCAGGGATCAGTGGTTAATGGTGGTTCCCTCACAGGGCGACAGTGAGGACCCGCATGTGCACTGAAAGCGCTTAGAGCAGTGCCTTGCAGGTAGGAAGCGCTCAGTACATGTTAGCTCAGAATAAGAATCTTCTCTCTGAACCCTCTAAGGAACTGTCAAACCTTGCCTGCGGTCTTGGCTGTGAGGTGAGGGCACCTTCACAGGGGGCTGGAGCTCAATTGGCCCAGCTGGCCTGGGCAGCACTGGACACCCTGCCTGCTCTGGTGGAGGACCGGGCATCTAGCTGAGGGAGCCACCTGGAGCCTGGCGCTGTAGGCCTGGCCCAGGCACGGTCGCCAAATCAGCAGGTTTGTGCAACAGGCTCGACTCCCAGAGGGAGGCCCAGACACCCTCAGGGGCAGGCCTGGCTGCAGACTGTGGTTGAGGAGGGTGAGAGTCACAAGTCCTTGTAATTTTGCTATTAAACAGAAATGTGACCTCATTTTACACTCCTTAGCCTTGAAGCCTGGATGTGAGGATTAACCTTCGGTGGGCGAGGCTGGGTACCAGGATTGGCTACATAATTTGCAGGGCCCAGTGCCAAATGAAAATGTGGACCTCTTCGTCAAGCGTCATGAGGAATTTTAGGACAGTTATAGCAAAGCATTAAACCTAGTGTGGGGCGCTTAGCACAGATCCTAGGCCCATGAAGCTGGTGAAGCTGGTGCTGCCGGCCAGCCTGGCTCGCAAAGGATGGGGGAGAGCGGTCTGCAGGGTTTAAAGAGGGAGGCACTAGATACTTGCTGGTTAGAGAGGCCGCTCTGGCTGCAGTGTGGAGTGGTCCAGGTGAGCAGGGGTGTTGGAGCTTCCTGCTGAGATGCAGGAAGGGAGTGGATGGGAGAGGGGCAGCACCCTCTCTCTGGGGAGGTTGCCCTGCAGCTTCCTGCCCCTCCAAGTTCCCCACTCACTAGGCCCTTTGTGCTTTCTCCTGGGGAGTTCTCCTGGGACTGCCATTCTGGGATGTGGGTGTCCTTTTATTCCACTCTTCGGCAGGGTGGGAAGCTTCCCCACTGGTGTGGGGGCTGAGACAGATTCTCCCCATTGACTGTGACGTAGACACTGCAGCCCCTCCTTGGCGGCACCGTTGACATGCCTCTGGGAACTGCAGCTTGGGACGTCCTGTTGAGCCGTCTCGCACCCAGACTCTCACGGGCAACCCTGGCACACCATGTGTGGGACATTCAAAAACAGAAAACGAGCAATTCAACTAAAAAAAAAAAAAAAGATAATGAGAGCAATGTCATCAACATTTTGGCACAAGAGGCCTGGGTACAGGGCCACCGAGCATTTCTCTCAGATGCCAGGGCGCAGGGAGCAGATGAAGTTCGCTGCATTTCAGTCTCCATAAAATGGGGACAATGGTTGCGGTGCGTACATAATTGTAGGACCTAATGCCATGGGTTTTATTCCAGGAGTAAATTTATTCCTGGAATAAAACCCATGGAGCTAATACTGATTCCCTTCTCACTACCAACCACATCTGGAAGATGTGGAGTAATATAGGCAGGTAGCAACAGCAAGGTAATAGGCGGAGGGACTTTGCAGAGTTTAAAGAACAATGGAACAGGCTAAGGCATTATATGTAACTAAAATGTTTGTACCCCCATAATCTTCCGAAATAAAAAAATAAAGCACAATGGGACCGTAGAAATGCAATGCATGATCATTATCGTTACTGATAATATTACAGGTGTAGAAAGTGTCTCTCAGCACCCAGATCCTAGGAATTTTTGAACCTGGGCTTGGTGCCTGCTGGATTACCTGCAGGCAGGCAAGAAAACAGGGTATTGAAAAAAAGGAATTCGGCTTCAACAAATTTATCTAGAATTATGCAATCAGAAAATCTAGAAAGAAGCTGTTTTCATTTCAGCAAACACGCAGATTTGTGTTTTGTGGGTTTTAGTGTTAATTTTTTTGTTTTGACTCATGCTTGTAGGAATGGACACCATAATCTCTTCAATGCTTTGACCCTGGAAAGAACATTACATTATCCTTCGTTTCTAGTCACTCCCCTCCCGTTTCCAAACAACCGGCCAGAAACAGCTGTCAGCCCTCAGCTGAACGCCCCGATCCACATTCACGACTCCTTTTTGCAGCCTGTGATCACTGGGAAGCTTCTGGAATCAGGAAAGCACACAATGATACAGAAACGATTGGTACTATCACAGCGTGCTTGCACCGCCAGGCTCCGAGGCTGAGGGATTTGTGTGCATTGCTCGCTTAATCACTGTGGCGACCCTGCGCCAGCACTTAACACACGAGAACCCTGCTGCTCAGAGAGATGAAGTCACTCGGGTAAGGTCACATTGTGAATGAGAGCTAGAAATAGAGTTTGAACCCAGGTCTGCCTGGTTCAGGAGTCCTGGCCCTCGGTCCTTCCTCGTGCTGCCTCATGGAGGCTGAACCCAGAGTGGCGAAGAGATGATCTCATTCTGAGTCTTTATGGAATTATGTGACAATAATACGGGACCTCATCTCCTTCCAAATCCAGATTCTCTACTCAGGTTACTTTCACATACATGTGTAATACATGCGAGTGTAAATTTAATAGGACAGGAAGTTTCCTTCAAAGGACCTAGCAAGTCCCTATTAGGAAATCCAGTCTTGGAAAAGTAAAAGTGTTCTTAAATTATTGATGTTATCTTGCAACGTGACCTTTGTAAAGACCCTTACTATTCATTTATTCATTCAGCAACTATTAATATTTATTTAGCACCTACTATGTGCCATGCATTGTTCTAAGTACTGGGGACATAGGGATGGGCAAGACTGCCGGATAACAAGTTTCTGCATAAACAAGGAAACGAATTCATAAACCCACCAGACTGACAAATGGTGATAAGGTCAAGGACGGAAACACGCAGGCAGCATGACACAGTGACAGGGGCAGGTAGGGAGCAACTGCTCTAGAGAGCTTGCCCCAGGAAGGTGACGTTTGAGCTGACAGCTGAAGGATGAGAAAGCACCCTGCACATGGTCGAGGTGGACCAGAGAGAGGACACAAAGGAGACAGGCCACATGGGGAAGAGAAAACCGCCCCAGGCTGTGCTCTGGGCAAGCAGATTTGGAGGAGGTGCCAGTGAGGAAGACCAGGAAGCTGGTGGCCAGAGGGGCAGGAAGGAAAGCAGAGGCAATTAGGATCAAGGGAGCCAAGAGGATTGTTTCAAGGGGGATGTGGCAACTATGCTTGAGAGGCCACCCTTCGGATTTGGGACGTGGAAGTCGCTGGTGACCTCGAAAAGAGGAATTTCGGTGGAACGCTGTCAGGCTGTATGACGGAGAGAAAGCTAGACTAGCAGCTTGGAGAAAATGAAGTGTGAAGTGAAGACGCTGAGTGCAGACAACTCTTCCAGAAGTTTTGCTATAAACGTAAGCGGAGAAGCAGGGCAGAAGCTGGAAGGGGATTTGGGGATGAGGGAAGGTGTGCTGGCCAATCTCCCACCCAACATCCAGTCTCTGCCATTCGTGTCCCACTCTGGGCCCTGCGAGAGTGACCCTTTTGTGTTGCATCACCAGGGCTCTTGTTAGAACATTTCCAGAACATTCAGCCAAGGGGAGGCAAAGGCAGGAGGAAAGAGAGAGTGGGTGTCTGCTCCCTCTCCCTCTCCACGTCTGTGCCTTGTCTCCTGCAGGAGCTGCGCCCCACCCCCCAGCCTGCAGTGCCTTCCGGGCTGCCCCTCCTCCACGGCTCTTGGACGCTATTTCTTCCCCTGGTCCTTTCTGCACCAGGAGTTACCACCCCACCCACTGTTGCTCGTCTCCGGGTGCCCCAACACCCTTGTCTGTTCCCTTAACTTTGGAAGTAGCCTCTTTGACGTCAGCGGAACCATCTGAGGGAATTCTGACTCCTGCCAGGACCCTAACTGATATAGAGGTCCCTCCCTCCTTCTCTTTCTTCCTCTCTCTCTCTGTCTCTGTCTCTCTCTCTCTTTCTTTCACGAAGGGAGATCCTAGAGCTCGTGTGTGTGGAATGGAGGCCATAAGCCCGCTCGAGGGCGCGGGATCCAGCGTCCAGGCAGAAGGCCGCTGCCTTACACTGAGCGGGAATCCTTCGGCTGCTGGAGGAGAGGCGGGAGGGCTGGAGGATTTGGTCTGGTGGCTTCCAGTTTCTCGATGACGTAGGAACCCGGACGGTCAGCTGAGCAGTACGGGGTAGTTTGTGGAGTCAGGAAGGAAGGAAGGGTGAAACAGCCATCTCGGAGGGCAGGAAAATGAACTTTCTAGGAAAGGTTGGTAGGGTTGCCAGGCGTGAGGAGTGCCAATTTGAGGTTTGTGGTTATGAATTTAAAGAGCAACTGTCAGCAGGGCTGTGTGCTTTTCTCCTGCATCATTGGGCTGCTCCGGGGGAGCCTGGAGAAGGTGGGGTCGGTTTTACGAGGGTTGGGATTTAGCCAGTTGATAGGATGGACAGAGAGGGGGCAGTTTTATTGAGGGTGTCAGCCAGGGAGCGACAGTCGTGGTGAGCGTGGGGTCTACCGGGGTTAGGAGGGAAGGAAGGGCATGAGCACGTGATGGTAAGGAAGGTGATAATGGGATTGGGGGTGGAGAGGAAGCCAGAGCCCATGATAAACGAGCTGAAGTGATTGGGAGATTAGTACAAAAATTCACAAGATGAGGGACCACATGGTGTACCCTGATGGCATTAGGCGGGCAAGGATTTGGAAAGTGGCAGAGGACAAATGGCTCAGAAGGTCGCTAGGAGAAAAGAGGGCACCCACGTCACCTCCTGGCCTTCTCTGGCCAGTGTCTCCCCTGCATGTCCCAGCGTGGTTCTCTCTCTTGCCAGGTTGCCTGAAAAAGCCCATGACAATGTGTGTGTCTTCCGTTTTAGGGCTGAGAAGGCCATTTTCCACCTGGGCTTCTTGCAGCCTGACCCAGAGCCTGGTTCTGAACACACTGCCACAGGTGGTAGTGACGTGTCTTCCAGAATGAGCACCCGTGGGCCCCTCAGGAGTCAGTATTCCGAGAGAGACGCCCCGGTTTCCATGCCATTATTTGTTTATTTAAACGCGAGTTAAGCACTGTGTGTGCCAGGCCGATCTGCTTTATTCTACCCCTCTCAGGAAGGAGGGATTATTATACTCATTTTTACAGATGAGGACATAAAAGTTCAGAGAGGTGAAAAACTTTGCCAAGGTCGTACAGGGTCTATCTGAGCTCAAGGCAAAAGTGACAGCCTGAGCAAAGACACCGAGACACGAACCTCTGTGGCGTGACCGAGGCTACAGAGCAAAGGCAGAGAGCACAGGAGTGGGGCAGGTCCCTGGCCTTGTCTATAGGCCTGGGGTTCACGGACAGCCTCAAGGGGGCCTGCAAACCCCCAGAAGTTCCATCACGATTGTGAGTATCTGTGTATTATTTTCTTCTGGAGAGAGGGTTTTTTATTTTCATCAGATTCTTAAACTGGGACATTTACTCAAAACAGCCTTGGGTAGCAGATAAGCTTGGAGAGGTCAGCGGGGCCCAGGAATGCAGGACCTTGCAGCCCTGGTTGAGGAATTCATACTTCACCCTGAACTCAACAGGGAACCCATGGGGTTTTCTAGCTGGGCAGTGACATGGGACTGGTCTTAGGAAGACAACACAGATTTATTGTGAGCTCGGATAGATGGAAAGTCCTTTTATAGACTATCAAGTGATGTACTATGTACTGCTGTATCCCCGAGTCTGGCACAGTTCTGAGCATACACTGGGGTCTCAGTAAATATTTGTTGAATGAATGAATGGGTAAATGAATGAATGAGCACAGGTGTACGTAGTAGCAATTTAAAAAGTGTGTATCTCCAGGGTAATTCCATGCATTGCTGGATGATTTAACTGAAGGTGAAATCCAGGAAAGCCAAGCTCCCCTACACCAACCCTGGGCTCTAAAAGAAACCTGCTGAGTCCTGAGATGATGCTGGGGGTGGAGGTGGGTGTCGGGGAGAGTGCATGTGGCACCTGAGGGTGTGGCCATACCTGGCTGCAGCACAGGGCTCTTCCCACAGGCATCTTTGGAGGGGTGGAGGCTATGCTGCCAGGATGGCCAAAACCCCTTCTTTCCTCCTTCTACATTTAACTCGTCGACATGTGCTTTTGACTCTGTCTCCAAAACGTGCCCCCTATTCCCTCTGTTTCCTCGATCTCCTCCGTTCCCACCCAGTTCCTGCTTGCCCGCCTTGCCTGGGCAACTGCAGCGGTCTCAGAACCAGTGCCACTGCTCTGTCCTTGTCTCCCTACCAGCCCTTCTCCATGTGGCAGCCGGAGGGATCTTTTAAAACACTTCTGCAAAGAATGTGGCTTTCTTTCCATGTGCTTCTAAAACTTGAATATATATTAGGGTTGAGTGGGAATTTTGCCAAAATGCAGGCTGTGATTCAGTTAATCTGGAGTTGGGCTTGAGACTGCATTTCTAACAGGCTCCTGGGAGATGCAGTTGCTGCTACTCTCGGATCACATTAGGAGTAACAAAGGCTTACAGAAAAATCCAAACTTCCTTCCCATGTCCTACTTTAGCTGGCCCCTGCCCAGCTCTCCCACGTCATCTCCAATCCCTGTTCTTCTCTCTCATCTTGCTGTCGCCACACTGGCCTTCATTCTGTTCCTGGAGTGTGCCAAGTTTTTCCTGCCTCAGGGCCTTTGCACATGATGTTCCCACTGCCTGGAATGCCCCTCTGCTGGAGCTCCACATGGCTTGCTCCTTTTCTTTATTTAGATCTTAGTTCAACGGTCGGTCAGAGAGTACTTCTCTGACCACTTTATTTAATGAAGTACCTCATCCCCCAGGGACTCTCAGCTATTTGCTTTTTTTTTTTCCTTCATAGGGCTTATCACTCCCAATTTATTTTGGTAATATATTTGTTGACTTGTTCATTTCCTGTTTCCACCCTCGTGTATGTTGCACTTGGATAATGACTTGGTTTCCTTCACTCTGAGCCTAACCCCGAGCCTTTTAATGTTTGTGGGGCCCGTGCATGAACATGCTCCTGCTGGTGTTTAGATGTATGCGAGCTGGAAAAACTAACGGAGGTGTCTGAGGCAGAGGGGAGGGAGGAGGGAAGGAGCAAACTTTCTCTACCGAGGGTGCTGCAGAAAAAGTCTTAAGAACCTGGAGATGACGGTGAATCTAAGAGTCAACACGTAACAGATGAATTCATCTAACTGGAAGAGACTGGAAGGTGGGGAAGAAAGTAACTAATATTAGTTAAAGGAATTAATAAGGCATTTGGAACAGTGTAAGTAAACACATGGTATTTATCGAATAAATAAATATGTGGAACCCTGATTTTATGATTATCACTTTGCATCATCTGTTCATCCTCACAACCCACTATCAGCATCTTGCAAATAAGAAGCTGTGCTATTAGATTTTCTTAGATTTATATAAGACTTGCCCAAGGTCATACAGCAATTTAGAGACTGAGCTGACAACCCCATACTCTAAAACGGCTCTATTCAAAGCTGTAAACGCCACACTCCCTGTCCCTGTCCCCTGCTTTATGCGGTGCCATAGCACCTGTTACCACTTGATGTACCATGCATTCTACTTAGTTGTTTATTTTCTCTCACCAGAATATAAATTCCCTAAGGGTAAGGATCTTTGTTTTGCTCACTACTGTTTTTCAGAACCCAGAACAGGGCCTCCCACATAAGTAGACACTTAATGAATACTTACTGAATGTTAAAAGGATGAATGAGGGGTGATTTAAAAATCCTTGCTTTCTCTACCTCTACGTGTTGCTGATGGAACTATCAAATCCAGGGAAGAAGGCAAGAGTCCAGCTGCAATGAACTGGGAAGGAAAGCTGTGGCCCACTGAACACTTTCCACATTCAGAGGGAAGACTGTGTCCGCAGAGAAGGGGCCAACCAGCTGCATCGAGCCTGGTGGGAGAGTAGCCAGGGAGCTGGCATCTGTCCAGTCTCCAGCTCAGACACCACTGCTGTGGTGGGATAGGTGGGCGTGGATGCCACAGGCTGGCCATGGCTCTTCTCAGGATGTGGCTTCCCACATAAAGTGGCCCTGGAGGGAGAATGTGTTGATCAGGCCCCAGTGGCAATTATAAGCTTGATGTAAGTGTATAAATAGGCACTTATCAGATAAACTCTTGTGAATTGAATTAGAGAGTTGGTTGCTCAAACCTGGCAGCTCTGGCTGCTGGCAAATAGAGATTCTAACCAGCCAGGC
>NW_012148408.1:1563499-1584537 GCF_000956105.1 Propithecus coquereli | reverse complement strand
GTGATTCTTAATGGGAAGGGTCAGGGGTTGGGGAGGAATACCTTTGTATTTCAGACAATCTCCAGAGGATGAGTTAGTTTGCAAAAGCACATTTTAACATTATCATAGTTTTGCTTTTTAGACTTGATATTTGATTTATTTTGAAATGCCAAATGATATTAAAAGAAAGTGTAATGTGAACTGCCACCGAGTACTGATCGTTTTAGTGTCTATAGCTCAAGTGAGGGTACAATGCTTGGATCCCACCTCCTGTCCAATCCTCATCCTCAAAAAAAAAAAAAATCTCTTTATCTACACACACACACACACACACACACACACACACACCCTTACTAGCAAACTAGGCCTCAGCTGCCTGAGCAATAAGAGAAACATGACTTAGGACCTGCCTGAAAGAGCTCGTGAGACAGGTTGCAAACTTTATGGAACCCAGTGTGCCTTGCACTGTATTTGGCTCTGTGAAGAGGTGCAAAGATAAATTAGCCAGGGCCTTCTACAATCGAGACGTTTACAAGAGAATATTCACAAGAGAGACATTTCTTCCGGTTGACAGATGTTTGAAGTACGGAGATCGAGACCTTTGATCAGTATCTTGGTTTTTCAGTTTCACCTGGTAACAGGGCACATGAGGTGAACTGATGGGAGAGGAGGGTGAACAGATGGTGGGTTAGAAGGCGCAGAAAGGCACAGACAACAGAGGCTACCAGGCCCTAGCAGTACTGTTCCCATGCGGGCTGCTTGGGTCCAGAGCCATATTTAGATCTGAGGTTAGACAGTAACAATTGTTAACATTTATCCAGCGATCACGTGCCAGTGAACAGTTTAGATGCTGTTCTTATATTTAATATTAACTCATTCTTCATAGGAATCCTATGAGATAGGTCTTTGACTGATGAGGCACTCAGAGGAAAGTGAACTTGCCCAGGATCACACGCTAGGCAGTGGCGGAGTCAGAATTCGAACCTGGGCTGTCTCCTCTAGCGAGCTGCCGCACGTGTCCGGCCTGGCCTGCCGGGTTGGGGAAGGTGGAGAAACAGAACACTTATTTTGATGGGTAAAAAGGACCCAGAAGAAAGCCCTTTCGTCTTGCTCCATGCCTGAGCATTCCTTTTGGTGGACAACCGAGAGCAAAGTGTTTTGTGAACAGCTACAGGAAAATTACTTTAAGCCCTTTCCCACTAGATGGCGGCCCCTAAACCCACATAAAAATTCTGAAACCTCCACTGTCCCCATCTTCCAGGCCTGGCCTGCACCGGAGGTACAGCCGGACGCACCCCCTCCCCTCGCCTAGTGGGGTAGGGGCCTCGGCCCCGCCCCATCCGGGGGTCGCGGGAAGCTCCTAGGCCGGGTGGGGGGTGGAGGTGGGAGGAGAGACGAGCCCCCGACCCAGCCCCCGACTCGGCCCCCGAGGGAGGAGCCGGCGCGGAGCAGTCCTGCCGGCGCGCTCAGGCAGGGCCTTCCCGCACCGCACGCGCCCGCCGGGAAGGGAGGCCCGGGAGCGACGGCGGGGCGCGGCCGGGCCCCGAGGGCGCGGGCCGGGCGGCAGGTGCGCGGCGCGGACTACAAGTCCCAGCATGCCCGGCTGCCCTGACCCGGCCCCCGCTGCCGCTTAAAGGCTCCGGGAGACCGCAGCCGTCGGGTCGCCGCGGCTTTCGCTTTGCCGCCGCGGCTGGGCGGGCGGGAGGAGCAGACTCGGCGGCCGGCACTCCTAGGTTCCCGGCTGGGCAGCGCCGCATCTAGTTCTCCCGCTTCAGGGACTCCTGCCGAGGCGCCCGCGCCCCCGGGCTCCCCGCCTCGGCCACCCGCGGCCCCGATGCCGAGGCATGGATAGAACGGCGCGGCGCGCGGCGGCGATGGGGGAGAAAAAGGAGGGCGGTGGGGACGCGGCGGCCTCGGATGGGGGCGCCGGGGCCGCGGCCAGCCGGGCGCTCCAGCAGTGCGGGCAGCTCCAGAAGCTCATCGACATCTCCATCGGCAGCCTGCGCGGGCTGCGCACCAAGTGCGCCGTGTCCAACGACCTCACCCAGCAGGAGATCCGGACCCTGGAGGTAAGGGGGCTGCGACGCCCGAGGGTCGGGGACCCCGGCTGGGCCCCAGCCCCTCCCTCCGTGGCCCCGTTCACGCCTCCCGGAGTTGCATCGTTGAGCCTGGGTCGCCCCCTTTGAGGCTTCTTCTCCCTTCTCCACTCGCCGATGCGGCAGCTTGAGAACCCAGGACCAGCCCTCACCTTTGGGCAGGTTTTGGGGGGCGGATGTGCAGTGGGAAACGGGATGGAGGAGCCCGTGGGCCGGGTGGGCGGCGTGTGGACATCCCCTTCTGCCCCTTCTCCGCCCCCGCCCCTTTCCCAGTTTGCGGGGTCGCAGGACTCATTCTACCACTGAGTCACACGCTGGACTTTTCCCCGTGTGACTGAGCCGAGCAGCCGTGGGCCGGGATGACGGGGAGGTCCCCCTGAAGTGTGAGCGCAGGCCTGCCGTCCTCTGCCTTCCCCTCAGCGCCCCAGACTCCGGCTTGTCCTTTCCTCTCCTCCAGGTCTTGTCTGCCGCTATTCAAAAAGTGTTTGCTGAAACTGCATTTTTTGCTGTTCAGGCGTTTGGTGCTTTCCTTTCGCGTTCCCACAGTTCACTGCTTGAAATGTAATTACCCACTGACTCCCCCACGTCCCCCCAAAGATTGGATTTTGGCTTAGGGAGGATTATGCTGGGGAAGGAAGCCTTTGGTGGCAAGATGACACTATTTAAGGGATTGTGCTGCAGACAGCCTGGAATGTAAGGAAGAAATAAGCCATACGGGCCCTCCTCTCGCAAATTGTAGCTGGGAAGTGCAGTATTAAGAGGATTAGGAAGATCCAGCCA
The DNA here is from genome assembly GCF_000956105.1 of Propithecus coquereli. Taxonomy (NCBI): domain Eukaryota; kingdom Metazoa; phylum Chordata; class Mammalia; order Primates; family Indriidae; genus Propithecus; species Propithecus coquereli. The sequence continues at coordinate 1,581,682 of NW_012148408.1, read as the reverse complement.
AAAGGGTTGTTGGGTTCTTAGAAGGCTGAGGCCCCCCAAGCCCCCAATACCCACTGGAGGGAAACTCTTGCATTTGTCCAGGAACTGGGCAGTGAAACTTCAGGGACCAGTTAACAGCTACCCTGTCTTGAAGAAGGGGCCTCTCACCATCTTGCATCACCACATCTGCCTTTCTGCAGGTCTGAGGGTGTTTTGTTTTATTAGAGCCTCAATTTCTCACCCCCCTCCCCACTTGCTAATTGCCTCTGCCAGCTGTCATAGGGCCCAGCCGTGGCTGTGGTAATTACCATATACAAGACCAATCCTCCCGCCATGCACACCACAAGCCTGAATCCTTCCTTATTCTATTCAAAATGCTCAGGGGTGACTCTCCCTCCTTTTTATTTTCTTAAAAGCTACGAAGCCCAGGGACATTGGCAGAATGCAATCAGTGCTTGCTATTATCATTTTTTATCACAGTTGCTATAGCAGTACTGACCAGGGCTTTGCTTGAAAAACAAACCAACAAACCCCCCTACAACTGGCCCTTCTGCGTGCCTGCTGCTGCTTTCCAAGTGGTGAGAGAAACTGATTTCTTGAACACAGCTGTGAGTGTGTTTGCCCAGCAAAGTTTGGTTTTTAAGCCAATACAATAGGGGGCTTGTGTGGCTTAGTTCTGGGAGGAGGGGTCGTTGTCCAGCAGTGGGTGTCTGGTTGGACTGCAGTGTTGTTGGGCTGAGAGAATGTTCTCTGTGTTGGCCTCTGGTGGATTGTCCCCACGTCGCTCTGAAGTGCTCCTGGCTCCCAGAGTGTATATATAAGGAGAACCATTTGCTGTTCGTTCTCTGGAAATGGCCCTTTGTCCTCCAGGTACCCTGACTTCCAAAGTCCCTCTTTTTGATGAAGGTGGGGCATCGTGACACCCCAAAGCATCCAGCTGTTTAAGTCTCCAGTGGCTTCCCTCCCTAGTGTTTGGATGATCGTTTCTGAAGGCCCAAAGGGGATTTGCAGTGTAAATACAGCTTGTTCTTTCCACTATGATGTGGATTCAAGTTCACCCTACTTCTGGGAAAGGCGGGGCCTGAGTTGTTTGTTGGGATGGGACTTTAGACCCCTGGAACTAGTTCCCTGGGGCTGCCACCAGCTAGTTTGGATGAATCACTTCATCCTGGAGGCCTGAGCCTCCTCACCTGCAAAATGAGGAGGTTGGAGTGGACTCAGGGCTCTTGTAGCACTAAATTCTTTAGTGAAAGAGACCCATTTGGGTTGAATGAAATGTTTGTGATCACTTTTATATGTACCCCCCTTTAAGAATATCCCTCTTTAATTAAGAAAGGTTCTAAAATTCAGATTTATCAAACTGATAAAGTAGGGGGTAAGTTTCTCACTACAAGATTCTTTGCCATAAGAGCAGCATGGTGAACAGAAAGCCCATGGCTTTGAAATTGGGTCTGAGTTCTGTCTGTGTGACCTTGGGCAAGTCCTGTGACTTCTGAAGCTCAAGCTTGCCTGTCTGTAAAGTAGGGATGAGACTGCTTACACCTGCCACGTTCCTGTCCGTGTTAGTCTGTGCTGTTATTACTAAAAGATCTATCTGCATATAAACTTTCCCTAGTGATAGTCTTGTAGCATTTATGTCACAGGACACCTTTAGGGGAAGGCATTTCTACAGCTGGCTCTTATTTCCTAGAGGCGGGTGACACAGGTCAGGAAACAATCCCAGCAAGCTGGACGGAGGTGGCCCACCCCCAGTAGCACGTGGGGAGGCCAGGCAGGCCAGTGGCCGTCCACTCTGGCTTTCTTCCCTGTTCTGTGGGTTCCTCTCGAACTCCAGGCCAGGGCCCCCTGAGACTGTGCTTGTGACATTGGATTCCTGGCTTCTGAAGAAGGCTCTGACCAGAGGGCTTGGCTTACGCAACTGTATCAGACTGCTCCCCAGAAGCTTTGGAACCCTAGCCCACTTTAGCCCTCATTAAATAAGCACTTGGTGGGAGAAGCAGCATGTGAAATGTCCCTAGAAGTCCCTGACCTGGGATGGGCTGACGTTGCCTGAGATCCAGGTTGTGCTTGTGTGCGGGGGTCAGTGTGTCTGGTTGTGATGGTGCGCGGGGTTGGCGGGTCTGGTCGCGCTGATGTGCGGGGTTGGCGTGTCTGGTCTCGATGGTGCGGGACGTCGGCGCCTGGCTGCCCAGTGAGGGCTTTTCTCTTTGTGAAAGGAGTGGAAGGAGCTGCGCCATAGTGTTTGCCTCCTCCTTGCCAGCAGTGTGCCGGACGCTTCTCCGCCTCATACGATTTCCTGCAGATCCGCCAGTCTTCTTCACTCACACACATTTTTCCCCTCTGCATGGACAGGGAGGGGAGCCAGAGTCTTATCTGTACACAGAAATTGTGAGGCTGTTTCATCCTGGCAGGACCCGGTGCTCTGTCTCCCTTAGACCCTTTTAGGGGTCCGAGAACGCCACCAAGACAAGTGGATTGAAAGTTCTTGTTCCCCGGATGTGCTCACGCAGGCACACCTGGCCTGCCTTGTGGCCAGGCCTGGAGTCCATGCCAGTTCATTCCGTTATTCCTTGGTCCCCTGTGGGTTGAATCTGTGCCCCGCACTGCACTGGGGAGACAGGGTATGCAGAAGCAGACAGTCATGTTGCCTTGTGGCGATTCATGATCTGGGGACATTGCAACTTGCCCTTTCCTGCCAGCCTACTAGTACTTCCCAGAGACAGGCTCTGCTGCACTGGGTCTCCCACTTTGTGCTCTTATAGGTACAGAAAAATCTCCCCTAAGCAAGCTGACCTAGCGACAGGGGTTCTGCAAAGGACCTTGACCATAGTGCCTTGCGGGGCTGTGATACGTACAGTCTCTGTGCTTTGCCGCTTCCCTGAGCAGTTGCCCTGGAGCCAGGAGATGTCTGGAGGAAGGTCAGAGAGGCCTGACCCTCGCTCAGCTCTGCCATGGCAGAGGTCAGAGCTTCGCTGTGGGGAGGACCTGAGCTCTCCCTGTGTCTCCCGGAAGCATCTGGATCGTGGAACTGCTGGGAGAGGAGAGGGGTGCTGTACGTGCTTAGATTGGGTTCTTAGGGCACGCATGGACATGCATTCGCTGGACAGACCTTCCATTATTGATTTGCTTACTGAGCTCCTAGCTGGCAGCCACCCTGGCAAGGGGTATGAGGGAGGTGGGATGCTCTCCCAGTCTTTGGGTTTTAGGGGCACTTTCAATCTGATGGGAGAGCCAGACAGGTGCACAGTAGTGACTCTAGTACCACAGCTTGCAGGCCGTGCATTGGGAACCCTGCTGAACCCTTGGCCAATCCAACCTCGTGTTTTTATGGGAAATATTCCCAGAGTCTTGGTGACTTCTCCCAAGTCACACATACCTGGCAGAACTGAGACTGAAACCTGGCTTTCCTTTCCCACTCAGCCACTCTCTGGGGGCGTGGCATTTTCGTGCTGCTTCTCTCAGCCGTGGTTGTAACCCCCTGCCTGAGCGACTCCAGCTACCCCTGAAGGGATGTGGACCTGGGGCACTGTGCCTTTTGGTGTCCACTTTCACCTTGGCAACTTTTTCCCTGGTGAAACCTACTTCCCGAGTGTTCCTCGGAGGCGCCCTGGAGGGCTGGGGGTGCTGGAGACAGGCCTTAGCAGATCTGCAGCCCAGGCTGGCGTGGGTGCCTGCGCGCGGACAGTGATGGGAAGGCCTCCTTCCCTGTCGGGGTTGTGTCCTTTCCTCTGAGTGGTCTGGGTTGGCTCAAACTCCAGGGAAGCGGCACTCTTCCACACCACAAGTACCCTGGTCCTGCCTACTGGCCGTGACTGCAGGGGAATGGTGCAGAGGTGCCGGCCCACGATGGCAGTGTCTGTGATGCTGGGGAGAAGTAGCAAAGCCTGTGGCCAAGTCCCTCTAAGCTGTGTTTTTTAAAAAAGACATCCTTCCAGAATAGGCTGGTCAAGATCTTTTTTTACCTTCAGTTCAGAGGGAAAGCTGCATAGTGCCTTTGGGGTTAGGACAGTGCCCTTTGAGTTGAGGAGGGCAGACCTGGTTCTTGGTCACCTGTTCTGTGTTGAGCACACCACTAGGCCCTTGGCATATGTTGCACCATTAACACTCACAGTGACCCTATGAGGTTTTCTCCCCATTTTGCAGATGAGGTCATTGCAACTCAGAGGGACTAAGAGACTGTCTGAGTTAGTGGGTGGTTGAACCTGAGTTGACTTAGTCTTCAGAACTCATCTTCTGAACTCCACAACTGTCTCTATCGTGGGGGCATTCTGGTCAAGGTCACAGCTGCTGAAGCCAAGAAAATGGCCTCTGATAGAAAGGGCCAGTCCAGGGGCATTTGGTGGCTCAACTCCAGGTTTCTGGGCTGACTAGTGGCCACCCAGCCTCTGAGTTCAGGCGTGGGGCTGCTTCCATGTCGTCCAGCCCAGCACATCCTCAAAGGTGGGTCTCCGTCTGCAAACTGTGACGCAGCCAGCTCCATGCTTGTCTCGTTCTGAGAAACGAGCAGCTGCCTAGAGATCAACTTACTCATAATTTTTTAATGGCTATTTACCTTATTGTTTCTCAACAGTTCTTCTGATAATATTTCCTTTAACTTTCTACTTTCAATTAAAATATTTTAAAAATACATAATATATGTTCACTGTAAAAAAAAGAAAGCACAAGATGAACAACATCAAAAATCATCCAAAATACCACCTTTCGGAGTTAATTTCTGTGAACATTTTACTGTATATTCTTTCAGTCTTTTTATTCCCTGCATTTGCATACAAATGTACATGGGTATATTCATGGAGCATACCATGTGCATTGCCTTTTAAATGTCTTCTGTTTACATCAGCACATGTACATATGCATTGTCACCATTAGTGGCTACATCGTGTGGTGATACCACCCAGTGTTGGCCATCCAGGCTGTTTCCAAGTCTTGCTTTTATAAACCATGCTGCAGTGAGTGTCTTCCTAGAAGTGGAATTTGCTGGGTCAAAGTGTATGAATACATTTAATGTCTGTCTGATTCTTTACAATCTTTAGGGCATAATATATCCCTCCTCCTCAGCAGGAATGGCAGCCTTTGCATATTTATCCCTTTGCCACTGCCTCAGTAGCCATGCTGAAGTCCAAGAGTTTAAAAAGGAGAGGGGGACGTGGTCCCAGGGCTGAAGTTCTGAGATATGTGTGAGGAATTACGGGTTCTAGCTTTGCGGATGCTTGTGTCTGAGATTGTGGGTTACGTGTTAGGGACCGTAGCGTCTAGTTTTGTGGTTACCTGCAGCAAAGGGAGGGCCCTGGGCTGACCAAATAGAAGAGGGACCTTTCCTTGTTCCAGGAGAGCAGAGGGAGGGGCTGGATTTCAGGTCTCTCCGTGTCCAGGGACTGTTCGCCTTTGGGCAGTACACAACCAAATGGTAAGGTCTCGGTCACTTGAGGCTCATTAAAGGCACTTTAACTGCAGCCTTGGTTTCCTCACCAACCACACATGTTGATCAGAGAGCTATTTGGGGTTCCTGGCTGTGGGGTTGATTTAGTAGAGTTGTGGGTTCCTAAGGGCTGCAGAGGATCTTGGGATTTCCATGTGGCTCAGCCCTCCCATCTTGTAGGTGAGGAAACTGAAGGCCTGGGCGGGGAACTGACTTGCCAGGAACGCCTGTTAGGCAGAACTAACAAAGGGTGGTTAATAAAGGAGCACTGAGTTGGGAGTCAGACCTGGGGCCCACACCCTTGAGTAAGACATTATACCACCTTGAGCCTGGTCTGTTGATTGAAGGTGAACCAGCAACCTGCCAATTCCACCCTCCTATGACGATGGGGTCTCCACCTCAAGGAGTGTCCTGCAAGAGAAGGCAGATGGTTTGCTTTCCTAGTTCTGTCCCAATCCCTTAGGGACCCTGAGGACCGGAGGGATTCTTGGAGAGACATCTGGGGTATCCTGTGGGCGGGCCTTTATTAAAAGTCAGTCTGCCCACCGGGCCGGCTCATCCCGAATGGCCTGTCTTGAGTCTCGGACTGTCTGTGTACCTTCACTGCTTCTCATCCTTCTACCAAAAGATCCCCTGGAAATGAAGTGGGGAAAACTTAACTCCTGTAAGGCCTAGTGTTTGTCTTAAAAACTCATACAGATTTCGCATTTTATACAATCCGTTGTTGTTGGTTTTAATGTCAAGATAATATTATAAATTCTTTACAGTTGCTTCTAGAAGGAGCAGCCTTTTAATCTAGTGTCTTTTGTCCATTTTGGCTTTCTCTCCATTCCAGAACTCAGTGGACATGCAGAGGTATATCCTGGGGACAGCTGTTGAGATTAGAAAATGCTTTGTCATTTATTCCCAGGCGTGACTGTCTCATCTGCATTGAAAAAGTCTCAATTCAAACTGCTGCCCCGTAATAAAACCTATATATTTATTACGCCTGTATTTCTCTGTTGTCTTGGTGTTGGTGGGCAACAGTGTTTTAACTGGGTAAATTGCCTTTCCACATAACAAAGCTGAAGCCATCCCACTTGCTTACCATTTTTCTCCCCCATTCCATTTTCCTACCCTGAGGATAATTGCAAGAATGAATTAAGACTTGTGTTTAAAATTAAAAAAGAAAAAACAGGAAAAGAAAGTATAATTTAGTGTGTGGACTTAGACCAGCTCAGCTTGGGAAAAACAACTTTTCATACAGCATAAACTATAGACTTGTACTGGCGACATAGTGATCATAAAGGTCTTGCTTTCTGCAGATCTGATTAGATAAGCCGCTTTAAAAAGTGGTGGGGCTTTCTTCTGCCTGGTGCCTGGAGGTTTTGAGTTCCAATTTAGCCAATTAATTTCAGTTTAGTTTTGATAGGGATAAGCAGGACTAGCTTCACTCACGGTATACACAGTTTTGCTGATAAGAAAAAAAAGTTACAGGTAATTTTTAAAAAGCAACCTGAGTGTTCTTACTCATTACACACTATCTTGAGAACTCCTGCCCCTCCAAGACGGGGGCCCTTGAAAATACTTAATGTAGCCTTTCCCATTCTATATTCTGCAAGATGCTCCGTGAAAGAGGGCTTCAGGTAGTTGAGAATGTGCTGCCTCAGCCACCTCCCTCCTGGAGATCTCTGAGGACAAGGATTCATGTTTTAAAGGCTCTGAGAAGTCCTGCAGCAAGGGTTCTCAACCTTTTTTTTCATCTGAGGTTCCAGGTAGAATTGGGTGGGTTAAAGGGAGGCTGGTATCTCTGCAGACTTACCCGGTCTCGAGAGGTTGCCTTTTATTGAGGGAGGTGCTTTACAAAGGGAAGCAGGGTGTCTTCTGGGAACTACACTGGCACTTAAAGACATTTATCACTTAATCCTTTCTGCAAGAAGAGGATAACTTGCCCTGAGAGGCCTGCTTGCCTGGAGGCAGCACCTCTTTTCTCCTCCTGGCCCTGGGTGCATTTAGCCTAGGGTCAAGGGCATGCTCTAGGCAGGGTCTGTGAGGCACCTCATGATCCCCTCGGTGGGCAGAATACAATCCACTCCAAGAGAAAGCAGATGGCTGTGGGTGTGTTTGAGCCTGGGGCTGCCGTGGGGAGGGGAAGGGCTGGGCTGCAGACGGGGAATGCTTTTTAAAACAAAAAAGGAAATGCTGGCTCTGAATGGAGAGGAAAGGAAGCAGCTTCCTGTTTCTGGTGGTGGCTTTTTGAAAGGAGGAGCTCTTTCTGGCCCCTTGGCCTATGGCGGCCTGGGCTAGCTGGGGCCACTCTCGGTGCGCTAGAGTCGCAGCTCCCACACCCCTGCCTGAGGTTTCAGAAACAGAGCGCGAGTTCTGCCCCATTTCATTTTCCCCAGATCACTGAGTCAAATGGATGTGTGGTTTCCAAAACGAATATCTATACCTGTTGCAAAATGGATGTGTCATAATAGCTGACATTTACTGCGATCTTACTCCGTGCATGGCCCCCTTGCTGGGGGCTGTATGTGGCATAATTCTCCCAAGAACCTTGTGAGGAAGGTCCTCTTGCCATCCCCATTTTATAGATGAAGAAACTGAGGTGTAGGTTAAATGACTGGCTCAAGAGTTGACACAGCTAAGAAGAGACTGAGCTGTGACTTGAACCCAGGTAGCCTTAATTACCTCCCTGTCCTACAGTTCCCTGCCTGTCCTGCCCAACTTGCATTTGCAAACCCCTCTCTCCTCCAGCTGGAAAATCTTAGCATAGAATCATTTTTTAAGACTCTGATGGCCTTTGTCTGGACTCTGGAGGGTAGCCTCAAAGCCCCGGCCAGGTCATGGTGATTCTCAGGTGAAATGCCTGGGTCTGAGTTTACATTTTTTTGAACTTTATTATGGAAACGTTCAGACACGTAGAAAAGTGAAGAGAATGGTACGATGACCCCCCATGTGGTGATTCTCCAGCCTCTGCAGTAACCAGCTCTGGCCAGTGTTTAGTCACCCGGTGCATTTATGCTCCAAATACGCCTGGTTTGGTCTCGAGGAAGCTGAGTGACCCTGGGAGGTCTTCCAGTGCAGCCCTCTGCCTCCAGGCAGAGCTGTACCTGTCTCAGCAGGCTGGAAGAATCTCTTTATCCTTGGTTTCAATGTTTTCCCCCACAAGCTTGCTCTGGCTTCTGCAGCCTGTATGTTGCAGGGAGTCCATCTCACTCTCTCACCTGAATCTCCTGCTGCACCTGAAACCTGTTCTCAGATGGCGGAGTGCCTTCCCTGTCCCCACAGCGCTGCCTGAGACTGAGGTGAGAGTCTTTAACAAGGCAGGGCCACCAGACCCAGCAGAGTCACACTGTGACATGCCCTGATTTCCAGTGCACTCTTCTCCATGGCTCTAGTATTTCCTCTTCTGCCTTTCCTTGTTGATTGATCCCCACTATGAGATAAGTGTATTTCAGCTGACGTTTATTGAGCAGCTGACGTTTATTGAGCACCACTGTGCGTGGCCCCTGGGGAGAAGAGCCGGAGAGTACAGGTAGGTGACAAGGTTCCCTGGGAGCCCTGGGCGAACCCTCATCTCTGTGGTTCCAGCCTGGAAACTGGATCCAGCACCTGTAAAGGGGCTTCCTTGCCCTTCGAGGTTTTTCTCTCATGGTTCTGCTCAGACCTTCCCAAAGCCCGGTTTTGCCGAACACTCTGTAATGTCTTTTCGCCATGGTCTCTTGACTCCAACAGTGGTGGTTTTCTTTTGGTTGTTTTTGTTTTTGTCTCATTTTTTGCTGTGTTCTCTTGCAAGTGTGTCTCAGGTGCCGTATTGCTTTTTGCTGGCTGTTTTAGATCCCTGGGTTTGGCCTCCCCAACACAATCGTGATGTCATTACGGGAAAGGACCACCTTGAGCACTTAGTGGGAGGTTGAGGCACACAGTAAGGATGTCGGCTCTGGAGAGAGAACGATACTTTCATATCCTGGCTCTATTCCTTGGTGGCCCTGTGACCTTGGGCTAGTTCTTTAGCTCTCTGGACCTCAATTTTGTTAAAAAGGGATAAAGATAGGTTTATTTTGGACTCTTGTGAGAGGTTACCGAGATACAGAGATGTGCCGGACAGTCGAATTCTTAGAAAGAATTCAATATATATATTTTTGACCTTCTTTCACTTAGCATTATTCTAAAACACTTTTCCATGTTTCCCTATTATCCTTTTGGTCATGTTAATTGCTGCATGATATTCTATGTAGTGGATATGATGTAATTTGCCAGAGCATCGTTGGACATTTCGGTTGTTTCCAGATTTCTGCTATTATAAGCAACATGACTGGAATCATCTTTATACAGGCGCCTCTTTATTTTTGTTCCTATTCTGAACTCATTTTCTTGGGATAATTCCCAGGAATGGAATTACTGGGCCAAAGAGCATGGACCTGTGTGTGTGCGTGTGAGTGACAGGAGTTGCTAAACTGTTCTCCATGTTATACCTTTTGAATGATGGCTATCTTGGGAGTTGTACTCAGTAGTTGTACTCCTGAGTAAATATCTCATTTTTTTTTTAACAGTCCTTTTGGCCTTTGTGCCTTCCTTCCCCCTCTCCCATTTTTTGGTTAAATCATTCCCCATCTTGAATTTGCTATTTATTTCTCTTTTCTGTCCATTCGTTTGGTGACGATCATTGAGCATCTGCTGTGTGCCGGGCACTGTTTCAGGTACCGGGGAAGGGGCAAGGAAGAAGACAGAGGGCTTCCTTTAGTGGAAGGAGAAAGAATAAACACACTGATAGACAGAAGTGGTTTGAGAAAAAGAAAACCAGAAATGGGTTGGCCAGTGGGGGGCAGGGGGCAGAGGTTGCTGTTTTACATCAGGTGGTTGGGAAAGTACGTTTGAGCTGAGTCTTGAAAGTTGAGAAGGCCCCCGTAGCTTTGAGGAGTGTTCCAGTCAGAGGGACCACGTGTCCCTAGAGGCAGAAATGAGCGTGGTGTGTTCAAGGACCAGGAAGGAGGCTGGTGTGCCCAGAACACAGTGTGGCAGGAGGATGATTGGCTGTGAGGTCAGGGAGGCAGGCAGAGGTGTGGCTGTTTCCCTAATGTTGGGCCCTGGGGAAGAATTAATGCACTAATTTAACAAATAGTTGTTCACCCCCTTCCCCCCAAGTTATGTGCCCGGCACAGTTCTGGGATATGAGTGAATGGGAAGTGTATCGCGCTCCAGAAAGTCAGCTGAGTGGGGGAGTTTGTGGATGAGTAAACCAATCGAAGGTGCTAGGGAGGTGTGAATGAAGGCGCCCGTGAGGCCGCAGGGCTGACTCATCTCTGCCCTGAGGTGTGTAAGGACTTGGGAAATGTTTCTTGATCTCACCGAGCTGTGCTCTGTGCCGCCCAGCCTTCACTGTGGCAACTGAAACTCAGTTCTCTGATGTAAGGCCTGACAAACTCAGTTCTCTGATGTAAGGCCTGACAGTCTCAGCCTGGTCGGGGGCACCCTGGACCTCTGCCAGGGAAGGGGGCCTGAGAACTGAGGTGCCAGCTCAGATGTGGGGCTCTGATCTGTGGTATGAGTGTCTAGGTACCCACTTGTGGGAAACAAGCCTGAGAAATGGCCACGGGAAAACCCCTCCTTACCAAGGCTGCTCTGCCCTGACCCATGCTGCTCCGACTGGGGCCTCTGGTGTGTGGCTCTTGCTGGGAATGTGGACTTGGGGACATGGTGCTTCTCATGGCTTTCTTCCCTTAGGATGGGGCAAGGAGGGCATGTGGGGTCTGAGATGATGCTTCAGGGTGCGTCTGGGACAGCTTAGAATGTATTCCCCTGGTGAGGGGTGGTCTCACGGCAGCGCAGGAAGTGGGCTGGTGGAAGAGGTGGGCGCCATCTTGTTTGGAGGGGGCTGAAGGACTCGTGAGCTCCAGGGGCTCTGATGCCATTGACATAGGGGCCAGCTTTGACCAGAGTTAACCAGCAACGTGGGTTCTTTGTGTATGACCTTGTTGCTAAATGGGAAGGGAAGGCCAGATCCTGGGAGTGTGCTAACTCTGGGTCTCCATCTCTTCACCTCTATAGTTATGGATGGCTGGAGCTAGACCTGCCCAGGTGTAAGATAGCCGGCTTTTGACAGGAGTTCTCTCAGTTAACTTCTCCATAATGACCACTTCGTGAGCCCACCTGTGGATGAGGACATAAGGCCCAAAGTCACATAGTAATTGGTGGAGCTGGGGTTCAAATCTAGAATTGTCTGAATTCACATTTGTGCTCATTTCACGGCACCCCTCAGAAAGCTGCTTGACTGTGGGCCTTGTCCAGGGCAGAAGGAGGTCGGGAAAGGCTTTGGTAATCTTCCTTACCATTTTGGAAGAAATAATGCTGGTGGAAAAGCGTTTGAAAAATCTCTCCTTTTTCACAACTCACGGGAGTACCCCAAAGTTGTGACCAGGACTAAGTAACAGGGCCTGGGGATCTGGGCAGTAGGCGACCATTTGCAGAAAGAAGGCAAATCAGGAGAGGGGTCCTGACTGAGGAGGAAGGCGGGAGAGAGGGGCCTTGGGAGGAGCAGCCTGCGGGTTGGGGTGGGAGTGGGTCGGAGCCTCTTATCTGATCATCTCGGAGAATTTTGCCTGTTTGAAGCTCTGGCTAGAAACGGAGTGAGTACCTGGGCCTGATGGCACCGACTTACAGGCACAGCGGTATTTTAAGTGTTGGTGGCAAAGCTTAGGAGAAGGAAGGTGACAAGTCCCTGGGGAGATTCCCCTTGGTGGCCCTGACTCACCCTGGCCAAGGGGACAGAACAGAGCAAGGAAGAATCCATCAGCAAATGGAAACTTGTCTTTTTAGGGGACAGGAAACCTTTTCTGTGTGGTTAGCCTGGTGGTTATGAGGAGAGGTGAACATTTGAGACAGAGCACCAGGCCACTCTTGCAATTACATCTTTGACAATTTTGAGAATTTAGGAAGTAGTTTTTAAAAAAGAAAAAAAAAAAGAAACGAAAAGCCAAAGACGTCATTTACTCACAATACCTGTGCACAGACAGCCATGTGGGCTGCGACCTGCCATGTGACTAATGGAAACTCATTCGCCTGCACCCCTCCCGCCTTGACCCCTCCACCAGAGGGGGCTTCTGACTATTCTTAGAGGAAGACTTAGGTGGCCTCAAGTGACCAGGCCTTGTCTTGGGCATCTAAGAGCTTCAGCTAAACTTCCTCTCTGGCCCTGTTTGGTTTAAGCAGTTTCCTGATCTGGCAGGATTTGTTATCTTAGCACCCAGCATGTCAAAGCCCCAGTCCCACTTGTCACAGCCAACTAGCCTTTGTCACTCTGTGGCTGCAAACCAGGCAGTCCTTGTGTCCTGAAAGTCAGGCCTGCTGTTCCCCTGGGGCTCCTGAGGCCACTGCCTGGGCACACTGCTTCTGCCTTTTCTTCCCCCTTTTTTGTCGCAGGATGGGTGCTTGGCCTTGTTCTGGAAAGCTCTGCTGGTCCATGGGCAGCTTTTGTCTCTGGATGTAAAGGTACCCATAGTGGGTAAGAGCACAGGTTCTGGCGCTTGACAGCCCAGATTCAAGCTGCACTCCCTTCCTGGCTTGCTGTGTGTCTTTGAGCAAGTTACTTAACCTGTCTGGGCAGTAGTTTCCTCATCTGCAAAATGGGGATTATAATAGGGTTGTTGTTCACGTGAGATGAGCCATGTCAAGCACAATGCCTGGCACAGAATAAGAGTATTTTTATATTATAATATTGCTGTTTATTTTCTCAACAAGTGTTTAATGAGCACCCACTATGGACTGGGCCCTATTCTAAGCCCTGGTAGCAGTGAACAAAATGGACAAAAACATAGGCTTTGTGGAACTTACACTTTCGTGTTGGGAGGAGACATTCAGACGGTAAATGAATAAGTAAAATACATCGTCTTTTCAGTGGCGAAAGTGCTGTGGAGAAAATGAAAGCAGGGAGGGCGCCAGGGCAGGGAGTGGTATAATTTCAAATGAGGGGTCGGGGTGGCTTGCAGAGCAGGTGCGATTCGAGTAAAGACCTCAGAAGGGTGAAGAGGGCTCCATGGGCTTACCGCTGGGGAGCGTTGGAATCCGAGGACGAGCAAGCGCAGAAGCCCAAGGGAGTGAGCCTGGGTTGTTGGAAAACCCTGGGGCCAGGGGTGAGGCTGTGAGGGGCTGTGGTTGTGACACTTAGGGAGGCGCCGGCTCTCAGGTGCCCACTGCACTCATGTGACTGTGAGCCGAGGCTTGAGGGAGGACAGAGCTATGAGAAAAGAAGGTTGTGAGAGATGCAGGGCCTCACGTGGGCTCTTTGGCAGGCCCTGCTCCGCCCTGTAGAATCCAAAGGGACTCGGAAACTTGGCCCTCATTTCTTGTTGACAAATGGAGTTCGGGGCCGGTCCAGCAATCTATGGACTTACAGAAAGTGCACTTTCTGACCTCGTGGCAGGTGGCAGATGCCTGGCCTGGGGCAGCCTGTGGCTCTGCTACCCACTAAGGGCGCCACATGGGTGAGCCACATTTATTCGTTCCACAAACATTTATTGAGCACCCACGGTAGTAGATCACGCCTGCGCCCTCCTGGTGTGGCTCTCCTTGTCTGTAACACGAGGACGGTAGATATCCTTCGATCGGGTCCATCCTTCCAAGGGTGTCTATCCTAATAATTAAGTAGAAAAGAAAATCGGAATTTATGAGGCTATTTGCATTATCTGTTATACAGAAGAAAAATGAAAACAAGGTCGCTGTCCAGTGGTAAGGGGATGGTTGAACACCCCATGGCACAGCACACGATGGACGGGTTATGGTGCCACAGATGTCAGTGATAAAGGCTGGCTAAGAACGTGACCATGTTTATGATATTACATTGAGGGAAAATATACGGTATGTAAAATTGCATGTATGCAACATTTGTACGTATGTGTTATAAATAGGTAAAAATATGTGTGCACATGGAAAAACTAGAAGCGATATGGGTTGTGTGTGGTGGGACTGTCTTCCTTTTGGAAAAATTCCTTTATTATCGTTATAATTTCATCCCTTGGTTTGTTAAAGTGATGACCATCTGGGTGCCTGCTGGCCTCAGGCACCGAGCAGCAGGTGCTCAGATAGGGCGGTGGACCCGGCTGGGTGGCCCCTGCCCCCGGGAGCCACACAGGGTGATTGCTGCCTCCTTCCCTTCCCAGTGCTCAGGATTGGAGGCCAGCGATGGGGTGCAAAACTTGGGCTTTCTGAAATAAAATGGAGACTTGGTCCTGGAGGCTCTCCCCAGGGTGCTCAGGCCTTCGCAGAGCCAGATCGGGTTTCTGCTGAGGAGCAGGGAAGTTTCCAGAGCTGCCACCCCTCCGGAAGGTAGTGAGCTGTTTTTAGCAAACAGTCCTTGTCGGGGCAGAGCCGGCCTGGCCCTGAGAGGGCTCACTAGATCTCGGCCGCTCCTAACTGGGCAGTGCTGGGGTGCCGCCAGCACTCTGCAGCCCGGTCTTCCGAGGGAGCACCCCTATCCTTCCGACCTGGGGCCTCTGAGTGAGAAGCCGTCCCAGGAAGGAGATGGTGGCCATGGGCTCCATGTCCTGGGTGCCCAACACCCAGGGTAAACGTTGCCTGTGACTCACCCCGGGAAGCCCATAGTTGGCTCAGAGAGACTCATATTGAAATGTTGGACGGCCACATGTGGGTCTTGCTGCCCATACTCTAGAAAAGTCCTCTGGTGCCTGGACGATGGTGCTGGCGATGAGGACATTTATACTATAGCAAACACTTACTGCCTGCTCTCTGTTCCGGGCTCCGGGTTGGCACTGAGAATATCGGACCCACGGATCCCTCCAGCTGCCCTGGGCACACTGAGTGGGCGCTCGCCTGCCATTGTACAGGAGGGAACTGAGGCCCAGAGGAGTTAGTCTCCTGAAGGCGCACCGCTGTGACAGGCTGAGATTCAGATTGGGGTCTGGCTGATGACAAAGTGTCTTTGTCCCAGCGCTGGAACATGGAGTGGTACAAGGTTAAAATCCGGCTACACGGGGAAAACTACAGCTGGTGGACGCCTCTCTGCCGCCTGCCCCACTCCCAGCCTGGGGTGCCCCTGCAGCCCCTCCACTGGCCACACCAGATGCTTCAGGGACAGCCCCCTGTTCTCTATGAAGGGTGACTAAAGCCCTTTAGCTTTAGAGGAAGGAGTTCCTCTCTCTTCAAGGGTGAAGACTATGTCATGACCTTTGTATCCAGAAGTCCCAGGGCCTATACCGTGCTTGGCACATGGCGCATGCAGAGGAATCGAATGAGGGCTCTGGAGTGTGGACTGTAACCAGCACTACATTAACCTCGTGACACCCCTAGAAGAGTAACGTAAATCAGCACACGGAGAATGGTGTGCGGGGCTTGGGATGTGGCCCCTGGGATCAGATGGCCGGGTCTGACTTGCGCCTAGCCTTCAGCAAGTTACTTTGCTTTTCTGGGTGCCAGTTTCCTCATCTGTAAAGGGACAATTGTAGTACCTGCTGGTCAGGCCCGTCGTGAGTGTTATTATTATTGCTATTTTTGGCATGATGTCACCACATCGATCAGTGATGATGTGAGGATCTGAGTCAGCGTGTAAAGTACAGGGACCAGGGCTTCCTGCCCAGGAAGCACTTGATAAACGTGAGTTGTCCTTTATTGCCGTTGCTGTCTTGGGGAGAATCCCCGGCTCTCAGTTGTGGGCTCTTAGCTGTCCTTGGCTTCAGAGCCCAGACCTCCCAGCCGTTCTCTCCCCTGCTGTGGAGCGCTGTGGGTGGGCTGGGGGCTCATCACCCCGGGAAGATTAGGTGCATTTCGAGGTGGGAGGTCTTGGGCAGCCCCAGGTCTGAGTCCCAGCTCTGTTGTGTGCTGTGACCCTGGGCGAGTCCCCTCAGCTCCTGGGAGCCCATGACCTAATCCGAGAAATGAGAATGACCGTAGCTGGGGTCACAAGAACATGGTCAGTGCCGAAAGCAGGTGGCACGTCACAGGCCCTCAGGAGATGTTCCTCCTCATCTAGAGGGAAAAGGCCACTCTGAGACTTGGCGAGTTCCCCAGAACCCCTGTGATAGGAGAGAACGATGTACAGCCGGTTTCTCTTTCTCGCTGCAGCACCCCAAGTCCAACCGTCCTCACTCACCTTTCTGTGCTCTCCCTTTTGTTCCTTCTGAGGCAGGTGGGGGGAGGTGATGCAGATGACAGGGGTGGGCCAGCCTGACCTGCTCTGGCCCCTCCACCTGCTCTCCCTGCTCAGACATCTGGGCCCCTCTTTCCCCTTCAAGCGCCGTGGGACAAGAATGATAGACACTTGGGCCATCATTCAGGCTTCCCTTGAAAGGTGGGCACCCCCGGTGAGTGTTGGGTGGGTTCCAGTGTGAAGGAGGAAGGGCTTCAGGGGGATGTGAGCTGCAAGCACAGGAGAGAGTCACAACTGCAGGTCTAAGCAGTTGGAAGGAGGCTGTCCCCAAAGCCTCTGCAAGCGCAGGCGCGGTGGGACTGCAGCTCAGGGTCAGGGGATGAGAACGACTGACTAATAGAGGGGTGACCTGTGCCACTCAGGGCATCCGGGTCAGACATTCTCTGGGGTGTGTGCGAATGTGTACGTGCCTGCACGTGGGTATGTCGGAATGTAAATAGGAATTCAGGAAAAGATTTAATGATAACGGGGTCCTTTAAAATGCAACTCAGCTCATGTCGGTCTCTGATGGGAACCGGTGACTCCCATTCTCCTCTGAAAGCCACAGTTTCTGTCCTCCTCCCATGGTGTGGCTCCTCCTGCCCCAGCCCAGTTGGCCTCCTTCCTGTTCCCACCCTGGGTGCCTTTGTCTCTCCTGGAACGCTCTTCCCCCACGTGTCTGCCTCCATCATCAGGGCTTTGCTGAGTCCTCACCCCAGTGAGGTCTTCTCTGACTGCCCCATGTGAGTGTGCCTCTTCCCGTCTGCTGCCTGTCCCCTCCCCGCTTCATCTCTGCTGTCACCACCGTGGAACACGCTGTGTGGTCTTACTGACTTGTCCATTGCCTCCCTCCCTCACCCCCCGCCCCCAAAGTGAATGTTCCGCAATGTCCTTTTATTTTTCTTCTATTCACTGATAGATCCTAAACTCCTAAACAGACTAAGTAGGTTCCTCAGTAATACTCAAATGAATGAAAGAAAGATCAAAGCAAGTTACTAAGGAAACTGCCAACGCCTAGTGCCGTTGAGCCCAGTAGGACCCATTGAGTAAATTTTCTAATTTTGGAAAACTGGAGTCATCGCAGTACCAGTCACGCTGCTGGGGGATCCAGGTGAGAGCCTCCTGTTCGTTGCGTGCTTGCGTGCGTGGTGTGCTCTGTGCGTGTGCATTTTCTTCTTTTGTGTCAGCCAGGATAATGCTGGGTGTGTCCCAGGCCTCTGATTAAGGTTGCAAAAATACTCTGATGTCAATTTACAAAATAAAACTACCTTTGACTGATACAGTTTATTACGTCTTTAACTATCGTTATTACCATTATTTACATTTCTTCACTTTTTTTTGTCAGATAGACCAGAGACATTAGATCAAATCCTTGATCAAAGTCCTGTAAATTAGATACTCAGTTTTGTTTAGAATCCAGGTAGGGCCGGGCACAGTGGCTCACACCTGTAGTCCTAGCACTCTGGGAGGCCAAGGCGGGAGGATTGCTTGAGCTCAGGAGTTTGAGACCAGCCTGAGCAACGGTGAGAACCCATCTCTACTAAAAATAGAAAAATTAGCTGAGCATTGTGGTGCATGCCTGTAGTCCCAGCTACTTGGGAGGCTGAGGCAGGAGGATTGCTTGAGCCCAGGAGTTTGAGGTTGCTGTGAGCTAGGATGATGCCAC
>NW_012148408.1:1539079-1563449 GCF_000956105.1 Propithecus coquereli | reverse complement strand
GGAGGCTGAGGCAGGAGGATTGCTTGAGCCCAGGAGTTTGAGGTTGCTGTGAGCTAGGATGATGCCACTGCACTCTACCTGGGGTAACAGAGTGAGACTCTGTCTCAAAAAAAAAAGAAAAAAAAATCCAGGTAGAAATTAATATTTTTGGGAATTCTTACGAGTTTGGTGTTTCACGTACTGCTATGAGTTATCTCTTGGACCACTAAGTTGGGGGCTATAGACCTGGGTTTGCCATGAGCTGGTTTTGTGACCCAGACTCCTGGAACCTCAGTTTCCTTTCTTGTGTAAACAAGTTGAGGGAATTGGACTGGCTGATTTCCTGTGAGATCCCTTTCAACTTTGTAATTCTGTGTCTCATGGGCCAAGCTAATAGAGATAGCATTTAAGTTCATAGCACATGTGTGCCCTATTTTAGCCAAGAAGGCGAGCTGTGCTTTCTATGTAAGATGCCATTTAGATACCGGGGCCCCTCAATCATGGATCAGCCTCGTGCCTTCCTGTCGTGTGGTTTGGGGCCTGTGGAGCCACTAGCCTTCCTGCTTGCCTCCCTGGTAACTGGCAGCATAGTGGCCAGGGCCACCGGCATTTATATAGCTATCCCCATCCCATGGAAACTCATCCATACGGGGCTGTAGTCTCCTGCCTTCACCAGAACTGTAGATTTTATCGCCAAAGTTTGAGTCTGGTGACATTGGGCTTTGGCATTGATTGGGTTTGAATCCTGAGTGTTGTCATGCCAGCTTTGTGCATCAGTTGGATTCCTTATGATGAACCTCAGTTTTCTCTTCTATCAGATGGGCTCAACACTTTCTCTCAGAATGATTTTGAGGGTTAAATGTGACAGTGCTTGCCAGCTGCTTAGTAAAAAGCATAAATGTTGCTGATGGTGATGATGATGAAGAACTGCTGTGATGTGGGGGTGAGGAATATCTCCAAAAGCTGAAAGGAGATAAGAGAAGCTTGGGAAATCTGTAATCTATAAGACCAATTTTTTTTTTTTTTAAGACAGAGTCTCGCTCTGTCTCCTGGGCTAGAGTGCTGTGATGTCAGCCTAGCTCACAGCAGCCTCAAACTCCTGGGCTCAAGCGATCCTCCTGCCTCAGCCTCCCGAGTAGCTGGGACTACAGACACGTGCCACCATGCCTGGCTAATTTTTTCTATATATTTTTAGTTGTCCAGCTAATTTATTTCTATTTTTAGTAGAGATGAGGTGTTGCTCAGGCTGGTCTCAAACTCCTGAGCTCAAACGATCCTCCCACCTCGGCCTCCCAGAGTGCTAGGATTACAGGCGTGAGCCACCACACCCGGTCTGTAAGACCAATTTTTGAATTTAAACGATCTAGAATTAATTGCATTGATGCCATTTGTCTGTAAAGCAGGTAATAAGTCAGATGAGATTCCAGGGGAACCTGGGGAAGCCAGTGTTCTGTTTTCTAGGCAGGTGCCTCAGAGTGTCTGAGGCTACACAGGTGGGAAGACACACCTTGCCTGGGCTGGGGTTTGGCCCATCAGTCCATCTTGGGATGCAGGAGCAGGGATGCACCAGCTGTAGAACACCAGCAAAGAGAAGGCCCCATCTTTTGGAGTTGCTGAAGCCTGTATGTCCTTTCTCACCTGGTAACCCCATGCTATAGGCATGAAGAACCCGATATCTAGGTTTGTAAGATGCAAATTCGATAAAGTTACGTGAGTGTAGGCACTGGGGATTTGTGTTAAGGACCAGCTAGGATTTAAAAAGAGTTTGCCCCCAAGGATGTTAATTGCAGCATTACTTATACTGATGAAGAATTGCAAATAATCCAAATATCCAATATCCTAAACATACAACCTTGGGATGTTGCATAAATGAAACTGGAGCACATTTAGACCTATGGCCTTTAAAAACACAAAAACTTGCTGTAAAAAATTACTACTTGATTGTTCACAATAACGGAAAAAATGGGTTACCAAACAGTATGACTCTAATTAATTATTAAAAATGAAATAAATGGAGGAAAAGAGAAGAAAATGCGTATAGTTGTTAATGGTGGTTTATCCACTATTAGTGGATGATGGCATTATAGTTATTTTCCTCTTGGTGGTTTCTTTCCTTTGTCAGTTTTTCTTCAATAAACCTACATTTCTTATGTAGTGGGGGAAAATCATGTTATATTTAAAAAATATTTTGGATGGATTGTCATGTACCTTAAAATGTGACATTTTTCACATTTTATTTTTGTGCCCACTGTAAAGTTTTAACCCTTTTTTTGCCCAGACCTTGTCCCCAGCTTGATGTGAATATCTGCTCATGTGATGTGGCTTGAGTCTGCAGATCAAAAAATAGATTTTTTTTCCCCAAGTGTGTGAACTTGGAGCTTGAGAATGTTGAGGGAAAAAATGGAAAATTCACAGAGCAACTCGTTGACAGGTTTTTTGAAGTGAAATTATGTGATCTTAAAAATAATCTAAAACCAGGAAAGAGAACGTTAGATCCTATCAGCTCAGTTGTGAGTAACACAGAAATAACAAAGTGCTTTTCCTCTGTGACTTTACGTGTCTTTTCTCTCTGAGATCATTGGACTCATTTTCTGTTCTAGAAGAAGCTCTTCTTGAGGGGACCATTTGAGAAGGCTTCATGTGCCGCCCGGCCCACTGCAGAGCTGATGCCCCAGCCCTAGTGGCTGAGTCACGGCTGCCAGCAGCTCATGGCTGAGCCCTCCCCTGGGAGTGCCTTCGCTGAAGGTGACCCCCCACCCCATCCAACGTTTAGCGTCCATCAGAAATGTAATACATCCACCAAAATAGGCATTTGAAAGGATAAATAAGGAAAGCTCTACTTTGAGGGCCTCTGGACGGGAATTCCTAGACTGAGAACTTGTGTGTATGTAGGGGGAGTTGGGGAAGTGCCTCCCGTGTCCTCAGTCCCAGGTACAGATGAAGCCAACTTTGCTTTATGGTGAGAAGTGAGTCCAGGTGTGAGACTTGTTTCTGGGAAGCAGACAGAGCAGGGAGGTTCCAGTGGTCCTGGTCTGTCCCAGTGTGGGAGGCCCCCCTGTAGGGAGCCACTTCCCCAGGAAGGTTCTATGTCTTTTCACAGGTTTCAGAGGGTGATGATAATAATCCCTGTCATTTATTTAGTAAACATTTATTGAGCACCTGGTGTATGCCAGGCACCCCCAATACATATCATGGGTACAGAGGACACCCTCAAGGAGTCCTGGCCCCCCAGGAGAAATTGACCAGTAGATGTGCAATTCCTATCCAGGGTGATGGGGAGGTGCCCCGGGAACAAGAGGCACTTGTGGGTGAGGGGAGGGCTGATGTGCACAGGAGGGCGTGGACAGCCTGCCTTCTTCGGATGGAGAGGCCAGGGTTGCCTCTCGGAGGAGCTGGCATTTGATCTGAACCCTGAACCTTCCGTTGGAAGAGCATACAGGATGTTCCAGGCAGAGGGCAGTTATCCAGGGAGCTGCACATTGTTTGTTATGGCCGTGGTCTACAGGGAGTGGAACCTCACATCTGTAAAATATGTCTTGGAATTTTTTTTTTTAAGAGACAGGGTCTCACTCTGTTGCCCAGGCTAGAGTACAGTGGCACGATCATAGCTCACTGCAACCTCAAACTCCTGGGCTCAAGTGATCCTCCCATGTCAGCCTCCCAAGTAGCTGGGACTACAGGCACATGCCACCTGGCTAATTTTTTTTTTTTTTTGGAGATGGGGTCTTGCTGTGTTGCCCAGGCTGGTCTCAAACTCCTGGCCTCAAGTGAGCCTCCTTCCTTGACCTCTCACAGTGCTGGGATTACAGGTGTGAGCTACTGTGCCTGGCCTTAGGATTCTTTTTAAGAAGTTTATGTGAATAGATCACTTTAACAAAACTCCCTTCCCTGCGGGATTAGGGATAGAATATTACCCCTACTTTTATAGGTGAGGAGGAGACATCCCAGAGATGTTTAGGGAATTTCCCAAAGAAGGTTTGCGGCCTGGATTGAACCCAACTCCCCATAACCTGCCCCCTTCCCCAGCCCTGCAGCACTGGCCCTGCCTGCAAGCTGGTCCGCCAGCCCTTGGGCCATGGCTCTTGGCCAGTGGGGGAGAGTTTGCCCGACCTGGACTGTTCTCCTCGAATGAGTCCTCCTCTCCCAGACTGCCAGCCCGGTGTGGTGTCAACGTGACACGGTTCCCAGGACCCTAGGTCTGAGCTGAGGCAGAGAGGGCAGCCAGCGTCATGGATGGATGCCAGGCTTGGGCTTTGTTTGGAACTCCTGGCGAGGTGCTCGCTCTGACCTGTGTGGTGTGGTCAGCCTGGCCCCCACACCCGGGAAACTCCCATTCCTGCAGTTCAGACGGGTAGACTTGGGAGTCTGGGAGTGGGGAGTGATGGGCCGACTGGCCCTCTGCAGGCAGAGTGGATTTGGAGGAAGCCCAGAACCCCGTAGGGGGGTGCTCCTTGCGCACAGGGCCATGTCTTGTGCCGTGGGTGGGGAAGGGGCTTTGAAGCCAGACAGACCTCAGTTTGCCATTTGCTAGCTCTGTAACCTTGGACGGGCGACTTAACCCCAAAGCCTTGCTTTTCTCCTCTGTAAAATGGGACTCTCCTCACAGGGCTGCTGGGAGGGCCGAGTGAGGCACTGCGCGGAGAGCTTAGCTACGAGCCTGCGGTGTATTAAGCTGTGTAGTAAGTGTCCTTCACATGTTTGTTCTTCTAATTATTCTCAGTGCCCGCAAAGTGCCCGGCTCACAGTGAGGTAGTGTTTGTTGAAAAGAATGTATGAACTCAGGTTTGTGAGCATTTGTTAAGTAAGGAAGTATTAAAATTTGGATTGAGTTGTTTCTGGCTGCCAATAAATGAAGCAGGCATGGTGGGTTTTGACTTCAGGGAAAACCATCCTGTTTTCTTAACTCCCCCTGGCTCTGAGGTTTTGTGATTTTTCGGCACAGCCCTTCAAGGATTTTCTTTAATGTAAACACACCGACAAGGGTGGTATTAACAACCGGAGCTTGGTTTGGCTCTGGGCGCCCACCCCGTCGGCTTGGGTCTGGTATCCATGGCTGTGTCCGGAGCCTGGGTACTGGCAGGAGGGCATCACGGTAAGTGCTTTCCCCCCAAATGTGGTTGTGACTGCAAAGTGGCCAGCATGCGGAGCTCCCCCAGTGGGTTTGCTGGGCAGCAGTTTGCCAGGAGGCTCCCGTGAGGAAAGGCCACACCAGCAGACAGTGCCCTGAGTGTCAGGATGGGAACTGGGAGCCTGGAGCCTGCCCACCCATCTGGGCGCCCACAAGCTAGAGGCAGCAGCCTGGGGGATGGGGTGGGGAGCTCCAGAGCTGGCACCTCCAACCTTGACTGTGTCCCCTGACTCCCCGTGGGACTGGTGGGGACCCTCCCTGGGTTCTCCCTGCGCCATCTGAGACTGCAGTGGGGGAAGGGGCTGCAGGAGGGTGTGACCAGGCCCGGCAGGGGGTCCCTGGGTTTGAGCAGTCTGGGAGTCTCTGGTTGAGAGAGCAGGATAGAGAACAGCGGCTTGCATGCTCGCAGGAGACTTGGCCTCTCTTCCCCAGCCCACCACCCATTTGCTGTGCGACCTTACGCAGGACCCTCAGATCCCCTGGGCTGTGGCTTCTTCAGCTGTAAAATGGGGAAACTGGCCCCTTGGGTACTTTCCCGATCTGTGATGCTGAAACACCCTGGAGAATTGCCAGTGGCCGTGTTTGTTTTTTTTTTAGATAGGCAATTCATACATGTGGTAAAAGACGCTGAAAAGTTTTAAAAGGATATAGAGTGAAAGAGTAAACCTCCCTGGTACCCCATCCCACTGCCTCCCCATTTTCCTTCCCAGAGGCATTCACAAGTTTTGAGAGATTTTCTGTGCGCATGCACCCATAAATGTACATATACGTTCCTGCCTTTAAAATTTTTAAATTGCGAAATATCATATATTCAAATGCACATACAAAACATAAGTACAGTTTAAAGAATGATAAACTGAACACCCGCATACCCAGTACTCAGGTTAAGGAATAGAATATTCCCAGTCCCTAGAACCCTTCTGTGTCCCTCAGCCCTTTCACTCAAATGGGAACATGCTATTTATGCTTTTCTGTACTTTTTTCTTTTTTACTTATTAAATCCGGGAGAGCAACTCACATGTGTCATGTTCTTTTTAATAGCTGCATAGCATTTCCTCTGTATGGACGTGCCATTATTACTACAATAGTTTGTTTATCAATCTCCTCTTGATGGATATTTAGGGTGTTTCCAGTCTTCTGCTGTTACCAACAATGCTGCAATAATTTTTCTGGCTTCCAGGAACCGACATTTATCAAAATGTACTACGAGAGGTCATATTGCATCAGCATCTCTGACCTGTCAGTCATCTCCAGAACAACACGGAAACACTCGAGGCAGGGAAGCTCTGCATGGCTGTCCTGTGCCACTCTCCCTGCACCTTGCTGGTGCCAGCAATGCTCCTGTCTGAAGCCACACCTTCCTGGAAGCCCCCTGGGGCTGGGTCTCCAGGAGAGCGTGGGACTCCCAGGTGCACCCTCAACTGGGTGTCCGCCGTGGGTGGGTGTGGAGAAGCAGGCTGATGGGGACTTGGCCGCGGCTTTGCTCCAAGAAGAAAAGTTCCTTTTCTTTTGATTGTGCAATGTCCCTGCGAGGGATCTGCGTCTGCTCTTCTGCTTTTCTTCATCTCTCTGCAGAGGGGAATGAGGCAGGGCGGCTGCCTTAGGGGTTCCAGCCCAGGCCACTTGTGTTTTTGAGATGAGCCTCCTCATCTTCCTTTTCTAGCTTCATCTGCCTCTTCCTCATTTCCTGTTTCCCGTTTCTCTCTTTCCTTTTGTTCTTTCTTCTTTTCTCTTTCTTCATCCCCTCTTTAGACTAAATTTCCTGGTAACCCAGCTAATTCTTTGATCCACATGTGTGAAAGTTCTGGCTCTTCTTTCCTCTCTCTTCCAGTTCTGAGTGTGGATGACGCCCATTGAGAAGTTGTGGGGCAGTAGAGCGAAGGTCAGAGGTCAGCAGATCAGGGCTGGGGACTTTGGCTCCCTGCTGCTTCTGTCTCCTGTGAAGCTGACCTTCCACCATCCTCGTTCAGGTGTGTGGCTGTTAAAGGGGGAGGACAGATCTGCCCCCGGGAGGTCATGAAGGATCGGCAGTGGGGATGCTGGAGGACCAGAGGCAGAGAGGTGGCTGAGAGGTCTCAGGGAGAGGAGGTGCTGCTGTCTCAAAGTGACAGCGTTCCCTTGGTTCACCAATCTGGGCAGAGAGGGAGGACTGAGAAGCTCGTCACATGGAGTTGGTTCCAAGAGGCCATTAGGCTGAGATCTGGAAGTCTTTTGTGTTTGCCTGTGTGTGTGTGTGTGTGTGTGTGTGTGTGTGTGTGTGTGTGTGCAGGGTGGTAAGGTGCACCTGGTGCATTTGTAAAACGGGCTAAGAGGATCAGATGAGATTATCCTTGCGAAGTGTTAAGCACATAGTAAATGCTACGTACATGCTAGCAATTTATTAATTAATATTTTAGGTGGTTTCATTGATGCTCTCTGTAAAAGACTGCAATAGACTAGCTCCCTTGTCATGGAAAATAAGGTGACTAATTGTGAAAGGACTAGAAGGTTTTCTGTAAAAGTAACTATAGTATCCTTCCCCATTGTTTAAGAATGCAGGTGAAAGGAGCCTTAGAGTTCATTTGGTGGTTTTCAAACATTTTAGCCAGAGCAATTGCCCTGTCTTTCCCAAGTGAGCTCTTATGTGGAAAGACTGTCTATAAAGAAGGTGAAATGGAAGCTCTACTGATTGAAAGGATGGGGAGGGGGTCTGAGAATGTGGGCAGCAGGGATCTTCCTGCTGGCTCCCTGGGCCCCTTTCCTGTGGTCCAGGGAGCAGTTTGCAATTCTCATGCATAGTTGAGTTGTGCAAACTGGTACTGCCTTGTTGGATGGTAACTTGGCAGTACTTACTGAAACTGAAAATGTATATTCCTTAGGATTCAGCGGTCCAACTTGTAGGAATCTGACACCTATAGGAACGATAGCCTGTGCACACAAGTATATGTACAAGACTGTGTATTGTAAAAGGTTAGAGACACCTGAGTGTCCAGTAATAGGGGAGAGGCTGAATCAATTTCAGAATTGATTATACAACCATAAAACGGACAAGGTAGATCTACGGACTGTCTTGGAAAGATTTTCGTGATATATTAAGTAAAAACAACAACAAGATGCAGAACGATACATGTGGTATCATCCTGTTTTTTAAAAGCATGTGTATATGTGTCTATACCTATATGTGTATTGTATATATGCACACAAATACACAAAGCGTGCTAATAATGCTCACCGCTGTAGGAACCAGCTGGGAAGGTTACAAACTAAACTGCCAACAGTACTTAACTTCGAGGGGATGGAGGGGAAGCTGTCATTTTTTGCTTTATGTAGTTTTTTTTTTTTTTTTTTTTGAGACAGAGTCTCACTCTTTTGCCCGGGCTAGAGTGAGTGCCGTGGCGTCAGCCTAGCTCACAGCAGCCTCAAACTCCTAGGCTCAAGTGATCCTTCTGCCTCAGCCTCCCGAGTAGCTGGGATTACAGGCATGCGCCACCATGCCCGGCTAATTTTTTCTATATTTTTTAGTTGTCTGATTAATTCCTTTCTATTTTTAGTAGAGACGGGGTCTCGCTCTTGCTCAGGCTGGTTTCGAACTCCTGAGCTCAAACAATCCGCCTGCCTCGGCCTCCCAGAGTGCTAGGATTACAGGCGTGAGCCACCGCGCCCGGCCGCTTTATGTAGTTTTTCCCTGCCCAAAAAAGGCTGGCACTTTGTGTAATTTTACTTTCTAAAATTGATGTTTCCTCCAGTTTAAAAGAAAAAAAGAGAAATGAAAGTATCGGTCATCTTAGAGGTAAGGAAACAGCTCCCGGGCTGGGTGCAGTGGCTTACACCTGTAATCCCAACACTTTGCGAGGCCGGGGTGGGAGAATCACTTGAACTTGCCAGGAGTTCAAGTCTAGCCTGGGCGACGTAGTGCAACGTCATCTTTACAAAAAATGAAAAAATTACCCAAGCATGGTGGTGCACACCTATAGTCCCAGCTACTCGGGAGGCTGAGGCAGGAGGATTGCTTGCACTCAGGAGTTGGAAGCTGCAGTGAGCTATGACTGGGCCACTGCACTCCAGCCTGGGTGACAGAGTGAGAGAGATCCTGTCTCTAACAAAAACAAACACAAAAAGAAAACAGCTCCCAAAAGGGTGGTGGATTTGCCCAGGGTTGCACAGGTCTTTGCAGGAAGGGAGCTAAGGGGCTCTGATATTGTTAAAGTTTGCCTGCTGAATGGAGGCCCCATGTTCCTGCCTTGTTTTTGCCCTTGGCAGGCTGGCTCTGTGGGCTGCCGAGTTCCTGCTACACTCTGCTCACCATCTGTTGAGGAAGCAGTTGTTAGGCTGTGAGCAGTGCCTCCCTCCCATGTCTAATGTAACGAGCCAGCCTCCGCTCAATAGGCCTCCACTGAGGCTGTTGGATCACCCTTTAATTATTTACAGGGGTCAGCCACCTGATGGAACTCCATTGCTAGAGACAGACGGTGCTGACAAGCAGATTAGTTGCACACGGGGAGGAGGGAGGGAGACAGGAGAGTGCGTGCAACAGCTCAGAGTGGGTCACAATAGAAATTCATGAAGCATCTAGGAGGGTAATTTTAAACACTGATCATTTAGGGGCTGTGGTTCAGGGGTGATCCAAGCTGAAGGCAGCCTGCCCAGCTGGCCTTGCTTTCCTGCCAGACTTGGGAGGGAGGGGTCTGCTCAGCTCACCTTTGCGTTGCTCTAAAACCAGTGTCTGTTCATAACTACACCTGCTTGTTCCTAGTGCTGGCACACTCCGCTAGGAACCGTCGGGCATTCATGGGCAAGATCTTCCTCCAGAGTCAGTAGACGTAAGCCCAAATACCAGCCCTGCCTCTGACCTGCCATGTGACCTTGGACAAACTACTTCCTCTTCCTTGGGCTGAGTTTCTAACACTCCTAAATCAGGGAATCAGAAGCTCTAGAACGTTCTGTGAGTAATATGTCCATGCTTGCTGTTTTCAGGAAAAGAGCCCTGAGCTAGACAGAGCCCCAGAATTTGAGGCACCGTGCCATCAAGCAGACCTGTTGGGTCCTGATCTGTTACTTATCTGCATTGAGACTTTGGCCTGCAATAGGGAGCAGTTGTGGGACTTGTTTCAAACCTGGGTTCCCCGTGTACAAAGTGGGGCTAACGAGTGGCCTTGTAGGGTGATGAGGATTTATGAAAATATGGTTAAGTTCCTGGCACGTGGTAGGTGCTCATTAAATGGTATTATGCACTTGGTACTTGGCATTCCCAACCCCGCTTTTTGTCTTAGCTGAAAAATATATTCCATGTGGGGAGGGAAATGGGAATGATCTTGCTTTACAGATGCCATTTCATAGAAAGCATCCGCACCAGGACTTGCCACCCTTTCCCAAAGCAGTGTGCTTCCTTTATCATTCTCACTCTGATAAACAGTGAGCAATCGACTGTGTGGGATGCACTTGGTAACCCCAATATTCTTTGATCCTCCTGAAACCCTGTGATGTAATAGGCTTTATTGTCTGCACTCTGTGAATGAAGAAAGCTCTGTGAAGTTAAGTGACATGCCCATGGTCACCCAGTCAGTACATGGTGAAGCTGGGACCGACGCCACATCTTTCAGATCTTAGAGTCCTCATTCTTGACCATGCACCTGTGCTTTTCAGGATGAGGAGGGCTTTGGGGGGCTAGGAAGAGCTCCAATTATGAGGCAAAGGCTATAAAACACCTGGGCTATAAAACATGCCCTTGAATTGTTTAATCTGGTAGGTTTTCTACGTCAGAGACATCAACTATCAGCCCCATATGGTGTTTTTGGCTTGTCTGACTCTGCGAGGTGGTGGACACCATGGTCCACATGGGCCAGATGATTCCATTTTCTGTCTTGTTTATTGCAAATGACCTTGAGTTACCTAAAACCCAGGGCAATGTGTTCTTAATTTGCCCTTTTAACAATGCTGATTTTTCCCTTCTAACTTGAATTTAAATAACCCTTCCTTCTGTGTTGTCACACACACACACACACACACACACACACACACACACACACACACGTAAAAAGCAGCAGCATAAAAAAATCCCAACCCTAAACTTTCTGTAATTATGGGGTATGGCGAGGCGGGAGGGGCACTGAATAGGAAATAATGGGCTCGCCGGAGCATTCAGAGTCGCACTGGTTATATTCGGCAGCAGAGCTGAAGGTTTTTGCCTGCTGCTGGGAAAGTTAAAAAGCAAAACAACCCCTGCCTCAGCCAAGAGGTTTGGCCCTTGAGTGTACTCCCTTTCATTTGAGGCACCTGCGGCTCCTGTTTTGTGGTGTGATTGGTTGGGCTCTCACCACCTCTTCCTCGCCCTGGTGGGAGAGAAACTTGGGGGTACCGAGGTGGTTTGGGGCAGTTGCCGTCAGCTTTGGCCTTTGATGGCCACAGTGGTTTGGAGCAGGGGCCTGGAAATGCTCCGGGGTCTCTGATCTCAAGACAGGGCTCCTTCTCCCACTCCTCTCTGTCTGACAGCAGGGGACGGAAGCACAAAGAGCTTCCAGGAACCCGTAGGGATTATTTTTTTAAGACCCTTAAACAAAGACTTGAAATTTGAGGATGAAAATGCTGCGGGGTTTTGTGCATAGAATTATTCCTGGAGAGGGGGCCATGGCCGGGGTTAGAGCTGTGTAAAGTGCAGTTTTGTGTGGCAGGCCAAGCAGGTGAGCTTTCTGGGCAAGTTGGAAGGAAGGAAGAGAAGGGAACAGCAGGTGGCAGTAACTGGGAAGCTCGTCTCTGAGTGACATGAACTAGAATGCATTGGTCCGGGCATTAAAAAAGTGAGTGAAAGGAAACAGATTTACCCAGAGTCACGTGCCTGGTCCTTGCCTTAAATGGACCCAGGATGCAGGGCCCTGTTGGTCCCTCTGCCTCAACTCCACAGGGTTAATGTTTTGCCAGAGACCAGTTGAGGGACCAATATTTGAGATTTGGAGACATGAATGAACATGTCTTGATTTACATTTGAAATCAATAAAGAGCAGGAAGGAGATTTCTGGCATTTGTGCAGTTTCAAAACCAACTAGACAAAAAAAAAATCTTGATGGAGCTGTTTCCCAATCTGGCTGGCTGCCCTCTCCGCGTTGACGTCCTGATAATCGAGGCTTCTCTGAGAGCGCTGTTGGGCAGTGCCCCTTCCAAGTTCTCCAGGAAGCCAGTTTTGGACCCTGGCCGCTGACTCAGTGCGGCCTGCTGGGTGGCTCCCTGCGCCTGGGAGGCGGCCCTGGCAGTGTCCCTGGGCTCAGCCCATCAGCAGGTGCTACAGGTGATCCTGCCCCCACTCGGTGGCTGGAGAGGCAGAGGGAAGGGCCTCCGATAGCAGCGCAGGTCCCAGGCGGGCACAGCTGGTAAGCAGGTCGACCGGGCAGGGCAGGGGAGGGAGGGCGGAGGCCTCAGGTGTGCACAGTGGGCGTGAGTCCTGCACAGGGCGGGAGACTGGGAGAAGATTTCTGCCATTACCCAGTGGGCAGGGAGGGAAGTTTGAGAAGTCGAGCTTGGTTTTGGAGGAGGTGTCTGCTGGAAGCTTGGTTTCAGCGGGCAGGAGCTTGTGGGCTTTTGAAAAGACTGTGTGCCTCCGCGGCAGAGGGGGCTGGGGGGCGTGTTCAGCAGCTGCTCCTCTTCCTTCTCCCTGGGGTCTCCAGTGCTGATCTCTCACTTCCCTGGCCTCGTCCAGTGTCTTGGGTGGCAGAAAAGCATAGTTTATATGTGCGTTTGTCTTTGTGTGAGACTGTGTGTGACCGTGTCTGTGGGTGTTTCTTTAACTCAGAAGTCCAAGGGGCCCCCCTCGCATGGGGGGTGGTGAAGTGCGGTGCAGTGACATCCTGGGCCAGGAGCCGGAGGACATGGGTCCAGTGCCTGCCTCATGATGACTTAGGTCTAGTCCCTTGGTCTCCCGGGGATGCAGCCCCTGATCTGCCCCAAGGGTGGAGATGGGCAACAAGAGGGAGGTGTGGCCATCATTCCTAGTGTTCCTTCCAGCTCTGAAATCCTGCAAACAATGTCGTCCAGTGAGACTGTCTCCACCAAGTAACACATGACTGCCAAGTGGGTATTTTAATCACTGTGCTTTCAGCATAACAGGGCGAGTTCTCACGGAGGGTTCATTGCTTCGTCGATCATGCAATCCCCGTGGCATCTGAGTCGGTGGCAGGTCTACAGTTGGTTCGTTTTTCTTGCAGCTGTCTATCAGTGGTCTGGTGCAGACATTCTCTTCAAAGGCTGGAATCATAATTTTGTTTTAAGTGGGATTATATTTGCCCATTATGGTTAGTAAAGTTTATTTCAGAGTTGCTCTTGAGAGCCCAGAGGGAATAGTTTGTAAAGTGCTTCGTTTTTGGGATGGGCTGGCAGTGCCCATAAGCTTCTTTTGTGGTTGGGTCTTACACAGGCAGATAGTAAACTGTTCTAGAACCTTCTGAGCTCTTCCCCCTACCCCATGAGCCACCCCAGACTCTGGCTTGTTGAGACCTCATGGACCAGTGGTCAGGCTCTGCATTTTGGATCCCTTTCGGCCAAGCTCCTGGGATAGACCCGTCTTTCCCTCAATAACGGCAGCATGAGCAAGTCTTATTTTGGGTAAGAGACTGAGGCCCGGGGGTGGTGGTTTATGTTTGCCTAACGGGGATGCCTCATCTCCAACCACCCAGATGTGAGGGGAGACAGCCTTGATGCTTCTTTTGTCTCCAGTTATGTTTAATAAGATGAAGGTGGGAGAGGGGGCAGAAGGGGACATATAATAGATACTTCTAGTCAATGGAACCCCAATTTCCCCTCAGATTAGAAACCCTGAAACTCATGAGTTGACTAGAAAAACCTAGATAATTTGCTGTCCTTTTCTCTGTTTTTTTCAGCCTTGTGGCTGATACTGCCTGATCTTTTAAGTCTTCGAAATGTGTTGCAGCCAGATTTCCTGGTCCTCTTTCCTCACCCCGCCCCCTGCCCCCAGGTGTGGCACAGCCTGCCTAGCCGGGCCTCTGGCTGACAGCGCCCAGAGCAAGAATCTGGGAACCGGGCTGGGACTCTGGGGATCTTGCAGGTGACATAAGCCAGCCTGGGGGACCTCAGGTTAATGGTTAAGCCCTGAGCTCTTCGTTGAGATGGGGCAGTGGCCCTCAGGATTCCTACCCCTACAGACGAAAACTGCCCTGGAGGGATACAGAGGGGTGGCAGTGTGCTAGTGAATTTGCTGGGGTCCTCCTCTAAGGTGAGAATGTGGCCCAGCAGGTTAGAATAGCTCCAGATGGCTTCGTGGAGGCGTGGCTGCCCAGGCCTGCCCTGAAGTTCAGCTTTTGTCAATTGCATAGAAAGTTTTAAAAGCTCACATTTGTTGTCATTAAACAGGAGCATCAAATCCTGCCTGCTCTGGCATTTTCTAGGGGGCAGCAGTCAGTGGGCTTTTCCTCCCACCATCAAGCAGGGAATGCAAAGCTGCTCATTGAAGTCAGCAGACGAGCAGATAATTGATCTTCAGCTCTTTGAGTTGCACCTTTTTGTGATATGGGACAGTGGACATTTGTCTAGGGCTTGCAGTTTGTGTTATTGGTAATCCTATTCCACCCTGTAACACCTCCAGAGGGTGAAGGACCGTCACCCCCATGTGTCATCCCGGGGGCTGAAGCTGGGGGAGACTGAGGAACTGGCTCGGGGATGGGCTTCGTCCTCTTGTCAGCATGGGACCAGCTGCATCTCAGTACTGTTGTCCTTTCTGGAACACTGAGCCTAGGACAAAGTGAAGCGTGGCACCCCAGACGATTTCAGATGAGGCATGAATTACCTTAAATCCCATAAAGAAGAAGCCATCTCTGTACAGTCCCCTCCTAGTCCTTGAATGGCCTCTAGGAGAAAGTCTGAATGCTCCTTTCTAAAAAGCAAGGCTAAGGACCAGGAGAACACAGGCCTTGGGATCCCAGCCTTCTGCAGGCACTGTTTTGTTTTTTATGGAAATCATCTCTGTACTATAAATGGTATGGTATACAGTTTCTTTTTTAAAAAGTAGATTTGAGAAAAAAATAATAGTACGGTAGCGTATGCCAACAGAGAACAACCAACGTTGGAGAAGCCCTGCTTGGCTACAGCAACACGTGTGCAACAAGGAAGGTCCACAGTATTGGTAAGGAAGCTCCGAAAGGGACTGAGAAGGAGAGATGCCTTTCTGGAAAGTCTGGCAGAGTCAATGCTCGAAAACACAAGACCGTCGGGTGGCAGTTTCTTTCTGGGATGGGCAGGCAGGTTCCTACAGGTTTTGCTGCAAAGATGGGGAGTGTGTGTGTGAGTGTGTGTGCAGCTTTTCCCTTCGGTAGTAGTGATGCTTCGCCCATCTAAATGTCTCTTGACCAACCGACTCTACTTACACACAACTGTGAGTGACAATCCTATTTAGGTGATTTTAACCATGGGAAAGCAGCCCAGGAGCTTCCAAGGAAAAATCCCAATTGGCCATGTTCTTTCAAACTGTCTGATGTCCCATTTTCCAGACAGTCTGTGTTAGTTCTCAAACTTTCTTCATTGTCGGGATCACCTGGGGAACCTGGTGGGAGACAGAGGCTCAGAACCTGTCCTGCCTCACCCAGCCGGACCCTGTACACACTAGCATTTGGAATCATGACCTCAGTCCTGAGTCCCAGCTGGTTACCTGGAAAGCTGTTCAAGTCGAGAGGCCTGCACCTCACCCTAGAGAAGCCCAGCCCAATCTGGGGTGGGACCTGGACATTGGGATTTTTTTCCCATCCATGGGACTCTGCTTGATGTGCAGTGGGGTTTTTAAAATGTGCCCCATGTGATCGGGTTGTGTGGACATGTGGAGACCCACTGGCTTTGATAGACTTTTAGGCAAACTCAACAAACGTGGGAATGTTGTTGATGAAGAAGCAAAGGGAAGCATGAGACATCTAAAATTAGAGTGGCTGCAGAGGAATCCCTTGGATCCGAGTTTAGGTTTTAGAGGACGTCTGTGAAAAAATGCAGTTAAGAAGACAAGTAGGCCACGGTGGGCTGGGGAGCAGCCCCCGCCTCGTTAGAGCGGGGAGGGGAGGTTGGCAGCTTCAAGAAATGCTAAGGGCATCAGGAGGCTCTCGAAGATTTGCTCCGAACAAGAGGAGCAAGGGCGCGATCAGCAGAAGCCGAGGCAGTGCGGCGTTCACTCCGCACCCGAGCGCAGCAGCAAGCGTGGCCCAACGAGGAGGCAGGGACCACAGGCTGCTTTAAATGAGGCTGCCCTGTTTCTTCTCCAGGACTATTTCCCTGCGCTCTTGGGAATCTGGTCGTTACTGTCACAGGGTTATTAGTCAATTTAAGGCACTGAAAGAGCGGGAGGAGGCAAAATTATTCCAGAAACCATAATCTGCTGAGGTTGGCCTCCATTTCCAAGAAACTTCCAGAAAGTATTACTATTAAGCAGCTGCTTTGTGAGCACATGTTGAACCCAGTCAAGGTGGTGGCCACTTCCTTTTTTCAGTACGAGTCATGCCAGGCTCGCTGTGCCTGTTCTGGTGGGTAGCGGACGGCTGGCCCCTTGGCAAAGTGTTTGGCAAAGCTCTTAGGAGGTCT
Source organism: Propithecus coquereli (assembly GCF_000956105.1). NCBI lineage: Eukaryota > Metazoa > Chordata > Mammalia > Primates > Indriidae > Propithecus > Propithecus coquereli. The sequence continues at coordinate 1,546,804 of NW_012148408.1, read as the reverse complement.
TCACGGGCTCCCCAGGGTGAGGCTGGGTCTGGCTCAGGTAGGCAGGCACTCAACGCATTTGTGACAATCCCTGTGGAAAGACGGGGAAATGGGGACTGAGTGAGATACAGCCATGTGTCTTTGGAGTTTTAAATTCGTCAACCACCACCAAAGCAGAAGGGCTCCCGAAATGGGATGTAGAAAGGGCATGGTGAGGCCTTCGCTCTGGAAGGGAGACAAAGGGCATTTGTTTCAAATTAATGTCTGTGGCAAGCACACAGTTCATTTAGAGTACCCGTTACCTGAGAGTGGCCTGGGAGGCCTGGTGGAGCTGGCAGGGGCTGAAGCCACTTGCCGTGTCTCTGCCAGCACTGCTTTCTTCTGAGTGGACTTGTGTCAGTCTGGAGAAGGCACTGTTGGCCTTTGCCATTCTGTTGGATCATCCTGGATAAAGGCGTGTTTCCTAAAGACCCAGGTCAGGAGGGCTGAGCCAGGATGGAAGACCAACGAGCTCCAGCCCCTTCCAATCACAAGGGAGATTCCATGCTGTGCAGTGGGTGTAACGCTTCGCACCTGGTCAGAAGGTCCCTAGACCCTTGGTGAAGCCTTCCCTTTAGCATTAGCGTCAGAAGTGGCCCTAGATCTTAGAGATGATGAGAACTGATGCTGGAAGTGACATTCCCAAGGCCACCCAGCCAGTAAGTGTTAGCCGTGCAAGTAAATGGTGGAACAGTGTAGGTTTGATGATATGAGAAAGACTGAGATTTCAGTTGCTGTCGTGTTCCAGATAGCTCCATGGAGGTGTGGCTGCCAGCAAAGCAAAGGACATCTTGGGCCATACCAGCAGAGGCTTGGTATGTTCAGACATCATCAGGGCTCTATCCACCTGGACCAGCCAGACCGCATCTGGATGTTCATGCTCTGTTCTAGGTACCACATTTTATTTTGAACTGATTTGGTTAAATTAGAAACCATTATTTTGAAGGAATATTTTAAAGTTCTAAAAGTAGCATTACAACAACTAAAAATTTAGGAAAAATTTGGGGCTACACTTTGGTAGAGGTGTCGGTAGACTTGCAGGTAATTGGGGTGCAGCGGTGGGAGAAATGGGAGAAGGTTTGTGGAGCGAGGATGTCGCTCAGTCACCACCATCAGCAGTCGGGAGGCGCCTTCTGGGAGGTGGGCGACAGGGGCTGCCCAGCCTGGCTCTGACTCTGCCGGGGCTGGCACCGGCTACTTTATATGTGTTAACTCCAAATCCTTGTCACAGCTCTACCAGGAGATCAAACTTACATGAAGCTCCAGGATGCAGGATTCAGACCAAAGGCTGTGCACATCTGTAATAATAATGTTTGATTGATGTTTATCAAGCCCTTCCCTTGGCCTTCTCACTAAACCGCTTTCATACATTGCCTCATTTAATCCTCATTGCAGCCCCATGAGGCAGCATCGAGGCTTGTTCTGGTTGCTTTGGAAGCAGAATGTTGACCAAGGCCATAAATTAAGCCATCCTCATCATTGGGAGCTGTCATAATTTTCATCACAGTGATTGTTGTGCCAGGCACTGCTGAATATGTTGCATACATTGGCATTAATCTTCGTAATAACTCTGGAGATTTGGGGGTTATTATCCCCATTTCGAGGTGGAGGAATTGAAGGTCAGGTGGGCCACTGGAGCATAGCATGCAAATTTTATGCGAACTATTAAAAGGTATCAGGGCAGACCATGCCAGGATGCTGAGCTTGGTGAAGATCGTGCTAGCTGGCTTCCTGCTGCCATGCCTGCTTTCTTGACTGGGGCCTCAGTGCAGGGCTCAGACTGAGCAACTGTAGGTGATAGCCCTGCAGGATGAGTGAGGCCGAGAACTTGGCAAAGCCGTGCAGCTAGGAAATGGCAGAGCTGGAATTCCAAGCCGGGTCTGCTGATTCTGGAGCCATTGCTCCTAAATCAGTGCCAAGGAGAGAGAACCATGTGCCCATCAGAACCATCCAGTGTGGCCTGGACCGTCCTCAGGAGGGCTTGCTTTGGAAGAGGTCCCTCAGAGACAAGGTGGCCGTCATCCCTACAGTGGGTAGCGGGAGGGTAGGCTCAGTGACCCTGAAGTGCCCCTCTGCAGATTCAGAGAGCCTATGATTCAAGTGAGGCATCTGTCAGAACTTAACATCTTAAAATCTGACATTTCTCATGCACAATCTCTTCCTTTTCCTTTTGCTAATTTAAAATCGACTCCATCCTCCCCTCCTCTCCCCCTTCCTGCTTCCCCTCTCCCTTCAGCCTTGGGGGAAAAGGCAGGGGCATGGATGCAGGGAGGGTTGGGCTGGCCTCCAGCCACGTGCAGCCTCACAAGCAGTCATTGTAGGCTTGTGGGCGACCGAGTCTCTTGTCAGGAGCCCTCCTTTGGGCAGACGCTGGTTTATCGTCTTTCTGTGCTTGCCCACACTCGAGTGTCAGCACATTCCGGGACCTACCTCCACGCTGGAGGCTGCAGGGCAAATGGCAAGAATTCTGCAGCAGCCTTCCAGCCTCGTTCCTGCCGCCAGGGCAAGGATGACCTTGGGCCAAGCGAGTGGCTCTGGTGCCATCTCTTCTCAAGGACAGCAATGCTAGCAGTTACATTGATGGTGACAGTGACAGTAACACACAGCCTGAAACTCACAGGCAATGTCATTTCTACTCACCCTTACCATGTGCCAGGCCGTGGGCTGAATGCTTTACAGCAGCGATCCCAACCTTTTTGGCACCAGGGACCAGTTTCATGGAAGACAATTTTTCCACCGGCTGGGGAGGGATGGTTTCGGGCTGATTCAAGCACATCACATTTATTGTGCAGTCAGACCTCTCTGCTAATGATAATCTGTATGTGCAGCTGCTCCCCAGCGCTAGCATCACCGCCTCAGCTCCACCTCACATCACCAGGTATTAGATTCTCATGAGGAGCTGCAACCGAGATCCTCCGTATGCGCAGTTTATGGTGCGGTTCGTACTCCTATGAGAATCTAATGTCGCCGCTGATCTTACAGGAGGTGGAGCTCAGGCAGTGATGCCAGCAATGAGGAGCGGCGTAAATACAGATGAAGCTTAGCTGGCTTACCCCGTGCTCACCTCCCACTGTGCAGACTGGTTCCTAACAGGCCATGGACCGGTACTGGTCCGGAGCCCTGGGAGTTGGGGACCACAGCTTTATAGGCATTTGCTCCTTTAATCCTCACAGTGACTCTTGCAGGTGGGTACCATCATTGTTCTTATATTGCAGATATGAACACTGTCCCTTAAGATAGCTCTGAGTGAAATATCTTGAGGGAGGAGAAGGATGTCATTATTTTCTTTGCTCTTTAAGAAAGATTATCTTTCCTTTTTTTTTTTTTTTTTTAGGGAGGAGAAGGATGTCATTATTTTCTTTGCTCTTTAAGAAAGATTATCTTTCCTTTTTTTTTTTTTTTTTTTTTTGAGACAGAGTCTTGCTTTGTTGCCCTGGCTAGAGTGAGTGCTGTGGCGTCAGCCTAGCTCACAGCAACCTCAAACTCCTGGGCTCAAGCAATCCTTCTGCCTCAGCCTCCCAAGTAGCTGGGACTACAGGCATGCGCCACCATGCCCGGCTAATTTTTTCTATATATATATATATTTTTAGTTGTCCAGATAATTTCTTTCTATTTTTTGGTAGAGACGGGGTCTCGCTCTTGCTCAGGCTGGTCTTGAACTCCTGACCTTGAGCGATCCACCCGCCTCGGCCTCCCAGAGTGCTAGGATTACAGGCGTGAGCCACCACGCCCGGCCAAGAGATTATCTTTCTTATAAGTCAAAAGCAGAGGTTCTCAATCCGGGGTGATTTTGTCCCCCGGGGCACATTTGGCAATGTCTGGAGACATTTTTGGTTGTCACAATTTCGAGTGGGAGTTTGCTACTGGCATCTTGTGGGTAGAGGCCAGGGATGCTGCTAAACATCCTGCGGTGCAGTGTGGGGTGGGGGGCAGCCCCATGCAAAGAAGAATTTTCTGTCCCCAAATGTTACTAGATCAAGGTTGAGAAACTGATCTAAAGAGAGTAAGAAACTGTATTCAACCTCTCGCCTAGTTTGACACCGTTAACTTCTGCACAAACCCTGCTTGCGGTCACTAATGCAGCTCACCATCTGTTTCTGGTTCTCTTTCTACTGAGCACAGGGTAGGATGGCACTTGCCTATCTTCTTTGATTAGGTGTGGACATGTGACTTTCATTGGCCAATGAAGTGTGAGCAGGAAGTAATATGAAACCTTTAAGAGCCCATGTGTAATTTGCCACCTTCCTTAGCCTTGTGCTCTGCGATGGTGGAGGCGCCATCAGCCTAGTCCTGGTATGAGCAGATGGGATTAGAGCTCCTACTCGGTTCACAATGGATGCGTAGTATGAATGGGGTCGAACCTTTGTTGTTTAAACCACTGAGATTTGGGGGTTGTTTACCATGGAATAGCCTATCCAGTCTGACTGCTGTGCTCTAAATAGAACACAGACACCGAGAAGTTGGGACTTAGATTAGGCAGGTGGATGTCTGAATACTGGGCATAAAAAGCCCAAGCATCTGGTATTTATGGATTGCCGACTGCGGTGAAGACACTGTGCTGGAGCCTGGGGGAAGGTAGAGAGCCGGCAGATGGCTTTGTGTGAGAAATGCAGGGAGTTTAAAAGATCAGTCTCCGAGGTCTAGAGAGGTTTAATGACTTACCCAAACATCTGTGAGTCCCCTGCTGGGATCCCAGCTATACCCAGGCTGGCTCTGTGAGGCTGGGCTGCAGTCAGCCAGCCATACTTAACTCAACTTAATAAAGGGGTTTAAATCAGTTGCTGGTCTGTAAATGTTTCCGGGGCAAAGTCCATCTTTACCTTCCTAGGGCCTGCCACAGAAATGTCTGTTGAGTGAGTTGGGGTTGTCAGGGGAGGCTAGACAGTGAGCAGTGCCATGATGGCGTGAGTTGGGGGCTTTGAGGGTTCTGGGGGAAGAGATGTCCAGAGGCGGCTGGCAGGGACACCAGAGCCTGCTTGAGGGGTGGGTACAGAGTGGGATGGAGCCTGGGCAGGGAGGAGAGAAGGGCTGGCCTTCCTCACTGTCCTCCGCATTTCAGATATGCAGGATGCACCCCAATCCTGAGGGACTCTGGAAGGAGGAGTACTGCGGGGTGGGGTGTTCTCCCTGAGAGGCCCTGGAGAGGGTCTGGCTGCCCCGTCTTTGCCTGAGCAGGTGCTGCCTTAGCTGAGTAGCACGTGCCCTGGAGGGGGGGTTACCGTGCAGGAAGTGCTCTGAAGGCTCGTTAATTCTGTCCGTCTCCCTCGGAGGCTCGGGAAATGACGATTTCGTGCCAGGAGCAGGCTTATCCTGGCCCAGAGCCAGAGCTCTTCCCAGCAGCACAGGACGAAATCAGCTTGACTCACGCTCCCAGGTGCCTCAGTGTTCCTGTCTATAAAAGGGGCATACTCAGGAGAGCTCTCCCCACCTGCCTCCCACCAAGGTAGGCATGTGAGAGGGCTCTGTCCTGTAAAGCCGGGGACAGATGCCCTTAGGGGTCAGAAAGGGTGGAATGACATATATTAGTTTCCAGCCACTCAGTTCAGGTCTTCAAGAACTCTTGGCTGTAGTGGGGATAGGGCTAGGACGCTTGGGACAGCTCTGATAGCACCTGTGGAATGAGAACCTGCCAGTGGTGGCCAGGGACTGTGCTTAGAACACACTTACCGTTCGGGGAGCTGGCTAGCTGGAAGGGATCTGTCCTCTCACCTCCCTGTTTTCGGTGTTCCTAGCCTGAGGGGTCAATCTTAACTTGTAGTGGACTCTACAATGCATCCCATTTGTCCTGCAAAACGGCATTGCCCTCGGTGTCCACAGGCCTGCGTGTGCGTACGTGTCCTTCCTGTGCGTCTGCCCCCTCCCCCTCCCCTGCACTCAGCAATCCAGGAGGGATTGGGTCTTCATCCAGAAGGTGCCTGCAGTCTCTACCCCCGCTGGGTGATTCATCCAGATGCAGGCAACAGAGGTTCACTGTCATGGCTATTGTGGCAAAAAGGCTCTGCTCTGGAGCCAGACTGTGTGGGTCTGAGTCCCAGCCGTGCCACTCCCTGGCTGTGTGATCCGGAGCAAGTCGTTAATCTCCCTGGGAATCAGTTGCCTTATCAGTAAAATGGGGATGATAGTACAACCTACCTCAGTAGGGTTGTTGTGTGGTTTAAATGAGTTAGTATGATTAATGTATGCAAAAAGCTCACACCAGTACCTTGTAAGCATGTTTGCTGGTAGTATTTTTGTTGACATTTCTCCCATTTTGTGCCACGTGTTGATGTCACCAAGGGGTTACCATCAGCCACGCCTCCACCAGTTCTTTGACATAAATAATTGACGTGTTTTCAGTCTTTCCTGAAGCAAGGTGTCAACACAGTGCAAGTCTCAGTCCCTCCCTGTGGGGGGTGTGGGGCTCCACACCTCAGGGGTGACCAGGATGGCTTTGTGCATGGTTGACTTTCTTGGTACAATCTCTTCTTTTTCCTTTTCCTAGAAGATAGCTGCCTTTAAAAAATGGCTTATTACATAAACGCTTAATATTGCAAAAATAGTTGGCTCATGGCCTGCCACCTAACCAAACTGTTTTCGTATTTCTATGTGTCCTACCTGGCCTTGTCTGTGGGCAGATATGTGTCCGTTCACCTCCTCCCACAAGCATCCCACTGGAAGACAGTAGGATAGTAACAAGTTTGGGCTTTTCTGGGTTCTGAGGAGCTTTGGCTTGGTGTGGCCTGGGCCCTTGGCTGGCTGGGCCATTTGGTTGTTTACTTTGGGGGGGCTGCACACTCTCCTAGCACGGGAATAATACTATCCTAATTTATGACTTTGCTGCAGTAAGTGAAAGAGGCAGTACAGGTAAAAATTCTAGCTTAGCGTGGTTTTACAAGGCACACTTTTTCTGATTAGTTGTACATGTTCACTGTAGAGTTTTTAATCACTGCCTGATACTTGGTTATATGGGTATAGGTGAATTTATCCAACCTGTGTTTGAGGTTGGCCATTTTGGTTATTTCCACCTCCCCTTCCTTTTCATCATCTCTCTGGATGGAGCAGGCTGGGGGGCTGGGAGTCCTCTGGGGTCCATGTCCCCCTTGGCAGTTGGTAACTTGGTGTTATGAGGGGCTTGTCCAGCTAAGGGTCTGCCCAGAGCCCTCCCGAGGGTCAGCCTTTACCTCCCACCCTCCCCTGCTCTACCAGACTGCATTTTTCTCTTCTGTGGTGTGAGTGTTGGTGCAGCTCCCTGGGGGACGCGGTGCTTTGGGCTCTGCAGATGTCATGGAAACCCCCCAGCCCTGCCCAAGCCTGAGGAAGAAGGAGGGGAAAGCTTTTTCATAGCCAGACAAACAGGTATTTCCTGTCAGCCCCTAGCTGTCAGAGAAATCAGTCCCTTTGGTAATTTTCAAAGAGCCCCACCCATGCCAGCCTCCTACCTCCAAATTCCCAGGAGAGGACATCTGCGCTGTCCAATAGAACTTTCTGCAATAATTGAAATGTTCGTTCTGCTTTTTCCAATATGGCAGCCATAAGCCACGTGTAGCTGTTGAGCACTAAAAATGGGTCTGGTTCGAATCGGGATATGCTCTAACTAAAAATACGTGGTGGATTTAGAAGACAATATGAGCAAAAGAATGTAAAATAGCATTCATTTTTTATATTGATTTTGTTTATTTTATATGTGGTTATCTGTTGAAGCGACATTTTGGGTATGTTTGGTTAAAA
>NW_012148408.1:1526445-1539029 GCF_000956105.1 Propithecus coquereli | reverse complement strand
AATATGAGCAAAAGAATGTAAAATAGCATTAATTTTTTATATTGATTTTGTTTATTTTATATGTGGTTATCTGTTGAAGTGACATTTTGGGTATGTTTGGTTAAAATATATTGTTAAAATTAATATCTTTTTTTACTTTAATATAGCTAATAGAACATATAAAATTCCATAAGGGGCTCACGTTATACTACTTTTTGGACATTACTGCCTAGAGAGTGTAGACTGGCAGTGGCTGTCCTGCTGCCCATGAGGGGCTAACTTGGCTTGAGAAGGGAGAAGTGAAACCCACCCGGGCACCTCCCCAGTCCCCCATGTGCCCTTAGTCTCTCCTGCTCCTGGACCTGCCACCTAAATTAAGGAGCAAGTGCCCTCCCTGGGCAGTGTTCACTGCGGCAGCCACCTTGGTAATACCGCTGGGGTCTTGGGATCAGGAAGTCAGGTCACTGAGGGAGCTTCTCAGGGTGGAGTGGCTGGTTTAGGGTGGACTTTGGGGACATGGACATGAGCTCAAGGATGTCACACTGGACAGATGTCATGAGCCCTGGCTGGCATCCTGGCTCTGGGCATTAGAATAATGGCTGCCATTGATTGGGTGCCTGTGGCCTGCCAAGCGCTGCACTGGGCACTTTATCACCCCAGCCTGCCTGGGAGTTGTCACGATGCCCACTTTGCAGATGAGGATCACAGAGGGCCTAAGCTGTAACATACTGGCCTAGAGTCGTGCTATTTAGTGAGTGTCAGGAGCTTGTCGTGACACCCCCTTCCGATTCAGGGCCACGCTCTTTGCCCTGTGCCACTGTGCTCTGGGGCTCAGCGCCTGTTCCCTCCAGCCTGTAGCTTCCTGATGAAAACAAAGGGGGCTGGACACTTGCTCACAGGGGTGCAGGAAGGGTAGGGACAGACATAGGCTTTAGGTTCAGGTTGCCCGTTTGTCTCCTCTGGGCCGCGCTTTCCTGCGTGAACCAGGTTTTGGCCTGAATTATGAACAGTCAGAGAGGCCGGGTGCAGAGAGGCTGGTAGCCAGCACTGACGCCCCAGCGGGACCTCTGCAGAGCGAGCCAGCAGCGGAGCCCAGTTTCCTGCATTCCAGGCATTTGTCCACAACCCTGCTTCCTGGGCCATGTGGCTGTTAAACACAGACCAAATTTACGTTAAGGAGACCAGAGGCCTTCATTAGGTGTGGTAGGGGAGGGCGGCAAAACCCAGCCTTGGCCTTGACCTCCTTATCTAGGGGCCACCGTGGGTCAGCCTTGGCTTATAGGTAGTGGAGGTCATTGCATAATCCCAGTTTTAGGGCCTGAGGAGGACAGTACCCATGTGCCATCACCTTGCCCCGCCCCTCCTCTAGCATTTAGCGAAATTGGGCAATCTCTGTCTCCACGTGAATCCCACTGGGCCACTTCCTTACAGCGAGCTGTGCCCTGCCTGAAGATAACCTTTGTGGTTTTCCCTTTTTCCATGGACTTCTGATCCTGAGGACTGTGAGTTGTGGCAGAACCAACAATCTGGGGAAAGCATCCCTGATTAGCCTGGGAAGGTGGCAGGGCTGTCCCTCCACATTGCTCTTCCTGGCTATGGTTATCTCGGTGACCTCGGGCAAGTCACCTTATCTCCTCAAGCCTCAGTTTTCCTCATCTGTAAAAGGGGAATGTTAGTGGTGACCAAACACACCCCGATGAAGAGTTGTAAGGGATGAGTGAGTACACGTGAAAGGGCTTGGGGACCAATAAAAACACGATACCAGTAGGAGTGGTGGTTTTGTGTAGTTTCATAGACATTTTTCAGACAATGGAATTGGAAAGAACACGGGAACTAGAGAAATCCACATCCTAACACTGAATAGCTGAGTGGCCTTAGCTTAAGGTAACTTAGGTAACTTACCCTCCCAAGCCTCAGTGTCCTTATCTGTGAAATCAGGTTGTTGAGAGGGTTTGAACAAGACTGTGCCTGGAACGGTTCAGGGCAGGTGCTCAGTCGCCATGTGGTTATTTTGAATGCGAGGGTGGTGGTGGTATGATCTGCTTAGCTGGAGGCTATCGGGAATGCTTGTCTAGCATCCTTTCAAAGTGTACAGATACCATTTTCTGGCTTAATTTTCTGCCGAGAGTGCCTTTTAATCCTCCTCTGAGCATCCTACAATGCCTCCTGGGCACACTTCTGAGCCAGCCTCATCTCGGTGTCAAGGGCTGCTCTACCCCATTAGCCACGAGGCATTGTCCCCGTTCCTTGATGCTCACAGCTGTGTCGTGGGCTGGTAGGACAGTCATTACCTCCAAGTCTTGGAAGACGGAGTCTCAGAAGTGGGGACGAGCATACCTGTGCATACACAGCTCTTGGAAAAACATTCTCTAGAAGCTCTAGAAAGGAGCTTCCGTTGCCGTTTCTTTCTTTCTTAGGGAAAAAAGTGAGGAAGGTGAGGAGGTGTCTCCTGGATAGAGATTTCGTTACATTTTACTCTTGCAGGTGGTTGGCTGTGAAGAGGGAGACCGGGAAACATGGGGACAGCTGACTGGGGCTGGAAAACTTGCCGTCAGTGCCTCCCTTGCCACCTGTGGGAGCCGACTGTACCATCAAGGCATCTCAGAGCTGGCAAGGGTCCCTTATTGCCCTCCTGTCTGAGTGCTTTGAAAATTCTGGGGAGGTGGCAGGTGAGCCCGCGGGCGAAGCTTTGCTTACGGGAGAGAGTGGAGGGTGTGGGCTGGGCACTGAGGGCTGCTCTGCTGGGAAGAAGTTTAACACCCATCAGTGGGTGGGGGTGTCAGTAGACACTTGGGTTCTAGACTTGAGAAAGGCAGGACAGCAGCCTGCCCTCTGGGGCCATCAGACCCCACTTAGGAGGGGCCAGCTGAGAGTTGGGCCATGTTTCCTGCAGGACCTTGGGGTGGGGCGGGGATAGCAGGCTCCTGGGCCTTAGAGAGAATGTGTGATTTAAAGGCAGCCTGGTCAGCCATGGGAGCTTAGGAAAGGGAGGGTTCTGAGCAAAGCTTGACAGTGGCCAAGCAAGGTTGCCCAGGGGAGAGGGCACCCAGCATCTGACTCCTGTGCATTCCCTTGCTCGCCGGCAAGCCCGTCGCCGCAGTTAGTTGCAAGGACCCGGATTTGTTTGCCCGATGCCACCAAACATGGCAGTTCTAGTGTTTGGTGTTAGGTAAGGATAAGCTCACCCGACAGACATCTGCTTAAGTGTAAGCCTGCTCACCAGGGAGAATACACTGACTTATGTGGACTTCTAGGATAGCAGAACCCAAGGTGGCAATTTCTCACCATAAAATGACAAAGTGGCTCTGTGCAAGTGACAGCAGTCACATGTACGTTAAATTAGCTTGAGTGCACTTTGAGGACTGGGAGTGGGCAGAGCCTGGTCTCCTTGCCCCCTCATGGAGGTCCTGACCACTGACTTGGCTCCAGCCTTTGTTTAGATGACTGCAGCAAAACTTCTACCTCTTTCTCCCGGTGATGGCTTTTATCATGCTTCCTGAGCTGCTGCTATCTTAGGTATCCATCACTAATCTACGGAGGAAATGTGTGTGACCCAAACTGTTTCCTTCCTCAAAGGAGCTCATAATTCTGGTTTTGGGAGTTAGATTAATAAACTGGAAGCGCTCAGGGAAGAATGAATTGTGTCATGGTACCCTTGCTAGTTTCTGGCTGAACACAAATGTGAGCACCCTGTCTCTGAAGAGAAGGGCGTCAGGCACTCCCCGCACCCCCAAGGGGTAATAAGGTAGCATGAGATTCAGGTTCAGTTAAGATGGATGAGTACCCACAGTAGGCTAGGTTTGTATCAAGACATTCCTTTTCATTTTTATTTCTTAACTGTTTGTATTGTAAAATATGACCCAGATTCAGAAAAGTACACAAAACATAAATGTATAGCTTGATGAATTGTCACAAAGTGAACACTTTTGTAACCACTGTCCAAATCAAGAAATGGAACCTTGCCGGCACCCCAGAAGTCTCTCTGCATAGCCCCTTCCCTTACTGCCAAAGTAACATCAGCTTGACCTTTATAGCAGTCACTTCCTTGCTGCTTTAAACAATTATTTATCACAAATGTGTACCCCTAAGCGCTGTAATTTAGTTTTGCCTGTTTTTTGAACTTCCTGTAAGGAGACCCATACTGTATATATTCTTTAGCATCTGGCTTCTTTGGCTCGACGTTATGTTTGTGAAATCCATGCATTTTGTTGCATATAGCTGCCATTCATTTTCATTGCTGTGTAGTATTCGATGGGATGATTAAGACAAATTGGGTATTCATTCTCCTGTTGATGAACATTTGGCTTGTTTACATTTTGAGGATGTTACTAAAAAACGCTGCTGTGATCATCGCTGGACATGACTCTTGGTAAGCCTGTGTGTATGTGTGTGCACACACTTCCCGTTGGGTGTACCTAGTGGTGGAATCACTGTGTCTCATTCCATCTTCGTTCACATCAGCCTCATAAGCGAACAGGGAGGGGTGGCTCAGGGTGTGTCTGCTGAGATCTCAGGGCGGCTTTGCTTATTGTTTTGTCTTTGTACCCCTTGGGATGTCTCTGGGCTCCTCTTGAGGACACAGGTGTTGTGGGGGGTTAGATTATTAAAGCTGCACGCTGCTCATGTTTAACGCCTGCAGGTGGAATATGTGAGTGGTGCATTGCCCACGTGAGAGGCTGGTGAGCAGGCTCTGCAGGCTGTGTTGGGGGCACAGCTGGTTCATCACAGTCCTCCAGAGTGGACCCGAACGCCCAAGCCCTTTAAGCCTTCGCGTCTGCCTGCCATGCTTCCTCCCGAGTGGGTTGGCGCCCTGCCAGCATAGTGAGTGGAGAATGGTTGGGAAGGCTGAGGTCTCGGCCGAGTCTCCTGGCCGCTGCTTGTGGTGCAGCTAAGCCCTTAATGTGTTTTCATAATCATAGCAGAAAGGTCCCATTGTGGCACTAACGCCTTTGCCATAAAGCACTTTTTGTTTCCTAACAAAATTCCAAGTTGCAAAAGCAAGTCAGCTTAGCAAAGACACAATACCAATTAATGGCCGTTTGCCACTTGCAGCAGCTAGGCAAGCTCCCAGTAAATAACGGTTCGCTAGCCCATGTTTTATTGGGGCACCCCAAAGACACAAAAATACTTTCCAGGCTACTTGGAGGAAAACAGTAAGATAGTAGGAGCCTTGTTTATCACCCTGGTATTATAATCCTATGTTAATGTGCCAGTTAGGGTTTGTTTGGCTCCGTATTTCAGAAAATCCAAGTAACACTGGGTTTAAACAAGCAAGGGGTTATTTTTTTTTCTCATGGAACAAGAAGTCGAGAGGCAGGCAGTCCTAGGGCTCCATTTGCTGCCTCTTGTCTTTCTGCTTTGTCATCCTCAGCACACAGCCTCATACTCTCAAGATTGCTGCTGTATCTCTAGGCGTCCCATCTGCATTCCAGGTAGGAAGTCGGCTCTTGCCAACTGCCTGTTGTCCATTTTGATGAGAAAATCTAATTTTCTAGAAGTACCAAACAATAGGCTTCCCCTTATATTTCATTGGCTGGAACTGGATCACATGACAACCACTGCTTACAAAGAAGCCTGGGAGCCAGTGCATTGTGTCTGAACGAAATCAGGGATCCCTAAAGTTGAGGAAGAAGGGGAGGATGGACATAGGAAGGCAGCTAATGGCAGATGCAACAATTCACTGGACCAATGATAGGAAAAAAGTTGTTTTACGTAAAGTGAATTTCCTCAGTAACTGAAACTTATAAGCACCAAAATGTACTTTAATAATTTAAAATACAGTCATATGCCACATGATGTTGTTTTGGTCAACTAAGGGCCATATGTATGACAGTGGTCCCATAAGCTTATAATACTATATTTTTACTGTACATAGAAATATGTATAGGTATGTTTAGATACATAAATACTTACGATGTGTTAAAGTTGCCTGCAGTATTCAGTAGAATGCTGTGCAGGTTTGTAGCCGTGGAGCAACAGGCTACTGTATGGCCTTGGTGGGTTGTAGGCGATACCATCTAGGTTTGTGTGAGTACACTCTGATGTTTGCACAGTGACAGAATCTCCTAATGATGCATTTCTCAGAACATATCCCCGTTGTTAAGTGACTCATGATTGTAGTTCAAGAAGGCACACACATTTAAAATCTAAACAATTTAATGACCATTTTTTCCCCACTATGGCTGGGAGCCTCGGTAGGCTCTATCGAAGTGTGGTTTGAATGGCCATTTATCTCTCATTTAATGGTCCCAGAAAATTATGCTTTTCGAATCTTGGGTTTGCTTTGTGGTTTTCCCACTTCTTCCATTATTGCTGTTTTGTGGCCTCTGCACTTGCTTCTAGATACATGCTTCTTTTCACCTTCAAATGTTCCACTTTCTATAATGTACAGATGGGAGAGGAGACCAGGTCACCAAACGTGATAGAAATACCTGCAGATTGAGCTGGGTGGAAGTACGAAGGACCCTTCTCTAGGTCAGGTGGGGCCTCATCTCCTTTGGTCTGTCAGATAAGAGAATTAGTCATCATACTTTTTTTTAAATGAGGGGAGGGGGTTTCTAATCATACCCTGCAGTCAAGGTGGTATTGGGCATTTGGCTTTACTTGGCTGACTTATTGCTAATTTCCCATCCTCACTCAGCACAACTCCTTCCTTACTTCACCTGTCTCTGGAACATAAAGCCCCATTTTATGAGCACAATGTCTGGAAAACCTGGTTTTATCTATTGTAATTAAGAGACCTATCACGTCCAGGCAGGAGCCAAAGGAGAAATCATGAAAAGGTAGCTGTGTGACTTCGGGCTAGTTACCTGATCTTTCTGTGTCCGTTTCCTCATCTGTGAAAGGCGAATAATAAAATTGCCTTGTGGTTATTGTAAGAAATAAACGAGAATGAGTTAAATGGAATAGTACCTAGCACGTAGTAAATGCTCAATAAAAGTTGTTATTAATAGCATCATTATCATAGATGGGGTGTGTTCGGTGTGGGGTGGGCCACCCTGGGAGGATGTTTGGAAAGAGGCCAGACTGAGCCACACTTACCTGATGACAGAGGTAAATCTATTGTTGGGACAACACCAGGGAACGAAGAACAGATGTCTTAATGTGTCTTGGCCCTTGTTCCCTTTCTGCGGTAGTGCAGAGTGGACTGTCTATGTCTCTCTCTCCCCTGTCCCTCCCTCCCTCCCTTCCTTCTGTAATTTTTATATCTGATTATAAAACTAATATATGTTCATTGGAGAAAATTTGAAAAACATAAGAGAAAATTTAAAAATAACTCTTAAATACATGTAAATATAGAGAGAATTTTTAAAAGATGGGGTCGTCCTGTACTGTCTGCTGTGTAACCTACTTCCATTTCACTGAACAATAAATCACACGTGTTTTTGAATATGGCTGTGTAGCATCCCATTGGATGGGTTTTTACCTAGAGTTGGAAGAGACCCCTAAGAATTGAAGACTGATTGGTTTTCTTGGGTGATTGTAGGGAATCGTCCCTTGGCCCACTTCTATATTGTAAACCTGCTTTTGTCTAAGAGACTGAGCGAATTGCAGTCAGGGCCTTATATTTAGTAATTGTGGATGTCGTAAGCTCGTGTTGTAAGTAGAAGATTTGGGGTCCTGGAATGATTTCAGATATGGACAGGAGCATATTTAAGGAAGAGGAACCATTGTAAGCCAAAGCAGTCAAACAATTCAAGCTATTTATTCATTCATTCAGCCATTATTGAGGCCCTGCTATTGTTCCCACATCAGGCCAGATGTTCTTGATACAGAAATAAGTAGGGACTGGGCCCTCAGGAAGCGTCTAGTCTCAGATGGCCTCTCAGCCTCAGTGAGTGAAGACGTCAAAAATCAGTTAGTGCAATGAGTCGTTTAGGGATGCTGTGACTGAAATCCATCCTGGCCCCAGAGGGAGCCCGAGGGAGGGGCTTAGGGATGGGGCGACTGTAAGGGGACGGTGTTCCAGGCAGAGGGAGCCTGGGAACAAGGCTTTGGAGGAGTGGAGCAGCTTGGATGGATTAGGCTGGCGGCAAGATGAAGCAATAGCTACACCTTTCCATTTCTCCAGTGATTTAATGCTGGGTGTGGTAGCTGTACTTGTGAAATTTGGCATGAAGTTTAATATTCTTAAAGTGAAAGGAAAAGGCAGAAGGCACTTATTTCGAAAGCACCCTATAGTTTTCTTTGTCCTTTCTCTGGGAGGTGTAGATTTCCCTGGAACAGCCAAGAAGTGTTTGTTAACTCCGGTGCTTGCAGTCTGCCTGCCCACTCCGCCACCCAGCCACCTTCCGAGTGCCTGCTCTCTACCAGGTGCTGTGCTGGGGACCCGGGGCCGTGCCGGGCGACACAGTCTGTCTGGGGAGGTGGACCTCTACGTTAATCATAGACGGTCTGTGCTGACAAGTTCTGTGGGAAGGTGGAGGCGGGAGCAGGAACTCTGTCGGCAGGCGTGGGGAAAGCTGCAGGCTGTGATGCTCGAAGGGGAGGAAGGGTATATGAGGATGCCCCCTGTCCCCTACTCCCCAGTAAAAAAGGCGTTTTCTCCATCGTGCTGGGAAAGTTCCATATTCCTCAGTTGTGCTGCAGTGGAGAAAAGACAGGGAAAGAGCCCTTCGTGGGCACTGCCATTCGCTGGGGCCCACGCCTCCAGCCGGTCCTGAGGCAGGATGCGTGTGTCGTTAACCCTGCGTGGCGAGTTAGGGTGAAGAAGTTATGGCGCAGATGTCGGGTGATGTGTCCAGGCTCATGTTGCCCAGCGGCGGGGTTAGCACTTACTCCAGGCTGGCTTAAACCTGAAGCGCTGGCTCTTTTGCCCATACCCTGGGCAGCCGAGGTCACTTCTGGGCCTTGTAAGGCTGCCGGTGGTAGTGGTGGGGGTGGGCAGTACCGCCTGGGCAGAGGCCGTCCCTGAATACCGGCCTGTGGTGGTCAGCAAGTGGAAACTCTGGGGGTGGCCTCCCTGCAGAGAGGAGTCCCGAGGGCTTGGAATGAGGTTTTTGTTTTATTAAAATGGTTTGTAAATTACTTGGTTGGCCCTCACCTCTTAACAATTCCAAATAGCTCCCCAGCCTCTCAGATGGCGGAATCTGGGAACCACTGCCCTTCTCCGGGCCTTGGGTTCCCGCTCTCCGGATGCAGGTGCAGGCCTGTCCTATGGCTCAAGCATGGGGCAATGTTGAGGTTGCATCAGCCCTGAGGAGGGCTCCCGGAGGTAGGAGGACAGGAAATCCCTTCAGGATTGTTTAGTTCAGCACCGCTCCGCCCCACACCCATTTGACAGCTGAGGAAACTGAGGCTCCTTCCTCCCCAAGCATTTGGTGATTCCATGGTGTTGGCATGACTTCCTCTCTGACCAGGCTGCAGCAGGTTTCATGCCAAGAACAAGCAGCCTGGATGGTGATGGTCAGTCTGTGCCACACTGCAAGTCACAGGACTCCTGCTGTCCCCCCGAATGGGACCCCCCCACCCCGCCCTTCTCTGCACATCCTTGCCTGGGATGCTTACCTGTGGGGCCTGCAATGTGAGCATTTATCGCTGCTGGGTTTGGGGAGGACTTTTGCCATGGTTAAAACCAAACCAAACCAAAAAAACCAAGGAGCTCTACTGAGCTGTATGATTGTTTAAACTCCAAACCTGGGTGGGAACGGGGCCATGGGCGAGGGACCCAGAGTCAAGGACCGGAGTCCGTGGCACAGGCTTTGAATCTGGGCCCCACCAGCCAAGAGCCGTGAGCCTTTGGAGAAGCTCTTCATCTAGCTGAGCCTCAGTTTCCCTGTCTGGGAGTGGGGACAGTAATACTGAACCTGGCAGGGCTCCTGATAGGTAATAGGTACAAGGCACAGCAGAGTCTCGATAAGTGGCAGCGGTGGGACTCTGCAGATGGGAGAAGGGAATAAACCCACAGCTGAGGTCAGGCCCTTTGCTGAGCTCTTTATATCTGATTATTTCCTTTCACACCATAACACCTCTGAGTTAGACTATACTGTTCCCATTTTGTAGACACTGAGACCAGTTTCTGAAACTTGTCTGAGTTCATGTAGCAAGTGGGGTTTAACTTCCAAATTTTTCCCACCTCGCCAAGAGGACATTTCCATTCTTACGGAAGATGGCCTTCTATAAATTGTGGGAAGGGATTTAAGTCACATCCTGGGACACGTTCCTAGATCCAAGTGGTGTCTGTATCTTGTTACAGGCCAGACAGTAGCAGAATGCAGTAGGTAAGGAGCATCCTTAGATGGTTTACGTGCCTGTGGAGGGGGAAGAATTTTTTCCCCCTCCCTAGACATTAACTCTGGAAAGCTTAAACCTCTGAATTTGTGGTTAACAGGATGATCAGAAATTAAACGAGTTAATATTAGAACTCCGCTTGGCACATAGTAAGTGCTATGTCCACTAAAGGTTTGTTAGATATAAAATGAAAATAAATAAATATATAAAATGCTAATAGCACCTCTGGCCCTAAAGTCTCCTTGTCTCTGCTGGCTTTTCCGTGCAGAGCGTGCACAATGGAGCTTTGTTCTTCTGCCCCTGTGTCCGAGAGAGGCCTCTCGGGCTGACTCACAGGCAGGGAGGCCAGGCTGTGCCCGCCCCACTTTCCCAGGCCCTGCTGCCTCCGGCTCCTGCTGGCCTCCTTTCCTGAGGGGCGGCTGCCCCCTGTCCAGTGGGTGGCAGGATGCGCTGCCTTCACCCTCACCTGATTCTCCTCATGGACAAAAGGAGAAAGGAAGACCGGCCACCGGGAGGGGGCTGAGAGCGGGTGGAGCGAAGGTGAGCTTTGGGAAGACGGTGTAATCCCCCATTTGCTTGTCTTCCACACTGGACTCTTCCCCACATCCCTACATCCCTGTGCAGGGCGGCCTGTCCTCACACAGCAGTCAGGCAGCATTTGTGAGGGAGAGGCTCTCGGGGGATCCCTGTGTTTCTGCTGTAGCTAGTTCAGAGTATTAAAGTGATTGTGAGAAGAGAACAGGCACTTACGGGCTGTTTGGCCTTGGGTCTGCTTCCTGCTTTGGTCTCCCATCCTGGTACTAACCAGGCCCGCCCACGATGAGACGAGATCTGGCGCGTCCAGGGTGATGTGGCTGTAGAGTGCTTCCTGCTTTGGGCAAGTCCTCAGTTAAGGCTGTCAGATGGGATCCCGGCCCCCAGGCACTGGTGGCTGCCACCGCTGGGAATGTGTTTAGAGCAGTGGTTCTTAACCCTGTTTGCATGTTTGAATCACGAGGGGTGCTTTTAAAACATACCCGTATCAGAAGCACAGCCCCAGACCAATTGACTTAGTATCCCTGGGGTGGGACCTGGCCTGGGTGTCTGTTTTTATCCTTCCTTCAAGTGATTGTGACACACAAGGAGAGTTGAGAACCTCGGGTTAGAATGCCTGAACTGAAAGGACAGTTCTAAGTTGCTTGTCTCCACCCTGGTTTACCACAAGAAGGACAATGAGTTGGCAAAGGCCACTCTGATGGAGGCAGGTTGGGTTAGAGCCAGGCTTTCCCCAAAGCACTGATCGCTGCCTTGTTACTCCTCCTGTTCATGGTTACGGGAAAGGAAGGCGATTGGGATTATGATGTTGATAAAAATATCCTCTCGTCACCCATGCTGGCAGGGAGACCAAGCCTAGTTAGCTTCAATCTCCCTGCTCTGTGCTCCCCTTTATCTTGCTCGTTATTTACCATCACATCTTTCCGCACAACATCACAAGTGTATATTTTCTAGGCTGTGTGCTCCCTGAGGGCAGGTTCCAGCGTAGGGCCCGGTTATGGCCATCATTCCGTCGCAGTGCCTGGACAGAGCAGGTGCCAGCGAATGTCGTGGGACACGGAGCCAGCCGGAGCATCTCTCTTCTGAGCCCCTGGGTTACGTGGGTCAAGGCAAAACTCCCTTCTTGCATTGGAGGCAAGTTCAGAGGAAAAGTGTGCCCAGGCAGAGCCAGGAACAACAGGACTGGGAAGGGGCAGCGGGTCCTGTCCTGGGAGTACTGGCTTCCTCAAACACAAACAGCCGCCTGCCCCTCCGGCCGCTCCTGCTCCTCTCCCTCCGGCCCCCGCCTGGCCCGCCTGTGCAGCCAGCAGATCCCATGTAGATGTCACAGCTGGAGTCTGGCTTGTGTTTGGAAATAAACAAGTTGGCCCCTCTCTCTGCCTGGGACTTTTCCTTTGTCAGGAGACACTTTCGAGCCACTACCCCAGACGAGACGAGCTGTTTCTTTCCTGCAGCTAGAGGACTCTGGGGAGAAGAGGGAGGGCCTTGTGGTGGGCCGTACACCTTTAAATTGTCCTCTTCTGACTTCACGCTGGTATTTGAAGAGGGACTGAGGGAGTGGGCGCTCTATGAAATAACTGGAGGGGTGGTGGGTGCAGAAGACTAATCCCCCCCGCTGCCCGCCAGTGTTACAGGGGGGAAGGATTCTGTAGCCCTCTTACAGGGGTGCCTTACCTGGAGTGGGGTGGGTGTCCCTGCTCTGGATGGGGGCTGCCCAGCGAGGCCGCTTTTTGCAAGGTGGCCCATCCGCCCGCAGCAGCCAGGCAGCATTTGGGGGAGAGGATCTCGGGGGATTCCTGTGTTTCTGCTGTAGCTAGTTCAGAGTATTAAAGAGAATCCTG
>NW_012148408.1:1443581-1525450 GCF_000956105.1 Propithecus coquereli | reverse complement strand
AGGTCTGGGCCATGCAGGCAAGCCATCCGTTTGGCAGTTGGGTAGATGGATCTGGAGCTCAAGAGAGGGCTTGGGGCTCAGAGTTTTGTTTTTTTTTTTTTTTTTGGTTGTTGGTGTCTTTTTTTTTTTTTTTTTGAGACAGAGTCTTGCTCTGTTGCTCCTGCTAGAGTGCAGTGGCGTCGTAATAGCTCACTGCAACCTCCAACTCCTAGGCCCAAGCAATTCTCCTGCCACAGCCTCCTGAGTAGCTGGGACTTCAGGCACATGCTACCACGTCTGGCTATTTTTTTCTATTTTTGGTAGAGACGGGGTCTCGCTCTTCTTCAGGCTGGTCTCAAACTCCTGAGCTCAAGCAGTCCTCCCACCTCAGCCTCCCAGAGGAGTAGGATTATAGGTGTGAGCCACTGAGCCCGGCTGAGTTTTCTGAAATAGGAGGCATCAGGACATATGCTGGGTCCTGGGAAGGAGGGTGCTGAGCAGGCAGAGAGGTAGGGGCAGAACTGGGAAGCTAGAGGCGGGCATGTCTGGGAGCAAGAGAGACCCCCTGTGCCAGATGCCCCAGTGAGGTAAGCAGGATGAGGGTGGGAGTGAGTACACTGACTTTGGGGTTTTGGTGGAATGGAGAGACCAAGACCGATGAAGGAGTAACATTGACAGCTGAGAATGTTTCAAGACCTTTGGGCTTAAAGGGAAGAGCAGGGGTGGAGCTGGAGAGAAAGTGTTTCTCCAGACCAGAAAGACCTGAATGTGGGTTTGGAGGCTGAAGGACATCTAGACTAGACCCTCCTCTTCCCACCCCCTTCAGAGGGGAGGAGGATGGAAGGGGAGGAGGAAAGACAGGTCGAGGGAGTTCGGGCAGGTGGCCTCCACTGTCTCCGCAG
The DNA here is from genome assembly GCF_000956105.1 of Propithecus coquereli. Classification (NCBI taxonomy): domain Eukaryota; kingdom Metazoa; phylum Chordata; class Mammalia; order Primates; family Indriidae; genus Propithecus; species Propithecus coquereli. The sequence continues at coordinate 1,524,569 of NW_012148408.1, read as the reverse complement.
AGCAGAGGGGGTTGTAGAGCTTGGAGCCGGTAAGATTGCCACCCCAGGAGTTGGGGACGAGCAAGGAATTAGGTAGGAGCAAGTCAAAGAGCCACTAAGCCCAAGGAAGTTTAAAACCCAGAACTTTGAATGGCCCCAACCCACCTGCACGCTCAGTTATCTCCAGTAGCAATTAAAGGAGGAGAGAAAAAGAAATTACCCAGGATCAGGAGGCCACAGGCTGGGTGGGTGTCAGGAAGAGCAAAGGGGCAGTAGGGTGTCGGGGACAGGGCAGTGGTGTGGAGTTCAACAAGGTTAAATTATATTTGGTGTACCCTGTCTTAAGGCAGAGAAGGGTGGGGCACATTTTAGAAATATTCCCGTTAGAAATGGTAAAAAAACAAAACAAAACAAAAAACCTCTGGTCCATGAAGTTGTAAATGTCAGAGCATTTTCCCCACATTGCTGAAAATATGATCATTGTAGACACACAAAATTGGTACTCTCAGTCACCCAAATTAGCATTTCTGTGTATCTTGTATTAATGAATTTGCAGACTACTTATTCAATATGAAACTGTACCTGCTTGTTCCTAGGGAGCAGACTTGGCAGCCAGGTGGGCTGGGTTCAGATCCCAGCTCTGCCTCCCACTAGCTGTGTGATCTTGGACCGCACTGCGTGCAGTGGAGCAGGTTGTGCACTGTATAAGGGGGGAAGGGGTTGCTGAGATCTGGACTGCCCCTACTGCCAGGAATGTGCCCTGTGTGGGGCCGTGCTGCGTCTGTGCCGAGTAAGGGACGCACTCTTCGAATCTGCACAAAGGTGCGGTATGGGCTAGTTCTAGCTCTGGCCTTGGGCAAGTTACTTCTCTGGGCATCAGTTTCTTCTTATTTTAGGAGGATAAATGAGTTACCAGATACAAGTGCTTGGAACAGTGCCTGGCACATGGTAAGAACCATGGTAAGGAGTAGCTGCTGACTCCATGTAGTGGGGAAGTGAGCTGAGCCTCTTGGGTCCCCTTCTCTGAAGCTTTTATCTTGATGAGTTTTATGTTGAGTAAGTGGCTGCGGCTCTCAATCGCTTGTGGTTTGGTCACTGAGTTTGCATTTCTTTCCAAAGGGTTCCTTCTAAACCTTGAGCTTTTCCAGGGTGCAGCTACTTGCTCTTAAGACCACCAGCCTTGGTGTTCCCGGTGCCCTCTTCATCTGAAAGAGGATGGGCTGGCTGGGGCCAAGGACACCCCCAGGTAGGCTAGCAAGGCTTGCCATGCAGACATTTGCCTAAATCTTCTCTCTAAATGTCAGACTGGAGACATGTAGGTAGGCTCCAGGGAGAATGACAGCAGCATTCTCCAATCCAGAACTGTTTCCATGGAAGGCGGGGCCTTACCCCTGCGGCATACAGGTCTGGTCAGGACCTGCAACCCAACTTGTCTGTTTCTTTTTTGGGGCACAAATCAGACTATATAAGAAACATGAGGACAACATTAATGTCTTGGGCTTCGACCAAATGCTTCATCCTAGTCATCACTGTCTTTAGAAGAGACAAATTTCCATAGTTCCTTGATTTTAGGATAGATGTAGTTCATAGTTTCATATTTCTGAATTTGGGATGCATGTACAATGTCTTTAATGTAGCACTTTTTTTTGTTTTCCCAAAATGCTGTTATTACGTTGATGGTGTATCTTGCAAATGAATGTTTCTACATCACCTGGGTGCATCCAGGATGGATTTTCTTTTACTAGTCAGTAGAAAGGGCTCTGACTTTATTAACTGCTGAGAGAGAGTTGACGGGGGTCCCTGGCCAGTGTGTCAAGTGGGCGCTCTGTATAAGTTAACGCGTTGAGTCTTTGGAGGAAACTGAAGCTCAAGAGTGGTGCAGTCGGTTGTTAAAGGTCACACAGCGGGGAAATAGTGGGTCCAGGACTCGAGCCCAGCTCTGTCTAACAGTGATGTTCAGCCCTTTCTCCTCCCTGGGACAGACCTGTGCTTCTTTACTTCTGGCTCGTGCTGTTTTTCAAGCCTAGGATGCCCTCTCCTCCTCCTGCTGAACTCCTCCTCTCAGTTTGAATAACCTTTTAGGATTATAAAAATGACACATGCACTTTGTAGAAAATGCAAAAAAGTAAAAGCAACACATAAGAATTCTCTTTCCAGTGTTTACATTTTGATATATTTATTTTGCTATAAACTAGAAATTGACCTCAAAGTTGAGAAAAGAAAAATAATGTTTTAAAAAATCAAAACAAAAAGATAAATGGGCGTTGTACCTTAAACATGGTTTTCTTATCTTGAGTTGTTAACTTGCTAGAATATCATGGGCTTTGCCCCACGTCATTAAATATTCTTTTAAAACGGGATTATTATTTTTTTTATAGTTGCCTCAGAGTTTTTGGTCATTGACACACCAGAATGTAGTTACCTACTTCCCCATGATTGGCTATTTTAGGTTACACTTCCGTGACTGGCCTTATACTTACACTTAACTGTTTCTTTAGGATAAATTCCTAGAAGTGGAGTCTGGCTTTGTGAGGCTCTTGCCACAGTGTCATGTTTCCTGGCCACCCTCCAGGGAGGCGGTGCCACTCCACGCTCCCACCGCGGCCTGCCTGGGGACCACGTGGAGTCCCTTCGCCAGTGTCACCAAAAACCTTTGTCCATTTGTTTCCATTTTGTATTTCCTTCCTTACTGTCAGGGAGAGAGGTTTCTTTGGCCTGTTTGACTTGTTTATGGACTCCTACTCGTTCTTCAAGGCCCAGTTCAGAGCCCACCTTTTCTATGAACCCTTTTCTGATACCTGTCTTTGCTCTGAAGCTGAAAGTTTTAACTTTCACTTCTGAATTGTCACAGCAGTGTGTGTCTTAAAACCCTTATTAAATACCCCTTTGCGTTGTAACTGGTACCTTTGGCCACTACTAGAATCTAAGATCTTCAGGGCGGGAAATGGGTCTTTTTCATTTCTGTATTATCTGCAGGGCCCGGCACTGTGCGGGGTAACTAGCAGGTACTTGACGCTCTTGAATGGATGGATGTATGGACACACATTATTCTTAAAACAAACAAACAAAACCCACACATTTCAGCAAAGTGAGTCTCATGCCATCTTACGAAATCGCTCTCTTCCTTTCCTCTTCTTTCCCTTGTGTATCAATGAGGTTTTGCTCCACCTAAAGCCCCACCGGGACAGGTGGCGTGGCCAGCACAGCCGGCCTCCAATGGGACGGGGACCGCGGCTCCCGGACTCCTCTCTCCTTGCTGGAAGAGAAGCACCAGCACCCTCCCTCTTCCTCGTTTGACAGCTTAAAATATTGTTACCATTAAAAGACTTAGAAAGCCAGTACATGGTAATTACAGAACATTTAGCAAACACAGAAGAGTGGAAGGAAGAAAATGGTTACCTATAGCCTTCCGACTCAGATCAGCTCGCCCGCGGTTGACATTTCTGCTATTTTCTTACAGTTGCATTTTCTAGGCAGAAATCTGAGTTTTTTTCCTACATAGTTGTAGCCATCCATCATGCAGTTTTTTTTGTTGTTGTTCTTCTGCCTGTCAATAGAATAACACAAAAAACTTCCCATGTTTTTGTGAACTTGCTCAATGGCTTTGTAATAACTTATTAAGTGGTTTTAGTGTAACCTACTTAGTGGAGCATCTATTGTTGGGTCTTAGGGTTGTTTCCATTGTCGTCCCTCTCGTAAACAGTGCTGGGGCGGACGAGTGTGTGCGTGGTGTGTCCTTGTTGTTCTTTGGTGGTGCCCCCGGGCACACTGACCCATACCAGCCCTGCCCCCCTCATCTTCCTCCCTTTGGGGCCATGTGCCTCTTAGTTTGTGTTTCTCAGTATTCATGTGTAGCAACATATTGAGAAATGGCTTCCTTTTTCAGGAAGAAAACTCAAGTTCTCGAGCCTCGGGGAGGCCACACACACGACTGCAGCATCGTGTCCTGCTGGGTCCAGGGACTTGGCGCTGCAGGCCAGCCCCCTCCTAGCCTTGCAGGCCTGGGGGTGCAGGTGGGCGGGGGGGGGAGCATGCCTTGGAGGGGCCACAGGCCTTGTGCCTCCCAAACCTCTCCCCCGACGGTAAGCAGAGGGTGGGATGGGTTGTCACATGCTCCAGGTCCCTGGAGGGGCTTATAGTGAGCACGTGGGTCCATTTTCTGCCTGGATCTGGTTCCTGTGTTCTATGGGTGAGTGTCATGGGGAAAATCCCTCCTATGGGAGCTGCTGAGACAACAGCTGCCCTGGAGGTGTCTTCAGCCCTGCTCCCCAGAAGGGCTGCAGTGACAAAAGCTGCGTCAAGGCTCAGGCTTGGACTGTGGAGGGTCTGCCTGGGTCCACCTCTCCCCACGGACAGTTACTTTATCTCTGCGTCTAACTTTCATCCCCACGTTGGGCATAGTCATAACACCTTCCTCCCCAGACGAAATGAGTTAGTATTTATATACTTCTTAAAATAGTCCCTGTTTGCTAAATAAAAATAGGGAACCAGTGGCCAGCTAAGCCACTTGCTCACACAGCAGGTTGCAGCCAGGCCTTCTGCCATCTAGTGTGGTGGAGAGAGCGCTGGATGGGAGCCAGGGGACTGGGGGTCTGTCCCGGCACTGCCTTCTAACTTTCTGCGTGGCTGTGACTAAGTCACTGTCCCTTTTTGGGCCTCACTTTCCTCAACATTTGTTATTCTGTTTGTGTGAAATGATCTTGAAGGCCCTTTACACCATAGAACATTCTAGGATTTTTGTAATTTAAAGATATTTGAGATATCTCAAGATGGACCCAGTCCTGCCAATAGCCTTGCTGGTTTCTGTGGTCCTTGGTTGGGGCCGACTGCAAAGGCCAGAGGAGAGGAGATGCAGCGCCCATTAGGGTTCACCTAGTTTTTCCCAGCGCAGGTGAGCTCTGCTCCACCTGGAGGGTTAATTAGAGTAGCTGGGTCACCTGGGAACAGGCTGTGAGAGAACCAGTCTCCCTGGGAATGTGCTGCTGTGCATGGCGGAGCGCAGCCTGGGGGACGGGCCGCTCCGCTGGACCGTGCCGTCTGCTGTGCTCTGGCTGGCAGTGCTTGCTCGCTGTCCTTGAGGTCTGTGTGTGCGTGAAATTGGGCCTTGTGCAAGAGTGTGTGTGCATCTCTCCCTGCTTCGAGCTGTTACATCAGAAGGCTAAATACACAGAGCTCTTGCGATTGGAGAACCAGCAACAGGCCCTTGCTCTGGTTCTTTCTGCGAATAGGTAGGAGGGAGCAGGTTGTGGCTTACAGACCCTGAGGAGGAGAGGACTGGGTGCCGAGGAAGGGCGTCGAGGCTGGTGGATTCTCTCCCAGGTTCTCCTGGTCCCACAGACCTTCTGGAAGGTTCTGGCCTCCTCCTGGTCAGGTGGCAGAGCAGCCCTTGGCTTAGGTTTGTGTGCTTTGGGTCAGTGATGTGTCCATCTGCACGCGTGCTGGTGGGCGCAGTGGGAAAGGTCTACCTCTAGACCATGGCCATGGGGCAGGGTGGCCCCCCATAAAGGTCAAAACCAGCGCCTGGAGCCTGGAGGGGTTGCACGCCGCACCAGCCTCTTCTGAGCATAAGTTGGCTCTGGCGTGTACCAGCTGGGGGATGTTGGGGTGGCCCCCTGACACTCTGGGTCCTTGTTTATAATTGAGGATATTCGTGCCAAGATGCCCAGCATTGGCCTGATGCACAGTAGGTTCCAGACATCTCAGTCATTCAAAGAGGTCACGCAGCCTGGTTAGGAGCCAGAATCAGCAGCCGAACTGCCTGGGTTGGCACCTTCACTCTGTCCCTTCCCATCCACATGACTTGGGACTGCTCCTTGACCTCAGTTCACTCTTCTATGAAGTGGGGATGGTTATGTTAGGGTCTCACTCACAGATTTGTTGTGAAGATTAAGTGAGTTAGTACAGTCTTTCCTTGGTGTCCGTGGGGGATTGGTTCCAGGGCCCCCCCTCGGATCCCAAAATCCACGATGCTCAAGTCCCTTATATGAAATGGTGTACTATTTGCATGTAACCTGTGCATATCCTCCTGTGTACTTTAAATCATCTCTAATTACCTATAATACCTAATGCAATGTAAATGCTATGTAATAGTTGTTATTCCCTAAACAATATGGTACAAGAAGGAAAAAAAGTCTGTACATGTTCAGTACAGATGCAACCATACATTTTATTTCAAATATTTTTGATCTGCATTTGGTTGAATTCACAGATGCAGAACCCACAGATAAGGAAGGCCAACTGTATATGCAAAGCACTTAAAGCAATGCCTGGTGCGTGATAAGCACCTTGTTAGTGTTAGCTGTTACTGCCTGATTTCTTCAAAAAGTGTGGTCAGTTGATTTCTTGGGAGGTTGGCAGCCCACGGCCTCTCTTTATTTTGAAATGGGTCCTGTCTCTGTTTAGCTGGAGCTTGTGCAGGGTGGCAGGCGTGTGCACGTACGCTTCTGTGTCTGTATGTGCACACATGTGGACGTCAGTGTATCTTTTTGGGCCGCATCACCCTTGCGCCAGGCCTGGGGAACAGCCCCTGTTGTGGCTCTCAGGCTGCGTGCATCTCAGCGGCCGTCCTGCTTTGCCTCTCTCTCGTGCTCGGTCCCTGTTCAGGAGTTCCTGTTGCACAGTTGTCGCGCAGTCTGGCTTGGGTGTGACCCATTCCTGACCTCCTGGGAATAAAGTGAGGGCCAGGAAATCTGTCCTTCAGGGTGAGTGTGTTCCAGCCGTGCCTGGCCTCGTCCACATTTGCTCCTTTCCAAGGACACACGGGAGTCGCTTGGGATGTGCCACATAAATGGATTCATTCAGGGATGTGCTTGAGAATCTTAAAGCAACGAACAAGTCAGACTCTAACTGCTTTCAAAGATAACGAGACTCTGGAATTTTCATGATAGAATGGCTGACAGTGAGGTCTAGTGGGCCTTGTGCTAAGCACTTGGCATGTCCCCCTTCCCCCATTTTACAGATAAGGAAACTGAAGCACAGAGAGGTTGAGTAACTTAATCTATGTTAAGGTTTGAACCTGGGTCTGCTGGACACTAGGACCCAGCCCCCGGCCATCCCTCCCTAGACCGCCCTGGCCGGCCTTCCTGGGATGTCCTGCTACCCGAGCCCTCTCATTCCCCAGCGGTGGTAGTGCAGTGATGTGAGTCCAGTTACGGCTGAGGCCACCAAGGTGCACAGGGCTTCGGGGGAGACAGCCTGGTGTCTCTTGGCTGCTGCTTGTTAGAGAGGGTGGTCTCACTCTCTTTCTGTCTCCTCAGCCCTGCTGCAGTTTCATTCTTGGGTTTTAGGTCTTTTTTTTTTTAATGTCCCCTAACCTCGTATTTCCTTACTTTCCTCTGACCAGACACAATGGCCCCTTAGGAAGAGAGCTTTGACGATTGTCCAGTGGAGAAGGCCATGGCTGATTGAATGGCCTTCATGGATCCTTTATGACAAGTTGTGGATATCCTTGTCAAGCTGTCCCCCAGCCTGCCTCCCCTAAGAAGTGTCTAAGGGGTTTCTGGGGTAACAGCTGGGCGTGACCTTGGGCAGGACTCAGTGTTTCAGGAGTGCTTGGTTTTAATCTGTTAGCCTAAAATCATGCTGTCATTGTGGGGGGCGAACAGTGCACGCGCAGCTGGCGCCACAATGTAGCACCGGTGCACGGACTTGGCCACGTCACCGCTCTGAGCCTTGGCTCCTCATCTCTCGAAAACGGAGATGCAGAGAGTCCTAACAGGTTCGTGGTGAGGATCAAATGAGGTGCCGCCTTTCCAAAGTGCTTCACAGCAGGAATGGACGGTCATGTCCCTAGTGGGTCATTTCGGTCTGGTTGGAATCTCAGCTTGGGGGCTGGGTGTCGGAATGAATTGTAAGGGGGTGTGGGTGCCAGTCTGCCCTCACCGCAGCTGTTCGTGTCCATAGCTGGTGGCTCTCTCTGTTCCACAGGGAGCCTGCAGACACATCGACAGATCAATGATTGAGATCCTTCATCTGGACACTTGCCTTTCGAGGTCTCCCCAGTCACCCATCCTGGTTTCCCTGTCAGCTGTCAAAGGAACGGGGCTTTCCCACGATTAAGGCCGCAGAGAAGGAAGACAGGAAGGAGTATTTGCTGGGTGCCCGCAGCAGGCTGGCTGCTAGGTGTGTCCTTTTGTCTTCACAGTGATCTTTTGAGGCTGATCCTTCCCCCCTCGTTTACAAAAGAGGAAATAAAGGCTCAGACATTCTGTCAGTTGCCTGCAGCGCCTTAGCTGGTAGGAGTTAGGGGCGAGATCTGAACCTGGGTCTGACTAATGCCCGTGATCTCTCCCATTGAGATGGGGAGATTGCTCCCTCCCGCTCTTGCCAGGAATGCACAGCCCCACTCTCCTTCATGGGGTGCGATGCTTCCTGCACTGGGTATGGGTCGGAGCGGGTGGACAGAGCCAGCGTCCCAGACTGGCTGGAGAAAGCCCTGTGGGGTCTGGCCTCTCTGGCAAACACTGGCTCTCCCCAGTTGCTTTCTGTCTGACCCAGCTCCAGGGCTGCGGGGATGAGCTGGAGTTGGAGCTGTTGGAGCAGCAGCTTTTGCTGTTGGCAAGTGCAGGGTTCCCTTCTGCCTGGGCGGCGGGGCGGGCGCCGTGCTCAGAGTGGAGGGATGGCTGGGCTGAGAGCTGCCTGCAGGTACCTGCCAGGTGGGACGTTCAGCCAAATGCCTCCCACAGGGAGGAGGCCCCCATCCTCCAAGGAGTACCAAGTTCTAATAAATCAGAAAACCGGCAGGGCTCTGCTCGGTCATCCATTTGCTTGGCGGAACATGGCGTCAGCTTTCTGCTGAAGGTATGCTGGAATGCCAGAAGTTCCCTGGACAAGCCAGAAGGGAAGTCTTGTCCCTATAGTAAAAGCACTAATAAAACATCTCTAGAATCTGCTCCTTCCTATGCCACTAACTAAATTACCTTTTGTTCTCGTCATTTGCTGAATTGCAGCGGCTTCTTAATTGATTTTCCTGTCTCTGTTTCTCCACACCCACCTCAATCTGTCCTCCACATGGTTTCCAGAATGATGACCATACAGAAATGCAAATCTATCACGTTTCTTCCTTCGCTTCCCTCCCCACGCCTGCAAGATTGAGTGCAGATGCCTGAGTGGCCTTCTGGGACATTCTGGAATTTTCTGGAACCTGCATGAGCTGTTCCTGGATGCTGGCTGACTTTGCTGTCCCACCCCTCCCCATCTCCTCTAGTCTCTAGCTACTTGCTATCCCCTTTAAAAACAAAAAAGTCATTTTATGACTCTAGGCTGTGCCTGGACTGCCTTCCCTGCCCCTTACCCAGCCCAGCCTGTCGAACTCATTCAAGGGATTACCTCCACTTTGATGCCTTCTCTCCCAGCCACTCCACCCTGCAGCCCAGGGTGGGGCCCAGCCTCCTTGAGATCCCACGGTATGTGCGTATGCCTCTGTCATGGTGCCTGGTTGCGTGCTCCACGTGGCACCAGTGTCCTGATCTGGGGGGTCTGTCTGAAAAGGTGCTGCTCATACACCTGGCCCTGGGTAGGGACAACTAGAGGGCTTGGCGCAGCTGGCCCTCCCTCCCCATCCGGGCAGGCTCAGGGCCACTCCACATGGTCTCCCCGTCAGAGTAGTCAGGGCTCTATTGGACACAGCCACAGACAACCAGAGTCAGGGGGAGAGGAAATAGACCCAGAGGTTGGAGGAGTGTGAAATACCGTGGCCATCTTCAATCCACTGTGGTGGTCCACACCCGTATCACAGGCTCCGATGATGCTGCGGCTGCCCAGTGGGGAAGAACAGCTCTCACCATCCGCTGCCAAGAGCAAGGGCTGTGCCGGCCATTCTTTTGCTCCAGCAAATGCAAGACCCTGTGTATCCTGCTTCACCCCCACTGTGTGTACTCCGGGAAATTGGGTCATCCTGTATTTTCCTAAGAGCAAGAGTGCAGCTCGGGGTTGCGTTCCCAAGCATCAAATACCTCAAGGTAAAACAGCAAGGATTCCACATCTCTCTACCTCTTCAGTCACGGTAAATGTCCCACTGTGCTCCAGGTCCTATATGATGGCCTTGAAGGTGCTCTAAGGTACTACATGTGGGCTACAGTACACTAGGGTACTAGGGTCCTTCTTCAAGTGTATGTATCTCTCTAAGCCTCAGTTTCCTCATCTGTAAAATGAAATTAATAATAGTGCCCGTCAGAGGATTAATGGGGTATTAGAGGAGATATAATAATATACAAAGAATGCCTAGCACAATTTCCAGTACATAGAAATGCCCAATAAAACAATGCACAGTTGTGGTCAAAACTGTCCTGGAACACAGTAATTAACTCAAAGTGGATCATAGACCTAAAAAAAAAGATAAAACTATAAAACTTCTAGAACCTAGGAGAACATCTTTGTGACTATGGGCTTGGCAGGGATTTCTTGGATTGAAAGTAAAAAGCACAAGCCAAAAAAGAAAAAAAAGGTTGATAAATTGGACTTCATAAAAAATTAGCTGCTCTTTAAAATTTAAGGACTTTTGGAGGAATGCTTTTGGTTGGCATGTGGTCCCAAGAAGAATGAAGTGGTATCATGTTTTTCTCATAGGTTTTCTGGAAGCCAACAGGAAGCCTTAGCCTTAGAAACATTAGCCTTAGAAGGAAGTGTGAAATAGTGGGAGCTTCATAAATGCTAGAAAGGACTACTTTTCGTTGCAAGTAACAGAAAATGTGACTTAATAGGCCATGATGTTTCTCCCACGATAATTTTGGAGTTGGGTGGCACTTGTGTGCTGGTGTGGCAGCTGACCAGGGATGGTCTCTCTGGTTCTCTGGGCAACTGTCGGCCATTCTAATGGTTACAGGATGGCTGCGCAGCTTGTCATCTTCAAAGCAGACAGCAGTGGTGGCCAGGCCCAGGGTCTGTCCCATGCTTCCCCAGTAGTTCCCCAGCAGACATGTCCTGGTGCCTCCTTGGCTCGAACTGTCCCAGTAGCCAGCCTCAAGGGAAGCCAGAAGTGGGGACTGGGTCGTGATGATAGCCGTGCTGGGACCCCATCCCAGGTCAGTGAGGCTGGGGCTGGTGGGCTGTAATGTGGAGACAGGGCTGAGAACCACCGACTCAGACCAGGCACAGTGCTACCCCAGAGAAAACTGGGTTCCGTGAGTGAGGAGACATCAGGAGTGGATATCGGGTAGAGCTGGGCAGTGCCTAGTGCACTGCTCCATAGGCACTGGTGGTTCTGGCACCTGTCATCCCTCCAGGGGAGTTCCTGCTGCATTGGTTGACCCCTGGTGTCCAGGGCACTCATCTTCCCTTCCCCTCCTCCTTTTCTGTGATGGCCTGAGTCACGTCCCTGGAAAGGAAGCCCTTTTATTTCTCCAGCATCGGGCACAATCTCCTACTTGTAGCAGGTGCTTATACACCAGAGGGGTTTTTTGTTTTTTGTTTTTGTTTTTTTTGAGACAGGGTCTTGCTCTGTCGCCCAGACTGGAGTGCAGTGTGGTAGTGTCACACTCTCGCTGTCACTTTGAACTCGTGGGCTCAAGTGATCCTCCCACCTCAGCCTCCCGAGTAGCTGGGACTATAGGCACGCACCGTGATGCCTGGCTAAGTTTTCTATTTTTAGTAGAGGTGGGTCTCACTCTTGCTCAGGCTGGTCTTAAACTCCTGGGCCCAGGCAGTCCTCTCGTCTCGGCCTCCCAGAGTGCTAGGATTACAGGTGCAAGCCTATAACCTGCCATATACATCTGTGTTTTAAGTGCCTCACCTTCCCCATCCCTCCCTTCCAGTGGCTTCCAGGGGAACAGATCTTAAGGACAGGTGAGGGGGTGGGCCCATTGGCAGAAATCCACCTTTGCCATTAGGCACGACTTCTGTCTTTTTTCCGAGGCCTCCTCCTGGTAATTCACACTGAGGTCCCTTCCAGTGGTGCAATGTCAGGAATTCGCCAGGGTTCCGTGTTGTAATTGAGGGGTCGAGGGGTAAACCAGCTCCATGGCTGTGCCCTGTGGGCCTGGTAACTTCAGTCAGGCACGTGGAGTAAACATTTGCACTGGGACACAGGCTGTGTGGACAGAGGACCTGGTTTGTGGGCAGCACCACACCTGTGGTTCCTGACACCTGGGCCAGCTCTCCCCTTAGCCTACCAGCAGATCCGAGCGCTGGGGCTGCGGGGTCATGGACGCGGAGAGGTGGGGGCAGCCTGCTGTCTGCTTCTTTGCCTTCCTCAGTCAGGCGCATCCTTGGACACATCTGTTGCCCCCACTCGTGTGAGTTCCTTAAGCTTGTGGACTGTGCTGCTTATGTCCGCGTCCTCGGTGCCTAGCACGGTGCCTGGCGCTGGAAAGACGTTTCTTGACTGTTGAATGACTGGATGGTGGATAGAAGTCCTTCTCTCCTTTAGGCCCAGGGGACTTAGGGGTTAAAGTAGGCGTCTGTCTTTCTCATGACTGAGTCTAGTTTGTCCTCACAGCCCCCAAGGACTAAGAACACTTGAGATATTGGGGGTTGGTTTGACAGTGTTGAACTGAGGCAGGAAGCAGAACTCAAAAGGCACTTGCGGACATTTCAGCAAGGTAAAGCTTGCTTTCTGAAGAGCACAGTTTTTCGCTGGATGCACCCTGGCTTCTCAGGCAGGGGCTGTCGTGGGCTGTTTGGATCCGGGAAATGCCTTCCTCTTCAGTCCTGAGTCTCCTGACCTCAGGTGTTGCTGAGAAAACTCATGTCCTTGGCCGTCCTCCCTGGCTTGGCTCCAGCTCCGCGCTTCCCAGGAAGCTTCATGAGCGCTTCTAACCCACATTTAACCACCTCGTCCCTGCTTTCTCTGACTACGCATGCTTGGTATCAGGGTGATCAGAAGAGGTGATGTTGTCTAGGGGGGTGCTGATTGCACAGAGGGGCTGACTCTGCTTCTGGGCAGGGTCTCCTACACCCACTGCCATGCCATCCTACCCATCCACAAAGCCAACGAGTGCTCTCGTTTCGTCTCAGCCTGGGGTTGAACCTCCCGGGAGTTCGCAGCCCCAGTGGAGCTCAGGGAAGGGCGGGGAGCCCTGAGTTCCCAGCTGTAGCTGCTCTCACCCCTGGCCTCCTTGGGAACGTCTCCGCTTGTGGTCTGGGGCAGATTTGTTTGTTTGTGTTTGAAGTTCCCCGACGCTGAGTTTGACGTCAAGGCAGGATTGCTGGTGGGAGGCTTGGCCGGGAGGTTGTCTCTGCACAAATGCACAAGTCTGGCAGCTTCCCCAGGAGAATGCGGGCACGCGGCGAGCTGGGCAAGGATTGCTGTTGTGAAACGCCTAGCTCAAGGATTGAGGTCACTTGTACTTTCTCCTCTCCTCTCCCCACTTTCCCTGGTGTACTTTCTCGCTCTGCCCCTTGCCTGAGAATGTCACCCCCACCCCCACTCCTTGAGGTCTGGGCGGTGCTTGCCGGGAGCCAAGGCCGCCTCTGGCACCCTTGGAGCGGAGTGCTGTGGTCAGCCTGTGCCTGTGAATGAAGCGATCAGCTGCGTCAAGACCTCCTTATGTTCTCAGAAATCATTTTGCAACACATTGGCCATGGTAGCCAGGCCAGACTGCTTAGCTGGCTGGGTTGGCAGAAGTCTCCAGAAGTATACTCCAGCTTTGGCAAGGAGGTAGATGTAGGGGGACCATCCCCGAGGTCTGGGCAGCGCAGGAGCGTAGTTGTTGAGAAGGAGACCACTGGGGGGAAGGCTGGAGTAAGTCATGAGGGCTTTGGTGACTTCTTGAAGTTTGGGATGGCATAGACAGGGACTTGGCCCAAGCAAGGACTGCTATGGGCATCCATGCAAGAGGACGGCGCTGCCTGGAGGAGGAAGGAATCAGGGTCCTAGGGGTGCTGGTGAGCTGGAAGCTGGTCCACAAACTGCACCCGCTGCAGGAGTTCTAAACAGGCCAAGAGGAAAGGGGCGGATGAGTGGAGGGGCGGGCCAGGTGCTTCACCTCACTCTGCAAAGCTTGCAGGGATGGCCAGGCGGTGGTTAATTTCAGTGCTGATTTTGGAGCCAGGGATGGGGTGTAGTTAACTGCAGTAACCCCAGAGGCTAGGTTACTGCAAATCAGGATCAGACGTGCTAGCCCACTGGGTGACTGGGTACATTTAGAGGGCAAGCCTGCAGCTTCTATTCACATTGCTGGATTTGGGGCTTTGGGTCCCAAGAAAGGTAGACCCTGCCCCCTGCCATCCTGCTCGCACCAGTCAGGACCACTTGGATGAGCTCAGGGTGTGCGTTGCAGGGCTCGTTATTTTGGGACGTAGTGTGGCACCTAGAGACAGAGTGTTGGATCAAGATCAGAATCTCTTTATTAACCACAGAATTTGAGAAAGTTATTAACATAAAGCTTGGTGCCTTGTTTCCTCATTTGTAAAATGGGACTGATAAAATACACCTTTTAGTCTCATGAGTTTAACACACGTGGTTTCACTATTTGTGAGTGACACTAAAGGATGAGCAGTAACCTGTCATCACGCTGAGGCTGGACTCAGAAGTGCGTGCCTTGATGCTGGCAGGGTGGTGGGCAGGCAGCCCCCAGCCAGTGGGTGAGCCCAGCAGGCTGCTCGGCACCCACATGTAGGCATAGCTTTGTTTTTCTCAATGTTGAGTCCACGGTAATTCCCGTTAGAAGTCTGGAAGGGTCTGTAATGTTTTCAGTTACACTGACTGTGTTTGGCAGGGGCAGTGATATGTTTCAGGGACATTGCCAGCTTCGGAGTTGTGTGAAGATTGGGACGTCGTCTTTGTGCTGTCAAGGAGCTACTATAATTCCTATCTCCTGGAATTGTCACTGGCAATCCAGGGAGAGAAGGCGATGAGGTCCTATACAAATGGAAGAGATTATTAACACGACTAGGCCGACAATTGCCTATTGACACGATTTCTGTAACTGAGGGAGCCTGTGAGGGCACCTGCTGTTCTGCGTGGGAGTCTGGTGTTCCTCTCATTCTGTGCCTGGGATTCATTTGTTCATTTACATGTTAACATCTGTCACCTCTGTCCCCATAGACTTAACCTCCTGTCTTGCTTTTGACGCATGAAGACCTGGGCCACCGCGAGGGTCCCGTGGCAGCAAACGTGCGAATCAGGGTTAGGGTGACAAACGTCTTGGCATCTGGCCTCTTACATAGCCCAGATCACAGACAGGTTTGGGAGTTGCCCACAGAAGGGACCTCCCCATCTCAGGCCCTGCAATTTCAGGGTGGAGCTGACTTTGTTTGCAAAGTCAGTAGTCTGGAAAGAGGCGTTTTCTGTTTTACCTTTTCTGTAGTTAAAAAAAAAAAAATGTTTTCTGCAAAGGTGTAGAAAAGCCTGGGTGAGGTATAATCCAAGGGGCACCCACCAAAAGTCTTCCTGCTCCTCCTCATCAAGCCTGTTCTTGCAGGCTGAGCAGGAGCAATGCTAACAGGGCCCTATTTAGCAAGTATTTCATGCGTTCTGGACTTGGACTGAACACCGCATACGTGAGTCCGCAGTGTGTTCTCAGCGGAGCTATGGGGAGTGCATTGTTTTCTCCACTTTACGGATGAGGAAACTAAGATGAAGTGACCCAGCTCCTGCCACACAGCTGATGCGTGATGGTGCCCAGGGTGGAGCTGCCTGTCTGCCAACCCCCAGCCACCCACTGGGGGATGGGACAGTTAACGAACGGCAAGCATGGCCCCTGAGCAGTCAGAACAGGTGCTGGCGTGGGCAGTTTGGCTGTCACCACTGCGCTGCCTGGCCAGTCCGGCACAATGGCTGGCCCCTGTCCAGCGCCCTGTGGAAGCCCGTGGGAGGTTTCTGCGCTGACTACCATTTTAGCCAGTGCTGTCCTCTCGCTTTTGGAGGCAGAGCGGCTACTGCTCCCCTGTGGCAGCCTCCAGTGGGTGGTTGGTTCTGTGGCCACGGAGGAGCCCGGTCTCCCAGGTCAGCCTGGCCTGTGGGCGGGTCGCCTGTGACAGACCCTGGAGGGTGGACCCAGGATCCATGGGTGCCAGCTGTGGGGAGGTAGGTTGGGGCCCATTGTAGGGGAGGAATGATGAGGACGAGGCCAGCACTGATTTCAGGGTCTTTTTTCGTCCCATCCCTGACATGGACATGATCCCACCCACATGATCCCACCCACATCTTCCCTACTGCCCAGGGAGGTAACAAGAGAGAAGACGAGGACTTTGCTGGATGGGGACACCACCCACTCCAGCCCCCCTACCACCGAATGAGGGTTTGCCCTGTTACGGGCATTTTGTCGAACACTTTACATTCATACTGTCTCATGTAAATCTTTACAACAGCCTTTTGAGGTAGATCGACCCCATTTTACAGGTGGGGAAACTGAGGCTTACAGCGTAAATTCCATGGCTGTGTTCACCCATGGAGGGAGCGTGGTGTTGAGGGACTTTAGGGCCTGGTCTGCCTGTCTCAAGAGCTGGGATCTTCCTCTGGAGCCCTCCTGCCTCTGGGTATGGTTGGTGCAGCCAACTATAATGTCGCAGGACCCCTATCACTTTTTTCCAGGCACTTTTTTGTATGTGGCAACTCACTCGGCCCCAACCTCCGTAAAGTGATGCTCTCGCATCACTATAGGCGGTGGGACTGAAGCTGAGCTAAGGATGATTTTTCCAAGATCTTTGATCTGAAATGTCAGACCTGGGACCAGAGCCAAGGTCTTTTAGCCCAGGACACTTAGTGCCTGCTGTGTACAGTGTGTCTAGTAGCACCCACCAACTGTTTATGGTCCGACTTGATGCTCTCCTGCTCTTTCTGTAAACCAGGCTCTGTGCTGGGTGGGGGTGGGGCCCACACTCATGAAGCAAAAGAATATTTGTAGGGGGCAGGTGAGTCTGGCTGGGGCCTCTCGTATAGCCACAGTCCTGAGACTTTCCCTCTCGCTGCTGCTCCTAACCCTAGAACCCCAGGTGCTTTTCGATGCTGGAAAATTTGTATCTTGTGGTTTTGTGGTTAAGAGAAAATGACACTACCAGCAAAAGGCCCCTTGTAAGCCCCCAGGACTGGGCTGGCAGGGCCACCCCTTGGCGCTTCTGTCACTGCGACCAACTTTCCAAAAAGCGAGAGCAGCTTTATGTCACTGGTGGGGAGTTGCCACACGCACGCTGGGCTCCTCCGTCCTCTGTGAACGAGAGAACCCAGATCTGCAGCTGGCACATCCTCTTCATGAGCTCCGGGAGATGGCAGCTGCCAGGACACCAGACCCCTGGCAAATGGGTCACAACGTGCTGTGCGTCGTGCTCAGCCGGCCGGGTTTATGGGTTGTTACCTGGGTGCAGAGAGGAATCACTTCAGGTTCTGCCCAGTCCTGCTCGGGGCCCACTCTGGGCTGTCTAGTGGGCATCTCTGACACCCTTTAAAAACAGAAACTGCTCGCTCCTCTTCTGGGGAACTTGCCCTGGTTTTTGAGATGTTCAGGCTCCCACCTCATCACCTGCCTAATTGGCGTTTGTTTCCTGCTACCATTTGATAAACGTCGTGTGCTTGTCGCGAACAACGTATCGTGTGTTCATGTGGCCCCCCATTCAACAAAAGTTTTAAGATAGACAAGTAAAAAATGAAAGCTATGATACGTGATCTGGGCAGGGGCCAGAGGGCTTGGGGAAGGCTTCCTGGAGGAAGGGGTGTCTGGGCTGATCCGTGCAGGCAGGGTAGTCCCTGAGAAGAGCCCACCTGGCAGAGGAACGGGGGCCTCAGGCTGAAAAGGGCGGCAGGTGTCGGGGAGGGGGCTGAACTGGAGAAACCCCAAACGCTGGCTCATCTTGATGTTGGCCTGTGACGATGGCCAACGTCTTGTACAGAACGGATATGTCATTAATCGCTCCCGGAGCGTGGCCCTGAAGGCCTGTGCCAGTGCCGGACAGTCTTTATTGCTGCTGCTGTTGGTGCCAGCAGCCCGGCTCTTCAGTTAATGTGGAAAAGAGTGGTTTCGAGTTTGCACAGCTGCCTGATTTATAGTCCTGTCTCTGGTCGGCCCTTCGAAGCGGTGGTCTGAGAGCTGTTTGGAACGGAGGGAGGAGCTGGCCCCCGTGTTTCCTTCCTTCCTCGGGCATTTCTCGGCACTTGTCAAGTGCCAGGTGCGGATATAGGCGTGTGAAGACGGTAGTGAATGAGGTGGGCACGGCCCTTGCCTCGATGTATGATAGCAGGGTCATCTGACCTAGTCCCGAGGGGTCTCCATACTGTAGTGCAGTGTGAGCTTGGCGTCGGCATTCCTGTTTCACAGATGAGTGAACCGAGACTCAGAAAAATTAACTTAACTTCCTCAAGGCCAATCACAACTAGTGATTGGTGGGTTTGAACCCAGATCTGTTCAACTCGGAAGCCTGCGTTGTGCCTGTGCCCTGGGAGCTCAGGTCTATTGGGGAGACTGAGGCAGAAGCTGTTAACTTTAGTGTGAGGCCCACTGTGGTCGGGTGTGATAGAGTCACACACAGTCCACTCGGCAGGGGGGGTGGGGACTCTGGCTTGGCCTGGGTGAGAAACTCCAGGGAGGATTTCAGGAATAGCTGATGGGTGGGTGCCTGCCTGGAGGGCAAGGTGGGGCCAGGGGCTGCGGAATGGAGGTGGGCGGGGGGAGATTGAGGTCCTTACTTGGGAATTAGCCTCTGATCTCACTGGGAGGGAGGGTCACAGTGGGGTGAGCCAGGACAGGGCACTGAGTGCCTACTTACACCTGTAGGGCAAATGCGCAGCTGTGAGCTTCGTGCCCTGACAGTGTTCCCGGGGGCTTAGGTCCCTTAATAGGGAAGCAAGTAGACTTATGTGGTCACTCTTTGGCCTCAGTGAGCGTGTTGGATCAGCAGTGTCTGCTCTGAACGCCTGAGGGCGTGTGGCGCAGGAATGCATGGTTTCCCCAAACATCCAAACTGTACAATTGAGTGGGATTATTTTGATTCTGACTCAGGGCTCCCTGTCTAGCAATTGTCCTCACTTGCCACTGAGTGCCCTGGTATCCTGAAAGTAGCAGGATTTACGGAGTTTGGGGTCACATGAGAGGGCTAGTGACCCTGAGTGGGCTGAATCTGGGTCTGCAAGATTGTTGGTGAACCTGGGACCAAATAATTAAATAGTTTCTGGGGGGAGTTTCAGAAACACTGATGTGGGAGCAGTGGTTTTGTTGTCATTGTGGGTCTCGTTTCATGCTCACATCCCTTTAGCCACAGGGGTTCTTTATCTGGGGTCTGTGGATAGAATTCAGGGGCCCACAAACTTGGATGGGAAAACATGCACCTTTATTTTCATTAACCTTAATGGAAATTTAGCATGCTGTTCCACTTGGTTGTAAGCAACAAGGCACAGTCATCTTAGCAAATACCTGCGACTCAGTCACAGTAGGAATCACGGCTATTTTCATACAGCATCTCTGTGGAGCTGTTGAAAAAGCAGTTTACACTTGTCACAGCTCCAAAGTTATGGTAGTTCTTAGACCTGATGCTACATATCATTTAATACCTACTAAAGATGCTTTTATTATACTCACAATTTTAAGTAATATCTTGGTAAATGTATTTAAATAACAACTGATTTCCATTGTAATCCTAAGTGTTTTATGCATTTAAAAGCATTGTTCTTAGAGATCATGAGCCTCCCCAGACTGCCACAGGGAATCCCTACTCCGAAAATGGTTATAAGCTCCTGTTCTAATTGGAAATTTGGAGCCTTTCTAGATATTTGAAATTTAAAATTATTGTTTTTTAATATTGTAACTCTGCTGACAAAAGAATCCTTGGCCTTTAGAAAAATATACTGAGATTTATTTATACTGAGATTTACTAAGAGTTGAATATCCCTTATCTGAAGTGCTTGGGACCCAAAGTGTTTTAGATTACAGATTTTTTTGGATTTTGGAATATTTGCATTTTACTTAACGGGTGAGCATCCAAAATCAAAAAATCCGAACTCCAAAATGCTCCAGTGAGCATTTCCTTTCAGCATCATGTTGGCGCTCAAAAAGTTTTGAGTTTTGGAGCATTTCAGATTTTGCATTTTTGGATTGGGGATGCTCAACCTCTATTTGCAGATGGAAGGAAAAGGAATGAATTAACAGCAACTGCAAAACCTGTGAGGGGCAGCACGACCCGGGAAGTGTCTCTAAATGGCAGGGTCCTGTAGGAGACTTTGAAGGTGGCGCTTGCCTTTTGGGGGAATCTTGGAAGTCGCCCACAGGAGGACACTAGAGTCTGTCAACATTTCAGAAGCTCTCGCTGGGTCCCTGGGTCACTTGATCTCAGCCACGCCAGGCGCCTCCCCAGCTCTCTGTGGTGGTGTGCTCATTTCCCCGTTCAGCCTGCTCGGCCTGGCCTCCAGATGGGACGCGTCTCCCTTGTTTTTTAATCACTCCTGGCTGTGCCCTCCTTGTCCCCCTCCTCCCCCGTTTCTTCAGTCCACTGCTGGGCGCCAGGTCAGAGCCCAGTGTTTGTCACAGAGAGTGCCAGGCTGATCTAGGTCTGCCTGTCCTCGTTTAAACTTATCTTATTTGACCTTTTAGCCTTTTGAGAGTCTTTTGAAAGCTTTGGACACCCTGCCCTTGGAAAATTCACAGACTCACGTGTCTGAAATTTGCATACATTTCAGGGTGTGGATCCCTGAAAGCTTATTTGGGGACCCAAGTCACGGACCCTGACCAGTACTGCTACAGCCCAGCAGTCACGGCAACACTTTGTGTGCTCACTGTGTGCCGGGCATGTGCCGAGAGCATCATTTCTCTCACCTTCCCTGAGACGTGGATTCTATTATTATCTTCATTTTCTGGAGGAGGAAATGGAGGTTCTTTGGTGGGGGCGGGGGTGGGGGGTACGGAATTAAGTAAGTTGTCCAAGGTCACAGAGCTAGGATGTGACCGAGCCACTGGACCCCAACATAGGCAGTCTGATTCTAGGCTGGAAGCATCCTAGGTAGGTTACCCATCCTCCCCGAAACCTAAAGTCTTCTAAAGTCTTCTACATTATCAATTACCGACTCTCCCACCCCACCCCAGCAGGATGGCCTTTTTATGTTTAACCCAGTTCTGTGTTCTGACCTCGTGGTCTTGAGAGTGGGGCGGCATCAGCCCGGCCGTTTCATGCCGGCTGCTGTCCTCATCACATTGCTTGTGTCTGCCTGAGCTCCCCTGTAGCTTGCTTGGGGCTGCCACGTGCTTGGGCCACGAATGAATGCGGCCTTTTCTTTCCTGGACTTCCCGCAGGCGAAGCTGGTCCGGTACATTTGTAAGCAGCGGCAGTGCAAGCTGAGCGTGGCTCCCAGCGAGAGGACCTCGGAGCTGAACAGCTACCCCCGCTTCAGCGACTGGCTGTACACCTTCAACGTGAGGCCGGAGGTGGTGCAGGTATGTGGGCTGGGGCTTGGGCAGGGGTGGAGTGTGAGGGGTCAAGCCCGTGGGCCAGCTTCACCGTGGCTCAGAGTAAGGGGTGATGGTCTCTGCTCTTGAGAAGGGGATGAGAGGGGCAGCAGCTGCCTGGAGGGACCCAGGGTAGATGTGGCCCCACAAGTAAGTCAGTACCTTATAAACTAGGGCAGCCCGACCATGCTGGGCATTCATTTGTTCATCACGATCACAGCAGCCAACATTTCTGGAAGCATTGGCTATGTGGCAGACACCGTGTTAAACACTTTGTACAGATAATCTCACTTCTCACAAAATCCTATAAGGGAGTTACTATCCTTTTTGCCATTTTATGCTGGAGGAAATTAAAGCACAGAATGCTTAAGTAACTTGTTTAAAATTACACAGCCAGTAAGTGATAGCCTTGGGAGTTGGAAAAGAGAGTTTGACTTTAGTTTACTCTTCTGACTGCTACAATGTACTGTTTTCTGTCCTTTGTTCCCTCTTCCTATCCATACAACCACCCACCCACCTACCTACCTGCCTACCAACCAACTAACCAACCAGTGTACGTGGGGAGTGTACCGTGCCAGGTGTCAGGGGTGGGCATAGCTCTCATGGGGTGCAAATAAATCCGTGCTTGGCAGGCAGGCATGTTTCACCCAGTTGGGTCTTTAAATCCCCTGCTTCTATCCTAAAATTAACAAGATTGGCTCTTGCTATTGTGTAAAAAGTAACATGAATTCATTATATTTAGACACTTTGGAAAACAGAAAGAGAAGGAAAAAAAATCACATAACATATTCCCACTACTCAGAGAAAATCTGATCATTAAGATCTAGTCTTCCCCACCCCCCAATACAGAAGTCTTCTAAAAATTTCTGGGTGAGAAATGGGCGAGACCTGGGCTGTCTTATAAGGTAGTCACTAGCCTCATGTGGCTATTAAGTACTTAAAACATGGCTAGTCCAAATTCAGATGTGCTGTATCAAAGATATAAATTGGAAGATGTGCTGAATTCTTAAGACTTGGTACAGAAAAAAGATTGTAAAGTCTCATTCAGAACTTTTTTAAATCTAGTATAAATCACACTCTGCTGAATATGTAGAGCGAAATAAAATATTATCAAAATTAATTTTCTACATATGTTTGTTTTCTCTTTTTAAAATGTGGCCACTTAAAAGTTAAAAATCTAAGTAAGTGGCTTGCATTATATTTCTATTGGCCAGCACTGGTTTAAACCATCCTGAATAAATAATGTTATGTTTTGTTCTTATCATTTGACATGCTTACCAACACGTTTTCTCCATGTTTTCATGCTTTGATGTTGTATTTATTATTTATTCATGTTCTATCGAGTGCCTGTGGTGTAGTCAGTTACCAGGCAGAGGTTAACTCCAGCCATGGGCTATTAGATACAGCACAGGGGCTAACATTATTTATGAAGCTGTTTGTATACTTAGGAATTTTCCCTAGGAGAGATTCCCGGACGGGAAGTGACAACGGCATAAAAGGTTCCTGTCATGGGCTGGGGGATGGGGAGGTGGGGTGAATGGGGGACCCACAGGGGAGCTCAGCAAGAGAGTTCTCGACACCTCAGATACCCCTGGAGCTGTCCCAGGCCCCAGCGACCCTCATATCTGTGGAGTACACCAGCTCTTATGCTGGCAGAGAGGGGTGGGTTGGTGGGAAGTTTGAAGGAAACTGCTTTGCAAGATGGAGTTTTCTTGAGTGTTCACAAATAGTTGCGCGTGTGCACACACGCACGTAGATAATATGCATGATGGGCTGTGGGCTCCATCTACCGCCCCACCCGCCTGCCTGCCTAACAGTTTTCTGCCCACAGGAGGGAGGCCTGAACATGTAACGGTGAGTCCCTGGTTACAGGTTTAAGATCATGAACTTGGAGGCTGTGGAAAGTTGAGGGGCCCCTCAGCCCCCTGCCCCATCCCACCTTGCCTCCTTCCTACCCACTCCCCTTCCCCCGCTAAGAGCTCAGAGACAGCAGATTCCCTCACACTCACATCTTCAGCTTACAGCTGAGGACACTGGGGCCCTACGCTGGCCAGAGAGCTAGTAGCAGGGACAGACTGGAGGTTCAGACCCAGGCATGCTGGACTCCAGAAGCGCCTTTTCACTTCCTTCCCTGGGCCTAAGGCATCTTTGGCAAAAGCTCCGCAAAGGATTTCCCTGCGGAGATCTGAAATGTGCAGGCACCCAGCTCCATCCACATCCGTCTTTGAGAGAGGGGCTGGGATGTTCCCAGGGCAGAAGCCAGCACCATGGAGGCCGCTGCAGGGGCTGCCTTGTCACGTGGTCAGCTCTGCTGTAGCTGGGGAAGGGGTGTCCTAACCAGGCCCAGAGGCACAGGGGTACTGAGTCAGGTAATGTTTGAAGCAGGAAGCTATGCGTGCTGAAACAGAGCTGGTTGGTGAGGGGTAAGCTCATTCGTATCCAGGGATCAGGCAGGCAGCAGAGCCCAAAAGCTAGAAGGAGGTCGGGAACCAGGATGTCACTTGGTGTGGAGGACTAGAATGGAAGTCTGAGCAGAGAGCTGTGGGGATGGGGGGTCAGGGCGCAGCGGCAGGAGCATCCCTGCTGCCCGGTGACCTCTCCAGCTGGAGATCATGAGGCAGCCCAGAAAATGACATCTGTGGTGCAGGCTCTTCTTCCCCGGCCACGTACACAGCCATGCTTGCTTTCCCAGCCCAGCGTCCCATCTCAGTAAATGGGAGCATTAACCACCGGGTGCCTAAGCTATGCACCAGGAGTCAACCCTGAGCCCTCCCTTGCTCTGACCCAGGTGTGCAAGCCCTGAGGGCTCTCCTCCAAGACACGCTGCAGACCTGTCCACCTCCTCCGTCCCCACCTCCAGCACTGCGGTCCAGGCCTCTGTCATCTCTTGCTGAACCCCTGCGTCAATCCCTTGACTAGTCTTGACTAGTATTGACCAGTCTTCCTGCTTTATCCTTTACCCTCTTCACTCCATATCTACCCAGCAGCCGGAGTGCCCACTTAGAAATGTGAATTAGTCCAGTGCGTGTCCAGTGCTTCCCGTTCCTTTAAAGGCCAGTGCCTCCTGTGATTTGGCCTCTGCCTACCCCTTTCTGCCTTCTTCTCGCTCACCCTCTGTTGCTCACTCTCGTCTGACCTTGCACCGGCTCCTCCCCTCCCTGGAGTACTCTGTGACTCATGCCCTGAACATCATTCTAGTGTCGGCCCATGGTCACCTCCTCCACGCTGTCTTCCCTGATGGTCTGATCTAAAGATCACTCCACCCTTCATTCTCTACCAGTGCATCTTGGTGCACTGACCACTCTTGGGTGTTACTTAACTCATTTGTTGTGTGTGGTCTGTCTGCTCTCCCATGGGAATATGAGCTCTGTGAGACAGGGCCCTAGCTGCTCTGGTTTGTTTGTCACAAAATCCCCACTGATTATTGAGCTCAATATGGCAGTCATTTGATTGAGATAGATATAAAAATAAATACCTATTTATTTATTGGATGAGTGAATTTCATCATGACATGGTAGGTGGCCCCAGGAGCAAGGCTGTGGTGCTGACACAGGTGGCTGTCAGCTCTGGCTTTCAGTTTAAGTCTTTCCAGAGAGGCCACTGTAGGGGTCATAGCCCCAAAGAGCCACCTTTGCAGCTGTGCCCAGCTGCCGAAGAGTCCCCTCTCGAAAGAGTCCTGGGAGAGTTGGTGCCCCCAGGGGAGGTGGCTTTCTACAGGAAGGCTGGGCTGGGAAGGTGGGGGAGCCAGCACCCCAGAGAGTTCTTGGGCCACTGCAGCGCTCTGTCTGACCATGCTGACATCCCCTTCATTCCTGAGCAGTCCTTCGCTGGGAGGCCTCTGCTGTCTGGATATTGAGCTGCACCTATGGCCACGTGGGGTCCTGGGATCCCTGAGAGCCTGTGGCCCGTTTTGCCTCAGAGCTGACACTTACAGAGCACATTGGTTGTATAGTGCTAAGTGCTCTACTGCATTGTCTCATTTAATTGTCCCAGCACCCCATCAGCAGGGACCATTTACACCATTTCACAGTTATGGAAGTGTGGGTGCAGTGGGGTGCAGGAACTCATCCACGATCTCACAGCCAGTGAGGTGCAGAGCTGGGTGTCCCTCCACACCTTACTCTCCGAGTCCTGGCTCTCAGCCACCCTCTCTCCCTCCTTTCAGAATGGCTGGGTTTGGGATCCTGGCTAACTATTTCACCTCCCTAAGCCTCAGTCTCCTGCTCTGTAAAATGGGGGAATAACTCATGCACCACTTGCCAGCCCAGACAGTTGTGAGAGTCAGGTGCTTAGAGGCACATTGGTGTTCACTGGAGTGGAGGAGGGAAAATTAAGACACTATTTCACTTTTTACCCTCAGCTGCTCTTAATCCCGTGTTAGAGCCAGACCCAACAGAGACTGCAGGAGAAGCTTGCACTTGAGGTGGCTCTAAATAGCTTCCTGGGAGTGAAAGGAACGCTGGGAACAGGAGCTGACCAGAGGCTGGTTTCTGAGTCAAGAGGCAGCAGGAGTTGGTCCAGGGCTTAGGACAGAGAGGGTGGCACATTGGGCCGAGTGGCCAACTCCTGTCCCCCAGCTGGTACCAAGGGCATCCTCACCAGCAGGGCTGGGGGGGATGGGGCCAGAGCGGGTGGGGAATAGGAAGAGGGCTGTCTGGGCTGCAGGAGCCCGCCTGAGGAGCCCAGGGAGTGGGCCCAGCAGCCTTCTGCCTGGGCTTTGAGAACCACAGCAGACCATTGGCTGGGTGTCTTCCCCAAACTCTCCGGACCCTCTTTCTCAAGATTTCTCTTTTTCTTCCTCCCAAATCTCATGTCAGTTCCTGGGTTCTGGCCAGAGTATTCTATCCCTTTAGTAAACCCAGCTCCAGCCCCTTCAGACTGGGGAGAGGGCTGCCTCAGTTCAGCTGTGCTCCTAGGAGTTTCTCCGTGTGTCTGTCTGTCTGTCTGTCTCTCTCTCTCTCTCTCTCTCTCTCTCCCCCTCCCACCCAGTGATGGGGGGCACCCTGAGCTAGAGCAGTCCTCTCGGGGTTGGGCCTCAGGGCTGGCCCTGGTGGGTCTGTTTTATTCTGTTATTGGGACTCTGACCTGTTTCCCCACACCCCCAGGCCCTGAAGGATTCTGTGTGCTTTCAGTGGCAATTGGTTCTGGAAATTCTGCCTATCAAAGATAGGTTCAATAATTAGAAGAAAAAGTTCCAAACTGTAAAAACCTATGCCTTTCCAAAGTTGATCTTGTAGATGGAATCTTTTGACTTCTTAATGTCATGTAAACCATTGTTTATTTTCTTAAGTAACTTTTTATTGCGGGATAATTTTATATTGACAGACAAGTTGCAGAGATGTACAGAGGGTTCTCGTGCGAACCCTCAGCCTTTCCCCGTTGTTGATATCACACCTCACCAGGGCGCACTATTCGAAACTGAGGACGCAGCACTGTATGTCAGCAGTCGCTAAGCTCCAGACTCGTTGGATTTCGCCAGCGTTTCCTTCAGTGTCCTCTGTGTGTTCCAGGATCTCGTCCAGGGCGTCACATTGTTTTTATTTGTCCTGTCTCCCCGGTTTCCTTTGCTCTGTGACAGTTTCTCTGTCTTTCCTTACTTTTCGTGACCTTGACAGCCTTCAGGCCTGGCCTCTGGGTTTGTCTGTTGTTTGTTGGGATTATGGGTTTTTGGAAAGAACGTAACGCAGGTGAAGTGCCCTTCCTGTCCCATCATATGGAGGGAACACGGTGTTCACGGGGTTTCCCTGGTGACGGGACCTCGTCACTTGGCTAATGTCATGTCTGCAGGTTTCTCCTTTGTAAAGTTACTATTTTTCCCTTTCTCTGCCTTACTTTTTGGAAGTGAGTCGCTATGTCTGGCCCACCCTTAGGACTGCGGGGAGGTGGGTGATGCTCCACCTCTGAATCTGCATGTCTTATCTGGAACTTTTCTGTAGGAAAGAGTAGTCTCTTCCCCATTTGTTTAGTTATTTATTTATGTCCGTGTGGACTCCTGATTGTTTCTTTTACACTTCGGGTTATAATCCAGCACTAACTACCTTATTTATTTTCTTGCTCATGTTGTTCCAGCTTTGGCCACTGGGAGCTCTTGCAGGTTGGTCCCTGTGTCCTTTGACATGTCCCCATCCTTCCGTTTTGTTTTTTGTTTGGATTTCGAGCACTTCTTTACTTTCTGACACCACAAGGTGCTCCAGCCTCCTCCTTTCTTTTCCAGCCCCAGCCCTAGAATCAGCCGTGTATCCAGGGAGCCCCGAGAGCCAGAGCTTTGCTTGGTTTTGCTTTTATTATTATGTTTATTTTTTGAAATTGTGGTAAAATGCACATAATTTGTCATTTTAATAATTTCCGAGCTTACAGTCCAGTGGTGTTAAGTACGTTCACATTGTCATGCAGATATCACCACCGCTTTTTGATCTTTCCAGATGAACCATTGCTTTTTAAAACATTGGTTTTATTAGAAAATATGTTTATCGTATGTGTATGTGGGGAGGGTGGAATAAAACAAGGAGATAAAGTGAAAGAAGTCCCCACTTCCTCGTGTCCCTGGGGCCTGCCCATCCTCCTGCTCACTTTCTAGCCCTCCCCTTCCTCTGTCTCTTCTGCACATGTGGGATTAGCCCAGACTGCTCCTTCGCTTGGTGATTACGAACACCGCTACCAAGAACATCTGTGTGCACCTGTGTGTGCGTTTCTGTAGGAAAAAAATCCTGGAAGCGAACTCGCTGGGCTGTTTTTGTTTTTGTTTTTAATGCTGGGTACTTCTTAAACACTGGGCTGGATTTTAATGTTGCCAAAGTGTCCTTCAAAATACAATAAAACAATCAAAGCAGTCTTTTTGCTCAGCTTTTTCTAGCAGGCAGTGCAGAGAGAGAGAGAGAGAGAGAGAGAGAGACTCATTCCAGATGCACCTGGGACAGACAGTAAGCTGTGTGTATACCTTTTCTAAACTTGTACTTTGTTAGGTGGTAGTTAGGACTCCCCACCCCTGTCCTTGCATGCTCCCTAAGAAATCATGTAGGGCCACACCCTCAGAATAAGAATCAGAGAGGCAGAGGAGAGACGAGGGTCCCTGGGTGGGTCGAGTGGTCGCTGTGGTGCAGGGCCCGATTCTAGGCTGCCCTGGCCCTGCCTCGGGAGTCCTCCAGGAAGCCCAGGCCTTTATGGGATCATGTGTCCTCTGCTGTATCCAGACTGGCCCGGCGCCTTGGCGGCTGGAAGCTAAGTGGCATTTTCTTCCTGGCCTGCCTGCCCTGGTGCCTTAGCCCACCCGCTGTTTAGGAAGCTATAGATCCTGCAAGGGGCTGATAGGACAGCACAGCTTGGTTTACACCAAGGAGAAGGGGTGCCAAGGTCTTGCCGCCTCATGGGACAGCCCCGACTCCAAAGTCTAGACCTGTGAGGGAGAGGGGCTTCCCTTTGTCAAGCTTCAGAAAGGACCTAGAACCCCTGAGGATCTCCAGAAACCTGGCCTAGGAGGTGGGGATAAGTCCTCAGAGTCTCTATGGAGCAGCCGGTCTGGCTTGGAGGGACCTTCTAGAGCCGACCCTCTTTCTCTCTGGCCCTGAAGTTTGGCCTGGAGAGAGTCTCCTCCAAGGCAGCTCAGCACCCTGAAGAAATAGCACCCAGTGTGTGTGTGTGAGAGGGGTTTGAACCAAAAAGTACCCGCAGGATCAGGAGGGACTTGTTAGGGGGTAGAGGAGGCCAGGAAGTCATGGCGTCTGCCCGTCTCTTCCTGGGCAAGGATCACACACACACCATCCTTACCTGGCTGATGTGCACCGTGGCCCCTCCTGGCCAGCCACTGTGGTGGGCACTGCAGGTGGCCCACAGGTACCTGTTACCTCCCAGAGCTGCCGGCCAGTGGAAGCAGGATGGACCTGCGTTCCTGTGGCCGTGGTTGGCCAGGCATGGGGGCCAGGGAGCACCTGAGATTCTCTGGGTATCTAGAGGGGGCCCACTGCCTTTTACACTCTGAGATCCCAGGCAGGTAACTTCGTCTCTCTGGGCCTCAGTTTACCCACGAGAAATGACGGATTAGACTGTCTTTTAAATAATTGCCTCAGACACTTGCTGCTTTTGGAGAGTGAAGGGGCCTAGAGTAGAAGTTACGTCCTTCCACTTCCCCAAACCTGCCACTGGGCCACTGGGCTTTACCTCTGGATGTGTCTGCTCTCCCACACGAGAAGCAGTCAGGAGGCAAGCAGATACCAATACCGAGAAATGGGGATTTTAAACTGTTGTCAACACCAGATGAGTACAGAGGATTATAAAGTGTTATAAAGCAAGCAGGCAAAGGCCCTCCCTCCTCTTCCACGTCTCAGGGTCCCAGCTTGTCAGCAAGTTGATGGGTCCCCTGCCAGACCCCTTCATGCACTTTTCAGTGACATATGAATTTGCTCCCTTCCCTTCTCTACTTTGCGAAAATGGGATCCTACGATATGTACCATTCTGCAGGTTTTTAGTCTTAATCTCATCTCTGTGTTAGTCTGTAAGAATCCACGCATTCTTAGAATACTAAGATATATGATTTCTTCAAGGTGTCTTATGAATGTGTCTGAGGGGTGCCCACCTGCTCACGTAGCCACGCACCATGACAGGCAGCATCTTGGTAGTTCAGGTGGCTCGGCACCTGAATGAGACTGAGTGGCTGGAGGAGGGCAGGCGCCCAGCAGCACGGCACCTGGCACGCGTGTGGGAGGCTCTTGGCACATACCTGCTGGGTGAGGGGATGAAGAGAAGTCACCGTGGGGTGGAGGTTGAGGACGCCAGACTTGAAAACGGGGCCTCTGTCAATGTCTATCTTTCCGTATGTCGGGTTTTTTGTTTTTGTTTTTGTTTTAAGGGCTCCAAATCCATGAAGTGTGGCCATTTCTGTTTGGTAAGCTGTCAGTGCTGCGGGACCCCAGCACCAGTGCGGTCAACACCCAAAGATGATTTGCCCCAGGGATGCTCCCTGAGGCCTCTGGGGATGGCTTCTGTGTGGTAGGATTTGTCCCTTCAGCCTCTTCGAGTTCTCTGCTGACCGCGACTCTTCATAGCTTCATAACAGGGACCCTGATTTTTCCCTTAGGAAAACACACGCACACATCTTACGTGTGTGAAGCCATATGTGCGTGTATAATCGCCTCTTTCCTTTTCAATGTTGCTTTCCTAGGAGCCGTCCCTGTAGGGCTAGCTCAGTATCATTTCAGCTTTTGTCTTTAGGTTGGGCAGTGTTTGTGGTCATCAAGTTTCCAGGAAATCCCTTTCTGCTGGGTAGAGAGAAAGGGCATAGACGTGGATGTGGTCACAGGGTGGCAGCTGCACCTCCAGGTTCCTGGTGCGGCTGAGGTGACTCTGTGTGTTGCCTTCTGTTTCTACCTGAGTCAGACCTCAGCCCTCTGCAGCTTGGAGCCTGCTGTGGCACTTCTGGCATGCCCGACCTTTGGTTCCTCTCTTTCCCGTCTGTGGATGTTGGGGACAGAGAGCTTGGGTGCCACCACCATATGTTTGCCCAACCATCATCAGACCACCTTCCAGAGCGCCACCGTCCCATAGCACTTTTTGCAATGACAGAAGTGTTCTGTACCGCCCCATCCCACATGGTAGCCGCTAGCCACATGTGGCTGAGGGGCACTTGAAATGTGCACAGCGCAACTGAGAAACTGAAGTTACATTTTATTTTATTGGAATGCGTTTTAATTTAGATAGACATCTGACTGTGGCCGCACTGGCCGCGCAGGTCTAGAGCCCACCTCAGGCAGGGCCCTGTGCTGAGAGCTGGACGCCGAAGACACTCCCTGGCCCCAGGAGCGCACAGGCTGGGCGAGGTGCGGATTGAGAGCCGGCACCGGGGGCCCTGGTGGAAGCCAGCCTGGGGTCTGTCAGAACTAGCGGGCAGAACCTGCGGACAGTCAGGGAAAGACCGATGCCAGGAGCACTTTCCGAGAGGCCAGAGGGGAAGGGGAAGAAATGCCACACTCCGCAGAGAGCCTGAGCGTGAGGAAGCCGGAGTCGCCTGTGAGACGGGCGAGGAGACAGCCGGCGCACGGCACTGTGTGTGTGCAGCGCAGGGGTTGGGCTTTACCTGGGGGGCGGGGAAGTGCGTGCGAGCGAGAGGGGGCGGCAGAATGAATGTCGGAATTGCTTTAAGGAAAATAAAACTCCTCCTCACAGCAGGCTCCATGTGCTGAGCGGGACGAGTGCACCCCCCACGTGGAGACGGGGCCGGCGCCCGAGGGACAGGGCCGGGGCAGGAAATGAGCAGGAGCCCTGGACATCTGGAGCCACGCACTGTGGCCGTCTGCAGGCGCCCCTGTTCCACAGGTTAAATCTAAAACTCACAGCCCCGTGTTCTGGCTGCAGCTGGGGAAGTGATTTCAGAGCCTGCTGGCGCGGAGCCGTTTTTTTTTTTCTTGGGCAGTTTCCCCATTGGAAGTTGTCGAAGGAAGTGGCAGGCGCTGGCCGGGGTCGGTTCTGGCAGGGAGCGGCGGGTGCCGTGGAGTCGAGGATTCCAGGGCGACAGCCACAGGCTCCCCTGAAGAAGCTTGTGCTGCTGGTGGTTCTTGAGCTGAAGATGCAGGCAGGTCTGGTAAGGGGTTTTCACCGCGGCCCTGACTGGGCAGGTTTCTCTTTCCCCTCTCCTCGGCCCTTGCATAGTCCCATGTTTAAAAGGAGGCCTTCTCTCGGGGACGGGGACGAAAGCTACCTGCTTTCTGCCACCATCTTGGTTTCCCACTGGCTGGCGGTGGCCGTGGCTCTGAGTGGGCTCCGGGAGTGCGGGCTGTGCGAGGTGGGAGGATGTGTGAGGTCGGAACGAGACAAGTGAGCTTTAATCGGCATGAATCCTGTGCCCACGGCCCCTTCCCCCAGCCTCTCCTTCCTGCCCCTCTTGCCATTGGCCCCCACACTCTCCCTCCGGGAGCCAGAGGCCCGGCCGTCCTTACAGCCTTGCTCTTTGGCAACGGGGAGCCTCCCCAGGAAGCGCCACACGTCCTCACCCGGCCTGGTGGAGGCATCTGTGCCGGCGCGTCAGCCCCAGCAGCACAGGGCTGCCTAGGGACTGAGGAGTTGAGATCTCAGCACTGGGTGTGGGATCTCAGTACCAGCCCAGGGGGCCTGGGCCACAGAGCTCCCCGCTTATGATGGGTAAATGGAGGCCACAGTGGCGAACTGCCATGCCTATGTCACCCAGCCTGCCAGGAGAGGAGCTGAAGTTGGAACATAGAAGGAAGGGGGCAAGCTACAAGGCTGGCCTTTTATATATGTCATCCTGTTTAATCCTCACACCTGGGGCAGGGGGAGAGGGACAGCCGATGAGTCTCATTTTGTAGCCGAGCAAACTGAGGCTCAGAGAAGTTGAGTGACTTGTCAGTGTCACATAGCAAGCTGATGGTGCAGTCAGGATTCAAACTCAGCTCCTGGTGACTCCACAGCCAAGCTTCCTTTGCACACACAGTTTTGTCATGTAATGTTTTAGCCAGAATAGCCCAGTCTGGGGCTACTATGTGTAGTTGTATAATTGAATTAACGGACTTCCTCCCGTCCTCTCTCCCTCCCTCCCTCTCTCCCTCCCTCCCTTTCTTCCTGTCTCTTTCTCTCCTCAGTCTCTCTCTCTCTCCCCCTCCCTCCCTGTCCTTACTCCTCTCATTTTTTCTTTCCGTCACATCCACTTATGCACTCACTGATCACTTACCTTGTGCCAGGCACCGAGGTTAATTATCACAGAGGATTAATTGGTGGATGAAATAGTCTGCCCTGGAGGCCTACAGTTGGTGGGACACACACGTGTGCAGATCACCAGGATGCAAAACTGGCTGGCGGACCCAAGGGAGGAAGGGATGGACTGCGGGCAGGTGCAGAGCCGAGGGCCTACTTCCAGGTGTTCTCACTCAGGAGTGTGTACTTAGCACCTCTCGTGCGCCAGGTACTGTTCTAGCAACTGAACCCAAGTTCCTGGCCGTAGAGTACTGGCGTCACTCTCTCCAATAGAGGAAGTAACTAATTTTTCTGATCTCGAGCCAAAGGTATTCATTCTCTCTTCAGCTCTCAGGGTTGGGGTACCCCTGCTTTCTAGAAATCTGAACAATCATGGGTGTGAGTGTCCTGCTTGGGCCCGTACTACTTGGCATTTTTGATCAGTCCTTGGGATTTCTGGGCTGCCGGCTGCAGGGAAAACTGACTAGACTAGAAGCACCATGTGGGCAGAGACTTGGCTGTTTCATTCACGGCCCCATCCTTAGTGCCTGGCGTAGAGTAGGTGTTCTTGTTGAATAACTGGGTTCAAGTAAGATTATCCAGAGTCTTGGTCTCTCAGGAACTCTCCCGTCTGGGCCAGTGCAGGCTGCACTGCAAGGATCTCTGGGAAGAGTGAAGGTGGGGTGGCTGCTGGTGGCCTGCTGAAGCCTAGGGTTCCTAAGCTGCCTCTGGTTTCCACTGGCGACAGGCTGGACTTGAGCAAGAGTACGTGCCTGTGGCCTTGCCGTGAGATGTCTCTGGCGTAGTGTGTGCCGATCCTCTTCTGGGGACCACCTGGCTCCTGGACTGTCAGCTTGTGTTTGCCCCCTCCTCCTCTGGGGCCACCTCAAAGGCAAGATTGCTCTAGAAGAGATCTGACTAGCCAGATACCAGTGGGAAATTTTGTGTCAACACTGTACTGTTTTTATTATTGTGAAGCAAGTCTCTTCTTTCATTATCCTTCTTTTTTAAAAATAGTAGCACATAAATTTCAGTGGCCCCTGCTCCCAGCTATGTATATGTGCCTTTGGGCTGGCTGCAGGATTGGAAAGCAAGATTGCTTAAGAGTGTGACCCCTGGAAGTAGATGGCCCAGGTCCTGGCCCTAGGAGACAAAATCCCGACTTTACCGCTTGCCAGCATTGTGACCTTGGACAAGTCCCTTAACCTCTCTGAGCCTGTTTACTCCTGTGTCAGTTGCTCTAGCTAGAAACTTAGGAGTCATTTCAGATTCCTTCTGCTTCCTCAACCCCCACATTCAATCACCCAGCAAATCCCATTGGCTCTATTTCCAAATATGTCTTGAATCCATCTGTGTCTTTTTCATCGTCGCCACCTCCCTGGTCCTGGCTACTGCTGGGACCTCTGCGCTGCCCCCACATCACTGTCTGTATCCACTCTTGCCCTCTCCTTCATTTTATTCTTCATGAGCCAAGAGTGATTTTTCCTAAAACCCACGTCCAGTCATCTCATGTTTCTGAGTTAAATCTCTCCTCGGTGTCTTGCTATACTCAGCACAAAATCCAAACCCCTTACCATTACTGTCGAGGCCCTGAAGTGTTCAGTGTCTTCCTCTCCTTCCATGTCAATGGCTGTCACTCTGCCACTGGCTGTAGAACACGTCAGATGGTTTCCTGTCTTAGCCCAGGGCCTTTGTATGCTCTGTTTCCTCTGCCTGGAAATTTCTCTGCCCTCATGGCTAG
Source organism: Propithecus coquereli (assembly GCF_000956105.1). Lineage (NCBI taxonomy): Eukaryota > Metazoa > Chordata > Mammalia > Primates > Indriidae > Propithecus > Propithecus coquereli. The sequence goes on along the minus strand of NW_012148408.1, from coordinate 1,489,871 downwards.
CGCCTTCTCATCCTCTGACCAGGAGGTCAGCTCCTTAGAGAGGCCACCCTGTCTGAACGTAGATGCCCCCCCATACCTGCGACTTCATCTCAGCATGTTCTTTCCTTTGCAGCAAATGCAATTTACAAATTTCAATGACATATTTCAGTTATTTTTGATTTGCTTTTTATTTGGTGGTTCTTCTCAGAATATAAGTGCCCTAGGAAAAAGACTATATATTTTGTTCACTGTTGTATTTCTGGTGCTGAGTAAGATGCCTGGGACACAGTTGGTAGTCAGTAGCTATTTGTTGATTGGATGGATGGATGGATGGATGGGTGGATGGATGGGTGGGTGGATGGATGGGTGGATGGATGGATGGGTGGGTGGATGGATGGATGGGTGGATGGATGGGTGGGTGGATGGATGGGTGGATGGATGGATGGATGGGTGGATGGATGGATGGAAAAATGGAAGAATGACATGGCACCAAGGCACACAGTAAGCACTGACTTAGTTAAAGCTATTATAGTCTCCTCCTAGTTCGAACTTATCCGTAGCAAGTTCAGATACCAGTTGGCTTAAAACAGAGACTTGTCAGTTTGGGTACTATGAGTCCAGGGAAGTCTGGGTGCAGGGGCTCAGGTGGTGCCATTGGTACATCTCAGCTAGGCTGGCTCTGCCTGGCAGGTGTGAAGGGCACAGGCCGCTGAGCCCCACTCCCTTCCACCGTCATCGTGCTTGTCAGTGAAGAACTGCTTCCCTCAGAACTGCGCCTGAACTTCAGTCTCAAGGAGGCTCTGATTGGCCTGGCTTTGGTCACATGCTCGTCCTGTAACCCATCACCAGGCTACTAGGATGGAGAACTCCAGTTGGCTCAAAAGGCTTAGCCTTGAGGGAGGAGCCTGAGGGGCCAGGGCCACCTGCTCTCAGGAAGTGGTTCCTGGAGGAAAGACAGCCCTGCACACAGGAGGCCGGGGTGTGTGAAACTCTCCCTCAGGTCCCAGTGACAGTGGCTACTGCAGCTACTGTGGCACCTGCCCCCACACCTCCACAGGGTGGGTCACCTGGGGTCTCAGGTGACCCTTGGGCCTCCATTTCCCATCAGGGAATAGAACTCCTGTGTCTGTCTCTGCAGGAGAGGTCTGCAGAGATCGTGTTTCTAGAATGTAGTAGGTGAGCCCATTTCTCAGTTTTTTGATAATACTTCTCATTTTCCTCACTATGAAAGTAATAAATGTTCATTTTAGAAAATATAAGAAAGCAAAGAAAATAAAAGTCACCCATAATCCTATTCAGAGACAATTGTTGGTTCTTGGCTTTTTGGGTTTTTTTCTTAATATCCAATAATTTACACATATGTCTTTCCTCCCTCCCTCCCTTCCTTCCTTCCTTGTTTCCTTCTTTCCTTCTTTCTTTCGTTCCTTGGTTTCTTCTTAGTTGGTTTCACTCTGTGACTCGTGGTCTCGTGTGGTGTTGTCGTCTTAGTTTCTTGCAGTGTTGGAATTATGGGCGTGAGCCACCACGCCCAGCCCATATGTTCATTTTCAAAATGTGAAAAGTATAGAAATTACGGAAAACAATAATAGCTACTGTTTATTGATGGCTTACACCATAATCTTACTACCCAAAGGAAACACTGCAAACATTTTGGTGTATCAGTCACCCATCTTTGTGTGATGGGCTTTTTTTTTTTTTTTAAATGTAGTTTATTCATGAATTTATGCTACAATTACTTAGTGAGCATTCCCAATGTGCCTGGGACTGAGCTGTGAGCTGTACCTGGAGTGTCTCATCTAATCCTCCCAATAACCCTATGAGGAGGCAATGCTTTTATCCTTCGTATACAATATAGATAGAGAAACTAAGTGACTTTGTCACTTACCTGAAGTCACCTAGATCTGCCACACAGCAGGAGGCGAGCAGTGGCTAGCAGGCAAGTGAAGCTTCATCTGTACTTACAGCCACTCCCCATGGCTCACGTCACTGCCTGAGGCCCGGCTCTCCCCTGCCCCCTATCCTGGTCCACGCAGAAAAATTGTCTTCCATACCGGTCCCTGGTGCCCAAAAGGCTGGGGACTGCTGACCTAGATGGTATGGGGTGGAGTGTGGATTCATATCCAGGAAGTCTGGCTCCAAAGCTGGGTCATGAAATTCTCTCATTCATTTTCTCTCTCTCTTGTTTTCATAGACAGGACAATGTTGTGCATACTCGCTGGGCATCTTTCCTTTTTTATTTTATTATTTTTATTTGTTATTATTTTAAAGCAACATTTTCTAAATCTAATTACAAAGGTCCTTTGTAGGAAAATTCAAAAATACACAAAAGCTCGAAAAAGAAAATAAAATTCCTGCATAACCCTGCCAGCCCCGTAACTTTCTTTACATTTATTTTTTCCATTTACGTATACTCACGTTCATGGTTTCTGGTGTTTACTTCTAGGAGTTTTGACAGCTGAGCACCTTTTTTAACTGCTGTCTTGTGTGCTGTCCAGGGCATCTGCTGTGGCTGGGGGCTCTCCCCGTGGGTGTGCAAACCACCCGCTCCGAGTGTGTGAGAGGCTGCAGGGGGCTGGGGGCAGGTGGAGTTCATGGCGAGGGTTCCCCCAGATGATGCACTGGGAGGAGGGAGATGACCGTGCTCCTTATTGACTCAGATCTTGCTTTTTGGAGGGAGGTGCTAAGGCAGGGGAAACCTCTCTGCGGCCTGGTGTCCTGGGCACCAGGTCCCCAGCCCCCTGCTGCGAGGCCCGCCAGAACCTGTGTGTGTCATACCCAGCACCTGCTCTGGGAGATATGTGCTGACTCCCCAGCTCCCAGGCACAAACTATTTTTGGCTGCAGTGGCTGCTCACTACAGTCATGAAAACAAACCCTTCTGCCTGGGACACTGCACTGGGGTCTGGGGCTGCCAGGGACCCTGGGCTTGGGCCCCGTCACCATGCATTGCCTGTGGAGCTGGGTGACGGCTAAGGCACCCAGGGGCACGGAGGCCCCACCGCCCGTGATGCTGAGAGAACCCCAAGGCCTGAGCCAGCCCGGGCCGGAGGGTTGCGAGGTAGGCCTCGGCCCAGGCGGCCTTTCCATGACCCCCCCAGAGTGGCTGCATGTGGCTGGGCTCCAAGTGCTTGCTTTGCTAACTGGCTGTAGAGCACGTGTGGGAAATCCACATGGTGGGGTAGAGATGCCTCCATTTCCTGATTCCATTCCCATCTTTCTTGTGATAAAGTGGCTGGGGACAGTCAGACCCTCCCTGAAATGGATCCTCCCCACCCTGCTGGGGAATGGTGTTTGGTCCTTTCGTACTTATGGTTTGAACGGGACACACGCTGGTTTTGAGCTTGCAGCTTTGACAGGGAGCTCAGAACCCCAAGATGTGTGGACTGCCCCAGCCCTGCCTCCCCGTATTGTAGCCAGCAAGGCCAGGGAGGCCAGTCCGGGTAGAGATGCTAACTTTGGAGTGACACGGGACCAGGGTCCATCCAGGCCCTGTTACTTACTTGCTGTGTCTTAAGGCGAGCAATGTAGTCTCTCCGAGCCTCAGCTCCTTAGCCACCAAGCAGTTGTGCACAGGCCACTTACCGAGCGGTGGTGGTACCAGTGCTTGTTATTTTTATGATGAGACTGGTCGTGAAAAGAGGAAGTATGGCGAGAAGCTGAGTAAGAATCAGTATGCCACAGCCCCAAGTGGGTCTTAGGCCCTGTCTGAGAACCTGGGTGTTTGGGTGTAGCTGGTGATGTGGGTGTTCTTCCTCCTTTCAAAACGAAGAAAAGTGCGCACTGTCACCAAAGTGGGGGTAAGCGGGGCAGACAAGAACCCAGACTTGAGTTCTGTGTGCCGCCATCTTCTAATCCAAGACGTTAGGGATTTGCCAGGCTCCAGGTGAGGCCACGAGCCCAGAACCCCAATCCTGGGCGTATAGGGCTCTGGGCGCAGGAGGCGAGCATGTGGTTTGGCATCCCTTGGGCAGAGGGAGGCTATTCTCAGCGCAGACCTTGGGGAATCCTCCCCTTGGCTCCCTTCTTGGACCAGCTCAGAAAACCTAGAAGGAATGAAACCTTTACATCAGGGTAGGGAATGTCTACCGTGGAGATTGGTGAGCTCTTCCAGGGGCGTGTATATCCTGGTGTTGGTTACTGGCAGAGGTGTCTGGATACCCGGTCCTGGCACTATTGCTTTGGATGACCCAGGCAGGTCCCCTCCTGTCTCTGGGCCTTGGTTTCCTCTTCTCTAAAATGAATATTGGACTAGATTGTCCCTAAGGTCCCTCTGAAATCTGCTTTTGACTTTGGCAAAGAAATGGTTTCTTCCCAACCTCTTGAGTGTCTGCTGGCCCCTTTTGTGCCCTCAGAACCTGCTGGCCGTGGCGGTGGACCCCCCAGCTTGGGTCCTGGCCATCTTCTCAGGGTCTCTGTTGAGCTCCTGTAGCTTTGAGGCCCCTTGCTGCAGTGTGGCAGTAGTTGTTTTCTGGGTTTCTGGAAAACTACAGAGAGGGGCTGTCTCCCGCCAGCATCTCCTGAGAGATCTCTGTCTCCTGGCTGCACATCCGTGGGGTGACTGAAACAATGCAGCCCTTGTCCTCAGGCAGAGGAGCCTGGTGCTCAGGTCTCCAGCTCTGGGCTCACTTCCTGCAGCCTGGCTCATCCCCCACCTGGACACACAGGAAGACTACCCACGTGCTGGACACTGGGACATGTCCCTTTGATTGGGGGTGGAGGGTCTGTGATTTGGCTTCTGGCCCCCCTGGGGACCCACCAGGCACCAAGACTGGTGCACAGAGGCCTGGTTGACACCCTGGGCATGTTCTGGTGCAGCGGCCTCACTGACTAGACTCCGAGCTCTCACCCTGTGCACATGGGGGAGGCAGAAGCGGGAGGAGGAGACTTGTCTGGTTTTCTCTTCTTCATGGTGCGCCTGAGCAGGGGAGAACTGAAAGGGGGAGATGCTGGAGACCTGGCCAAACCCGAGGGCCCTGTTTATGTCTGTCTGTGCCTTGGCCCCTGGGTGGGTGAGGGTCCCACATGCGGAGATATGATTCAAACCAGATCTGGCTCCCTGCACCCTCTGCATAGGATTACCAGCAGCCCAGCTTGCCGGGGACTGTCCCAGTTTAGGCCTGTTGTCACAGCTCTACCCTTCCTTAAAGGAGAAGTGTCCCTGTTGGGATGGCACTTCGTGTGCTCACCCTCCTCTGTAGCCCCCTCACCCAGCTGCTGTCCTGGGGAATGGGGGAAAGGCCCTTCCACACGGCTCTGTTTTGTGTGGGGCGGGGCTTTCCCATCTGCTAGTTCCCCAGAAGCCAAGAGTCACCCAAGGGTAAATGCAGCTCTTTGGCTGCTGGCAAATCCTGCCTTCTCTCTTGTTCTACCCTGACCCCAGCTTCCTTTTGAATGTTCTTTTAAAAATTTTAATATATTCCTTTTTTTTTTTTTTTTGATAGGGTCTTGCTGTTTTGCCCAGGCTAGAGTATAGTGGCATGGTCATACCTCTGCAACCTCAAATTCCTGGCCTCATGCCATCCTGGCTCAGGCTCCAGAGTAGCTAGAGGCACACACCATCACACCCACCTAATTTTTTAAATTTTTTGTGGAGATGAGGTCTTGCTCTTGTTTAGGCTGGTCTTCAACTCCTGGCCTCAAGTAATCCTCCCGTCTCAGCCTCCCAAAGTGTTAGGATTACAGGTGTGAGCCACCGCGCCTGGCCCATTTTAGCATATTCCATTTTTGACTCAAGTTTTAGTGTGGGGTCTTGTGGATAATAGTGTTCATTTAAAATTTTTTTTTTTAATTTCACGGTCAGTAGACATCCTGGGTGTAGGGAAACCTACCCTGTAGACGCCTACCCATCTCCTCTCTCCATTTTGGGAGTAGCATGTGTTTCGGGAATCACAAGTCGCTGAAGCTGGGGTACATGTGTGTTCCTTTAGTGCAGGACGTGTCTGGCCATTTTCAGACAGCAGCCAGGAGCAGCGATTTTAGAAATGCGTGTTGATGACGCAGAGAAAATGACAAAATGCAGGCTGCTATGGCAGATGTGGGCCTGCCTGAAAGCCTCTCCTCAGTGTTGCTGCTGCCTGTGTGCTGGGGTTGGACGGGAGAGGACGCGGCAGCAGGGGAGGTGAGAAAGCAGAAGCAGTGAGGCCCAGGGCCAGCAGGAGGTAGAGGCTTATTTAGCTGGTGTGTGTTTTTTGAGTGGCTGAATGACCTGCCAGATTGGGGGTTGCTGAACTACGACCCCACTACCAGAACTCACCCTGACTGGATTGGGGAGGTAGAGCAAGGTAGGGTCAGGAAAGTCAGATGTGACCTCTGATGCCGGTAGCTGCAAATAAACTCTGCCCTGGGAAAAAGCATTCACTTCATAGAGCAAGGCAGTGGGCCCCAGAGCAGGCAGGGCTGGCTGGCTGGCAGTGGGTAGAGACAGCCATGCCGCAGCCTCACCCATCATGCTGTGTGGCCTTGAGCAAGTTCCCCACCCTCTCTGAGCCTTATTACCCATCTCAGGATGTTATGGGGCTTACATGTGCCAACCTCTATAGCTCATCCAGCAGGGTGCCGGGTGACTAGGTTGTGCATAGTAGGTGCTCATCACTCACCCTTTCTCGGTCCTCTCCTGTCTCCTCCTCCCCTTTGACCTGTACCCCTCCTCCTCCACCCCTGCACCTTGACGTGCCAGTGCCCAGGCCTGAGGCAGCCGGTCCCTGAAGGTTTCCAGCCCACTCCCCACTGTGAGCTCCCACCTACCTTGTGAGGAGGGAGGCAGGTACTGGTACACAGGAGGGGACATCTCCTGGGACATCTGTGAGCATGGGCTAGGCTGGGGTCACACTGAAGGAATGTGGCCTCCTGAGAGGACAGAGAGAGGAGAAGCCCCAGAGCACAGCCCCACTGTGGCCACATCTGCCGCCTGAACCAGGCATCCTCAGTCGCTTTCTGCCCTGGGCTACTTTGGCCAGACTTTAGGTGCCAAGCCTGTCTGCCCTCGAGGTCCCCACCCCATGAAATTGTGATTCTGCTGGTCTGAGGTGGGGCCTGGGCATCTTGATTCTTTTTTAAAATCCCCCGGGTAATTCCAGGGCACAGCCAGGGTTGAGAGCTACTGATCTGATCTAGCCAAAGCCGCTCACTTTATAAATGAGAAAACTGAAGCTCAGAGAAGGGCAGGGCCTTGTCCAAGATCAAGGGGGTTGCAAGGACCAAGTCTGGCTCTTTCCTTCACTGTGCTGGCGGCCTGGGAAGTGGTGTCTAGAAGCTGGGGTTTGCCCTCAAGGAAGCAGCCGACTTCTCCCAACAGGGGGCTCTGCTGTCCTTGTTTCCTAGGGTGTGACAGTGAAGAGGCTGGGCCCAGAACTGGTCCCCATGCAAGACCATTATCCCCAAACTTTCTGCTGCTCTGTGGAAACCCCTGGAGGCTGCCTGGCCCAGGCCCTTGCTGCTTCAGCCCCTCCTTTGCCTCCCAGAATATCTGACTATTATTATCCCAGTCTCACTCCTCCCTCTCCTGCAGCCCAGCGGTGGGGGACAGGCAGGAGGAACATCTGTCAGGTGCTCCCTTGCCAATGTGAGGCACGCGGCTCCCATCCTGGGCTGCCATAGAAACCCTCCCCACTTGCTTCTCCCCCTTCCTCCCACCTCCCGCCACCTCTGAGGGGTGTGCATGGGCCTACACCACCATCCACAGGGCTCTGGAAGTCCCTCTGGCCTCTCCCAAGTAACCAGTTCCCAGAGAAGTGTCTGTGACTAAGCCTCCTGGCCCTTTTATTATTCCACAGCCGGGGAGGCTGAGGGACACACATCTTCCTGCACACACCAGGAGTCCAGGTTCTACAGGTGACTGAGACAGCAGCCTTCCTTTACTGTCACATGCTCTGGGACCGAAACACTAAACAGAAACACAGAGCGTGAGTTTGCTTCTTGGTCTTCCTTCAACTTGGCATTCACCCCAAATTCTGGCTTGAACTGCACCACGTTTGCGTATGTGGTCCACACACAGGCGGCGACACCCCTGGCATTCCTCCGTCCACCTGACTGGCCCCCAGTGAGTGTGGCGGCTCAGTGTCCGCCAGCACAGGTTTCTAAGTATAGCCCCCGGCAGCCCCGTGGCTGCTGGTAAGTCCCAGGACGCCATCTGATACCCAGCTGGCCTGAGCTGCCGGCTTACCCAGCGTGGCCTGTGACGGCAGCTGTCGGGGGGAGGGGGCAGCCACGTGTGACCAAACCCTTCCCCACCCTTCCACTGTGGAGAATGGAGACCAGCAGCCTCCTGCTAATGACATGGCTGAATTGTCACAGACTGGGGTGACCTCAGTGCTCAACTGGTTGTGCTCTCTAATCATTATCAGAAAGAATAACTTAGCGTCATCTACTGGAAAACATATTAGTGTCGCAGTTGGAGGGAAAGGCAGAGGCAGGGAGCCAGTGTGCTCTGGCACTGCCCTGCTTACCTGCTCCCTGGCCAACCCCGAGGCCTGTCGGAGCCAGAGCCGGCCATCTCCCATGATGGTCTGGGTATCCATGTTTTCCCTTGGTTTCTGGTTCTGTACTTTCTTCTTTAGACAGCAGCTGGGGTGGGCAGTACGGACTCCTCGCCTTCGACTCTTCTCCAGAACCTCAGGGGATGGCAGACAGAGGGCCTCTTCACCTTTGGCTTTGGGACAACTTAGCATCTTCTATGTGGCACCAGGCAGGTGGGATGCCCTCCTGGGGCATTGGAGCCTCCCAGGCCTGAGAAGGTTTCAGAGTGGCTTTACCTTCAAGTTCACCTTTAGCAGGTGACAAAAATGATTCCCTGATTTGTTGTAAGTGAATTCCTCTGGTTTGAAATAATGGGCTGTGGCTGTCCCTGTGGGTGGGTGAGCCACATCCGTGTGTGAGGTCTGGGGGTGCCAATTTGCTCTGGGGCATTGTTGAGTCATGATAGTAGGAGATACCAGGGCCACTGCCAGGGGCCTGCACAGCCACGAGGCCTGCTGGGCAGACTTGTGCAGCTGGAAGCCCCGTCGAGAGCATACCTGTCTCTGGCACTTCCCCTCTTGACTTAATTAACTTTGGGTCCCAAAGTTGGTTGTAGGAGTCTGAGCCAGGCACTCTCTTTCCAGGCCTCGCTGAGAAGGCCTGGCCACCTGGAGTACTTGCTGCTGGGCCACCAGCCCTCCCCATTTGCCTGCAGAAATAAAGCTCTGGAAGTTACTGATCAGATCCACCTTCAGGAAGCATCTGATTCTTCCTATAAGGTCTCCATGCTTGGGCCTGGGGGCTCTATGCTAACCATGGACGTGATTTGATTTGTTTTATTTGCACAGACTTGAATTTGTTGCCACCATGTACAAAACCAGTCATTTAAAAATAAAAATTCAGGTTTCTTTCAAACCAGAAGGTCTGGCACCCCTCCATAGCCTGCCCTCCAACACTGAGCGAGGGCAGAGGGTGGGCTTCTGACTAGCATCGCCATTGCTGCTGTTGGGTTTCTTGTCCAGTAAAAAGACAAGCGAAGTGTTTCTAGCACCTGTAGCTCCCTCATAAGATAGATCAAGGGAGTCTGTCCCTGCTGGTCTTGCCTCTTTCCAAGGCTTGGGCCTGAGGCTTTTGTGTTTGAGACCCTTGTACCAGGTAGCCTGCCTGCTGACTGACCGGTGGATGGCTGCACTGACGGCAGCTTCTAAGTAGACCAAAGTGGTCCCTGCCCCAGTTCAGTAATCTAGCCCTGCAGGGAGGTGGGATTAGACAGTGGGAGGGGCAGTTGCTCAGAAATGATGATCGTAATCTTTGGTGCTGGATGGTGTGCTAAGCACTCTAATTTCATTGATGTGGAAATGCATAGTTCACAGCCCAGAAAGCAAGGGCTGGAAGGTTAATAAGTAGCTTGTCTGGGGAGAGGCAGGGGCAACTCTAGTTTAAGGGACCCTAGATCGACTCCCTTGTGCCAGCACCCCTGCCTGCACCCCAGTTTGGTCTTGCCAACTCCTTAGTGCTGGTTTGAATTGGAGCATGAAGGGGAGGCAAGGGAGGGAAAGGAAAGATGCCCCCCTACTTCGTTAGAGTGGGGTAGTTGGAGCCCCAAAGCCTCGGAAGCGAGGGATGCTTTCCAGCTAGTTTGAAGCTATAGTGGAATACCTTTTCTCTTTTTTTCATTTTTTAAGGGAATGGATTTGAACATATTCTTTCTCTTTTTAAGGGGGTTACTTTACTGGCTTAAAGAACAAAGAACATTCTCTTTTAAAGTATAGATTTTTCAGAAAGTAGGTAGAAATTAATTTACTTTGAAAAAATAATCTCCCCCAGAAGGTAGCTGCTGTGTCCCAAGGCTTTGCCACATGGAACAACTGAAGGAGCTTCGATTTGGCACATCTAGGCTTCAATTCTGGCCCAGCCATCTACTAGGTCTTGCACGAGGTCTCTGAACCTCAGAAAAATGGGCTTAACGCATCTACTTGCTGATAGAGTGGAGATAATGTATAGCCCTGGGCATATTAAACTGGCAAATATTAACAGTTTGTAATAATAGTGTAGGTATTACATTTAAGAGACTGAAACTTGGTATAGGCACAAGAAGAAGAAAGAAAAGAAAGAAAATGATCCCTGTCTGCATTATAGTTGGGCTGGGAGTTGGGTTTCTGAGGCCTCGCTCCCTTCTGGCCACCATCAAACAGATCTCACATCTTCAGGAAAACCACTGAGTCATCACAGCCTGGGGGGTGTGGAATGTAGGGAGACTGCTGAGTCATCACAGCTTTGGGGGAAAATTGGAAACTGCTGAGTCATCGTAGCCTTGGGAAAATGTACTGGGACTGTGTGTGTGTGTGGAGGGAGGGTGGGGAGTGACGAACTGAAGAGCCCCAGCCAGAGAAAAGGTGGAGGCTTGCTTCGTGCAGTTGTGTTAGGGTGAAGGTCACTTTTATTCTTGCCCTGACAATATTGCCAAGTTGCTTTTCTTAGTAAAATGAGAGAAAAGATGTCAGAACTGCTTTTTGATGAAGGTACATTGATTGACTGAAAGCTTCTTTCTGCGTGGGACCATGTATCTAATCAGCCTCTCCTGTGCTGTTCTTACCAGTGGTTTCCTGTGATGCTTTAGTTTATCATCTGGAAGGATTCCTGACAACCGAGGGTCTGGCCAACCAGTGATGAGCTTCTTGGTACTGTTGCGTGTCTGTTTTTATTTTGGTATGAATCCTTCTAAACAGCGAGGAGATTCTCGTCCATGGTCCTGGAGGTTGAAGAATGTACTGACACGGTAGCAAGAGAGGGCGTGGGCTGGCCCCATGCCTCAGGACGCACAGCCAGCGTCTTCACCAGGCTCAGGTTTGACACTTGAGTCAGAGATTTACAGCGTGTGATTGTTAGGTACGACTCGCTAAAAATCACTGCAAATCTGCTTAGATTCTCAAGAACTGTGAGGTTTGTGGGACTCACAAAGGTGCGGGATGTCTGGGAAATACAGAAAATCTGGGAAATACAGAAAGGGGTAAAGAAGGGGGGAAAAAAGCCTGATTAGGTCCCATAGCTCTTTGAATTCTCTCTCCTCTAGCCCATATATATTGCATTGTAATTACTTGTTTTCATGTTGTCACCTCCCACTGGGCTGCAAGCCACGTAAGGCCAGGGACGTGTCCCCTTGGTCTTTTTTCCTGTTCCTTGGTGTCACATGTGGCTCAAAGGAATCAGAGCCGAAGGGGTTTCTTCCCTCCTTGATGAGAGGGAAGGGCACAAGCTTTGAAGCCAGTTAGGCCTTGATTCACATGCTTGCTCTTTGTATTAGTTTCTATTGTGCCACAAATTTAGCAGTTCAAAACACCACCCATTTATGAGCCCACAGTTCTATAGGAGCGGAGGAATGCAGGTGGACTCTGCTCGCATCCCTACTTAGGATCTCACAAGGCGGTGGCCAGGTGTGGGCCAGGGTAGCCTCTTACCTGGATGCTTTGGGGAAGAATCCACTTGCAAGTTCATTCAGGTTTTTTTGGCAGAATCCACTTCCTTGTGGCTGCAGGTATGAGGACCCTACTCCCTGTGGGCTGGGGCCACTCTCTCTCCTAGAGGCTACCTGGATTCCTTCTCATGTGGCCCCCTCCTTCTTCAAAGTCTGTAGAGTCTTTGGCATGCTGCCAGCCTCCGAAGACTTCTCTGCTACTAGCCAGAGAAAACCCTTTGCTTTTAAAGGGCTTGTGGTTCGATCAAGCCTACTTGCACAATTTTCCTTTTGCCATATACAGCAGTCACCCCTTATCCTCAGGGGATACATAATCAACACCTGAAACCACAAATAGTACCGAACCCTATGTACGATATGTTTTTTCCTATACGTACTTCTGATAAAGTTTATAAATTAGGCACAGTAAGAGGTTAACAATAACTAATAATAAAATAACAATTATGATATACTGTAATAAGAGGTGAATGTGGTCTCTCTTTCTCTCAAAATGTCGTACCATAGTGTGCTCGCCTTTCCTCTTGTGATGACGTGAGATGATAAATACCTAGGAGATGAGATACTGCGACAGTTGATCTGATAACCAGCGTGGCTAAGTGACTAACAGGCGGGGAGTGGAGACGGCATGGATAGGCTGGACAAAGGGGTGCTTCATGTCCTGGCTGGGACAGTGTGAGATTTCATCACACTACACAAAACGGCATGTAATTTAAAACTTATGCATTGTTTATTTCTGGAATATTTCTGGAATTTTCCACTTAATATTTGTGGACCACAGTTGACCACAGGTAACTGAAGTTGCAGAAAGCAAAACTGTAGATGGGGTGTGGGGACTACTGTACTGTAACATAATCAGGAGTGACACAAGGGGACTCGGATCAGAGGCCACCTTAAAATTCTGCCTGCCAACTTCTTGCCCTGAGGGCCCAGTGACCTTGTATGGGTGACACAAGCTGTCTGCACCTCTTCCCTCAGCTGTCAGGTGGGCCCAGAAGGAGGTTTTGACAGAGTTAAATAATAATAATATGTAATTATTAAATATTAAATAAGTGATAAATAATAATAAGTATCTCTGCAACGCTTGGCAAGAGTTTTTTAATCCTTCCCTTCTTGAGCCAATTTTATTTGAAATCTCTCTTGTCTGGTTCTAACACAACAAAATTGTTAAGGGCCATCTTTGTCTGAAGTACTTGTCACTCTAAAGAATTGTCATGGTTCATAATTTTTCTTTGCAGAAGAATAAAAAGAAACAAGAGGGACAACGTGCTGTCATCAAAACCTTTCAGGCTTTTTCTTCTTCCCCACCCGGAGTCCCTTCAGCTGCCGTCTCTGGGAGTGCTGAGGGTGGGGGGAGGGCTCTCTGCCTGTGTCCTCAAGCACGTGGTGGCTCTGGTGGCAGCAGCTGGCCCCTGCCACTCAGCGGGAGGCCGGCCTGAGGAGGAGGGGGGCGCCTGGTCTGCCGAGTGCTCACGCCTCTCCCCTGTCCCTCTGTGCCCCTCAGGAGATCCCCTGCGAGCTCACGCTGGATGCCCTGCTGGAGATGAACGAGGCCAAGGTGAAGGAGACGCTGCGGCGCTGTGGGGCCAGCGCCGAGGAGTGCGGCCGCCTGCAGTACGCCCTCACCTGCCTGCGGAAGGTGCCGGGCCTGGGTAGGTGGGGCCTCCCTCTCCCTGCAGCCCGACCTGGCCTGGTTCCCTGGGGGCCGGGGCCTCTCCCCACAGCGGGTTTGTGTGGCCCAGGGTTTCTGGGGCAGCTTGCACAGGCCAGGGTGGACGTTCGGAAAGCATGGGATGGGCCTGCCCAAGAGGAGCCCCCAGTCCTCGGGGCCCCGGATCCAGGTTGGTCTTGCCAGTCTGAACCCGCGGAGGCTTTAGTGATTGCTGGAAATCCCAGGCCTGTCTGCTGGGCTGGCCCTGTGTGATTTTCCCTCTGCGGAGGGCTCTGTGTACCCTCCACCAGCTTCCTGCATTCCAGCCCCCAGCCCTTGCCACACCTTCTGTCGCGCTGGCCACTGGGCTCTGTGCTCCAGAGGCACACGCTGATGTGGGCCAGCCTGAGCCATGCGTGCTTAGAGACACCGTGTGGTTTTTCAGCTGGGAGTGTGCGCATTGGCTGTCCAGGCAAAGTGTATATCCCTAGTGTTGTGACGAGGTCCCTGGAATTAACTTGCAGGCGGTCTAAATCTTGCCTTGGAAATAGCGTCAGGTACACTCCTGCTACTACACAGATAAGGCATTAAAATGAGCCTAATGAATGGAATTAGGCCCATTTTTTAATTATCTGAGCCCCCTATCTCCAGCTGCCTGAGGCTTAAAAGGAGGGCACTGAGGTTTATATTCTACTTGACTATTTTCTTCCCAGAGAGGATTGGGCTTAATTTCTTCCCTGGCCCCATTGTATCAAGTCCTCTCAGCACAGAGCAGTGTAGAGAGTTTCACTCAATTCAGAAAATCTTGACACACCAGGCCTCCCAGCAAGTGCTAAAGATAAATGTGACAGAGGCGTGGCCAGCATTCTCATGCCACATTTCACAGAGGAGGAGACTCAGCCCAGAGAGGGGACGGGGCTTGGTCAAGGGACATACAGCAGCTGGGATTTGAGGCTGAGGCTGTGATGGAGGTGGGGTCATTCCCACGCTGCCACCCAAGCTGGGATCTTTGGGGTGGCTCGTCAGCCCTCCCTCCCTCCCATCTGATGCCTGAATTTTAAAGAATTGTGAAGGAACCAGCTATCGAGTGGTAGTGACCTATCTGTGTCAAGAAGGCTGCTCTCTGCCTGTCCCAGATGCCAAGATAGGGAGATCACTAATTTATTAAGTACCTACTGTGTGCCAGGCATGTGCCACACACACTGTGGCCACACCCTGTTAAGAGGTAGTGCTAAGCTCATTTTGTAGTCAAGACACCTGACCGTTGGAGGCGTTGGGTGAGTCATCTGGGATCCCACACCTGCCGCAGGGCAGAGCTGAGCTTTGAACCCATAGGGTGCTTTTTCCACTATGCTTTCCCCACGGGAAGAGACCTTTTCTAGATTTCTTCTCTCCCCTTCAGTCTCAGCTTGGGCTGTCCCTGCATCCCCAAGAGAATCCTGGCCACATCGTAGTCCAAGGCACAGGCCTTTTGTCTGCTCAGCAGTGGTCCCAGCTGAGGACTAGGTGGGCAGCAGTGATCCCCACTACTGTCGGATCATGTAGTCGGAGCATCTTTGTTGCGCCCGGCAGGGCCGGGTGAGGGCATTCTGCTCACAGTAAAGATGGGCTATGAAGTCCTGGCGCCAGCACTCTGCTCAGCCACTTAAACCTGTGACACCTTGGCTGCTTCCTTCATCTCACTGTGCCTCAGTTTCCTCATCTGCAAAATGGAGCTAATAACACCACCTCTCTCATAGGGTTGCTGTGAAGATGAAATGAGTTAAGGTAAAGTGCTTAGACCAGAACCTGGCACATATTAGATGCTCTTTTCAATATTAGGCCTTTGGGGTGATAGAAAATGTTGACGTCACTTCCCTGTGGTCTCTGGTCTTAAGGAAGGTGAGTGAAGGAGGGTTCCCTGTGCCGCTGAGTAGGGGCTTATCATTCCTGCCGATTCCCTTTCATCGTAGCAGACATCACTAGTTAATCCATGAATGCTTCTGAGCCACTCCAGAGTCATTGGCAAGCACCCCCTGCCAGTTGACTGGGATCGGCACCCACATCAAGACCCATTTGCCATCCCTGTGCTGTCCCAAAGTGGCGGTGATTAAATAGGCAATTTGAAGACTTTGGGGGTCATTTCCTTGGGTGGCAGACTCGCTCATAGATTCGCGAAATTCATTCTTTCATCCACTCAATAAGAAACATGTTTAGTGCCTCCAGTAAGCCAGTATATAAGCTACAGTGTGAAGTCGTGGCTGCACTTCCAAAGGAGCAAGTGGTATAGGAGCACAGAGACTGAGCACCTCATCCTGCCCTGTTGATTCATGGATAGAAAGTCACCATGCAGTGACAGGGAAGGGCACTGGAAAAGGGGGTGGACATATAGAGAACCCTTATGAATTGTGAAGGCTGAACCCTCCCCACCACCCCTTGTAAATGGCCCCACCACCTCTGAGGACAGAGAGCTTGTTACTCCCAGTGCTGTTCCGTTGTGGGTTATTCAAAGTCGATGGCATTGCGGGAGGGGGCATGGCGCTGCAATCGAGGTTTTCAATTCCCATCCCACCGCTTTCTCAGTGCCCACGGCCTCTCTGAGTCTCAGCGACCTCCCCTGAACACCGGGGAGAACGAGCATGGGGGGAGGGTGGAGGGAGGCAGGGTATACGCGGCACGTAGGAAAGGATTCCAGAGTGGAGGCTCATTTTGTCTTGAGTCAAAATCTACCTTCCTGCACTGTCTACTCGGTGATAAATAGGAGAGGAGAGGGGTGTCTTCTCCTTCCCTGTGACAACCTCTTGGGTCTCTGCGGATGGAGTCCCTTCTCCCTGCCCTCAACCCTTCTGTATCTCCCCATCTCCTATAGGGTCAAACCTGAACTCCCGGGTGAGACATTCCAGGCCCTTTCTGAGCCACCCCAGCTGGGGTAACCCCTTCGAGTTCGTCTCTTGCCTCCCCCTGGCTTGTCCTGACTCTAAAGGCCCACAGCCCGCTTGGTCATGACCAGCACGTGTCCTGTGCTCTCCTGCTATACACGTGCTGTCCCCTCTGCCTGGTATACCTTCTGCACCTGCTTCCTGAGCTGGTCCGCCCGGGTGCCATGTCCTCGGGGAAGCTTTCTCTGACCAATCCCCACTCCTCCCCAGAGTCCCCATGTATCTCTGTCCTGGCACACAGCATGCTCTTGTGTGTCTGTCATTCCCATCGGACTCTCCAAGTACAGGGCATGTGTCTTTTTTATGCCTTTCACCCGGCATCCAGCATATGCTTGAGTGAACACACAGCCTGTGCAATTGAGTTTGAGCCCCACGAGTCTCAAGGTCTCGGGGGCCTGGGGCCAGGGTCATGGTGGGGGCAGCTGAAAGTCACTCGGGGGCTCTTCTCAGAAGGAAGTGGCTATTGATCCCTTTCTATCTGATCTCTTTTCACAAGCCCCAGGACAATTTGCTATCGGAAGGTCAGGGCAGCCCCTTGTCCCGACATTTGAATTTTCTTAAAGTGGCGTTTTCCCTCCCTTTACACACTCAGCTTACCCTTCCTTAAGGACCAGTCACCATTCCCTCTCTGAGTCACCCACTTCTGGGGTGTTTCCCACCTTGTCCCCCGAGACCTGCCGGGAAGAGGCCCCTGCGGGCCATTCCTCTCTGGGCCTTGTTTCCTCCTCTGTAAAACAGAGATGCAGAGTGAGTGTCCGTTCTCTGCAATGCTTGAGATCAGAAGGTTTTGGGTTTTCTCCGGTTTGGGGGTATTTGCCTTTATCAGCATCTGTAATCCAAAAATCCACAGTGCTCCAGTGAGCATTCCCTTTGAGCGTCACGTTGGTGCTGAAATAGTAATTTCTGATTTCGGAGCATTTGGATTTCAGATTAGGGATACGCACCCTGTAGTAACATCTGCCCTGGTGGCCTCACAGTCAGCTAAATAACGTGGAAGATAGTATGTGTGCATGAGAGGCCTTTCTGAGCCGGGTACAGGCTGGTAGTCGAAGCCTTCCATTAAAGGTGCCTGCTCGGCCAGGGTGTTTAACCTCTCTGGCCCCTTGTCACCTCACCTGGAAGCGCCTTCTTGCCCCAACCACCTGTGACTCAACTTCTCGGCCCACAGGAGGGGAGCACAAAGAGGACTCGGGCTGGAGTATGTCAGATGCTCGGCGGGAAAGTGGCTCGGGGCCTTCCATGGACACCCTGTCACCGGCCAGCCTGCCCTGGCCCCCGGGGAGCTCCCAGCTGGGCAGAGTGGGCAACAGCGCCCAGGGCCCGCGCTCCGTCTCCGTGTCAGCTCTGCCCGCCTCGGACTTCCCAGCCCCTGGCCTCAGTGAGGGCCTCTCGGACACCTGTGTCCCCCTGCACGCCAGCGGCCGGCTGACCCCCCGAGCCCTGCACAGCTTCCTCACCCCGCCCACCACGCCGCAGCTGCGCCGGCACGCCAAGCTGAGGCCGCCGCGGACGCCCCCGCCACCCAGCCGCAAGGTCTTTCAGCTGCTGCCCAGCTTCCCCACGCTCACCCGGAGCAAGTCCCACGAGTCCCAGCTGGGGAACCGCATCGACGACGTCTCCCCGATGAGGTGAGTGCTCCTGCCGGGCAGCTACCGAGAGTTTTCGTGGCCGTTTCCTTATTACAAAGGTATATAGGACACACAAAATCAACCAATAGAGAAGTGTGTGAAGTAAAAAGCAAAAGGTGCCCCCATCTCTCAGTCCAGTCCCCAGACTCCCTCAGCAGTTGGGGCTGCATCCGCCTAGATTTTGTCCTGTACATGCACACACGAAATGATGCCATGTATCAGTCAGGGTAGGCGGGGTTATGCTGCAGTAACAAATAACCCCCAAATCTCTGGGTCTTAAAACAACAAAGATCTGTTTCTCACTCGTGCTACCTGCCCATCATGGGTCAGCCTCCCGCCAGGCCCCAGGCTGACACAACAGCCACTGTCCTGAGTGTGGCTGGTGACAGAGAGAAAAGTGAATTCTGGGTGTCATGCCCTGGAAGTTGAGTACTTTTTCTTAGACGTTACAGTCGTAATTCATGGCCCTGCCCAAACAAGGGATTGAGAAATGCAGTTCTCTCATGTGCCCAGAAGGGGAGAACTGGAATGTTTGGCTGAAACCACTAGTGACTGTCAGACACCATGCACTCTGTCCTGTGACCTGTCTTTTCGACTTACCTTGATATTTCTGAGAGTGTCACGTCAGTACATCTTGAAATACCTTACTCTTTTATTTATTTTTTGACTTAAAAGTTTTTCTGTCTGTGTATTTTGAATAAGTTGAGACAGTCACATGGTCCAAAATGCAACAGTTTTGTGCCTCGTATCTTTCCGTTTCTACAGGGGTGCATACTAAAGTCTACCCCTCACCATTTCTACTCAGTCACCTGGTTCCCCTTTCAGAAGCCACCAAGTTACCAGTTTTGTATTATATCTGTAATTATTCAGACAACCTCTTTTTTAACTTGTCCATATTATTCCATTGTATAGTTTAACTTGTGCCCTCTTGATGGGCACCTAGATCATTGTCTTTTTTTGCTATTATAAAGACCGTCCTTGTCAATATACCCATGTGGGCAGAAGAGAAGACGAGGGGGTGTTTTCTTTGGGTGCCTCTTACTTTCTTGTATCCCTGTGAGTTGGGACACAGGCTTCTCTGCTTGACGTGGACTCACTTTTATGGGGGGTTCCTTGGGCCCTGCCTGCTCTGTCTTGGGCCTCCGAGTCACCTTTGGTGGGATGAGCCTGTTCTCCCTGTCCCAGTGCAGGCTGTCTCGGGGCCTTCATGGCACGGACTCTGGACAGCTCTGATGGCTTTGAGTGTGCCGCCCAAGGAGGAGAAATCCCGGTGTGACCCGCCGTGGTCACTGATCAGGCTGTCCTGCCAGGGCCTGGGTCCCACCCAGAAGGGGGCTGCGGAACAGTGGTAACTACCACGTATACGTGGGGCAGTCAGAGAAGGCCTCACTGAGGGCTAAACCCAGTGCCTGTTCCTCATTTTCTCCTGAAAAGAGCATTAGGAGGGCTCTGGTCCCCTTCCCATGCTCCAGGCAGAGAACAGAGCTCAGGCAGATGACACCACTAGCCTCAGATCCCACAGCTGGTGACTGAGCCTCAGACCCAGGGATTCTGAGTCCAGTCTCTCCACAGCCACCAGAACCAGCACTGACATGGACGTCAGGCCACCTCTCTGCCCTGTGTGAGCCCGGAGGGCAGACTGAGTGTCCTGGCTCCCCCCAGCTCCCTGCACCTCTAGGGGCAGTGGCAGCCCCAGGGGAGGCATTGCTTAGGGGTGTGTCCCCACCTGACCCTTCTCACGGGGGCCACCTCTCTGCTCGTCAGGCTGTCCTCCCTGCCCTCCTGCCCAGCCACCCCTTCTCCAGTGCACTGACCCCTTCTCCTGCCTGGACCCTGGCAGAGCTCTCCCACTCGTGAGCCTCAGTTTCCTCAGCCGTGAAGTGGGGTGAGCTCTAATTGCCATGCTTGGTGGCTGGCGAGGCTCAGATAAGCTAGTGTCCCAGAGAACGCCTTCTAGCCCCTCCCATTGAGGAAACATCCCCATGGGATGGCAGGGGTTCTCACAGTCACTTGGCCAGCCTGGCCCCAAGCCAGGCCTCAGAGTCCCACGTTCCATCCCCTTGCCTGTCCCTCCCAAGGGTAGTGTTCTAGGAACATGCCAAGTCAGCATGGTGACATAATCCCCTCTCTCCTTTTTGTCTCCTCCAGGTTTGGTAAGAGTGGTTCATTTCCATCCCTTCTGCCACCCAAGAGTCCTGTTTGTGTTGCTGTCCCCATCGGGGGTGGATTTCTTTGACCCTCTGTTTCCATAGTCCAGAAGCAGAGGTGCTGGTAACTGCCTCAGGAAATAGCCCTAAGATAGGTGGCCTTAAAGTGATGGGCTGGCTTCAGCCCAGCCGGCAACTGCTCTCTGAGAAGCTGGGACCTCGAGAGTATTATGGTCTGTGAGCAGCCCCGTCTCTACCTTGCCAGCCCGCAGTGACCTGCAGTGACCTCTCTGGCAGGGACACTTTCCTGCTGGGCTGCCACGTAAAGCAGTGCTTCTGGGAGGGAGATGCCACCTGTCTGGTTTAGGTGGACTTCAGCCATCCTGGAACCCCACCTGACGTCTCAGGACCCTCTGTCCAGGAGGCAGGGGTGCAGCTCAGCCCCGAACCAGGCCCGGATGGGTGGGAGGGTGCAGATGCCCCTTAGGCTGCGGAGGAGAATGCCAGGACCCCCTGGACCCCTCTTCCACCCTCCAGCTCAGGCTGGGAACAGGTTCCTGCGTGTCGCCAGGCTGTGGGGCTTCTCTCTCACGAGTCGAGGCAGAGGGAGCAGCCATGCCTGCTTTTAATGAGTGGAAATGCAGAGACATCTGGTTTTTGACTGAGCGAAATAGCAGCGTATTTTCATACTACCCTGAGCTGCCAGAGAGTAACGCAGCTGTGGGTGGGGTCGTGGGGACGAGGAGGGGCGCAGTAGGCAGTGACCTGCTGAAGTGGCTGCAGGCACCCCAGGAGGCACGGGGTGAGGAAGGAGAACAGCTACACTTTCTTCTCCAGGACACAGGCGGAAGCTCGCAGGGCCCTTAACAGAGCCTTGGAGGAAAATCCAGCACCTCCATCCCTAGGACAGCCCGTCCCTCCAGTTGCCATAGTAACGCAGGGACCGAGCAGCGACGCTGTTAGGCCTCCAGGGCCGGTATTTCCATCCAGATCTGGGAGAGGTGACGCCTGGCACCCGTACCACCTCGCTGCCCCGGCCCCTGCCGGTGGCAGACGTCACACATCGCAGCTCGCTTTCAGAGCTGGGCGGCTGAAGTCTCATTTTCTCGTAGTCTGTCTTTCTCAGGCTGACAGCTAACCCCTTAAAGCCATGTGTTTTGAGGCTTTGACTGCCGACTGGGTTGGGGTGGTCCCTGGGAGGAACTGGGGATAAGAAGTCAGCCCCATGTAGTTGTGCCAGAGCTTCGGGTGAGACCGCTGTGGGTCTCTGATCAAGGAGAGGACAGAGGGCCTTTGTGTGCTGCTCACACTCCCCGTGGCGCGGGAGGAGGCAGAAGTACCTCCAGCACGCCTTTCCCCTTCAGGCGGGGTGTGTGGTCCTTGGCCTTAAGTGAACCAGCGCTTAATGAGCACCAGCTGTGTGCTGGGCCAGCCCTCAAGGTTGAGGGGGCAGTGGCCACCCTCAGGGGACCTTCTGTAGAGGACACAGCATGCCCAGGTCACTCCAGCACAGGAGAGTCTAGACTCTGTCCAGGGAAAAGCCCACAGCGTTCTGCCGGCCAGTGCAGAGGGATCCCAGGTCCCTGACTCCGTCCATGAGTTCTGGGAGGACACAGCGCTGAGTTTGGGGCGTGAGTCGGACATGTGGGCTGCCAGCGGATGGTTGTTCCTCACTGCCGAGCCTGTAATGCCATAAACGCTGGAGACGCCTGTTCCCGCGGGGAAGCCCAGCTTAGGAGAGGGGACATCCAGGAAGCCTTCCAGGAAGGCAAGCAGAAGGGGCACCTCAGAGCCTGTGACTCTTCTTGCAACAGAGAAAGAGGGTTCCTGAGACTTCCCCAAAGGCTCGGACTGTGGCGCTCGGGTAGGGCTGGCCCGCGTTGGAGTGTGGTAAAGCTTCCCCTTGTCCTCGCTCTACCTGCCAAGATCTGCCAGTGGCGGCTTCAGAGGAATGTTCTCGAGGTGTTTCAGGCTGGAAAGGTATTAGCTGCAGATTCCCCTTCAACGATCAAGCATCTTCTGCCCACTTAACACGTACAGTTGACTTTTGAACAACATAGGGGTTAGGGATACTGACCGCCCCCCCCACACCGTGTAGTCGAAAATCTGCATATAACTTTTGACTCCCCCAAAACTTAACTACTGATAACCTACTGTTGACTGGAAGGCTTACCGATAACATAAACGTTTGATTGACACACATTTTATGTTACGTGTGTTACGTATTGTATTCTTACGGTAAAGTAGGATAGAGAAAAGAAAATATTGTTGAGAAAAATCATAAGGAAGAGAAAATTAAACTGTTCATTAAGTGGCAACAGAGCATCCTAAAGGTCTCTGTCCTCGTGGTCTTCGCATTTTGTAGGCTGAGGAAGAGGAGGGTTGGTCTTTCGTCTCGGGTGGCAGAGGCAGAAGAAAACCCACGTATTAGTGGACACGTACAAATCAAACTCATGTCATTCCAGGGTCAGCTGTACCCGGGATTAAGCCCTTGCATGCCGGTGGTCTGCGGGTGTATTGGTGAGGGAGTGCAAGAGCTGGGGTGTGTGGAAACTTCTCCCCTCACCTTTGCTCTGTCTTCTGCCTCTCAAGCCTGCCTTCCACCTGCGCCAGAAACCGCACAGGGACGGCAGACCGAGCTGTCTGCAGAGGCCAGGCAGTGACAGTCCCTAG
This sequence comes from Propithecus coquereli, assembly GCF_000956105.1. Classification (NCBI taxonomy): domain Eukaryota; kingdom Metazoa; phylum Chordata; class Mammalia; order Primates; family Indriidae; genus Propithecus; species Propithecus coquereli. The sequence goes on along the minus strand of NW_012148408.1, from coordinate 1,466,950 downwards.
AGAAGCAAGCCGTGCCACTCCTCGGGTCTCGCTTGGCCTGCCCCTGTTTTGATAGACGTAGGTTCAGGGAGACATTTTTCCAGCGTGTGATAAATTGCCAGCCCCCATCAAGCCTGCCATCTCTGACATCAGAGGCCACGGGCACAAACTGTCCCACACAGGGCTTCTGCAGCCTGCCCAACCTGGCTTCTTTCCTCGCAGATCTCCCGCATGGATCCCCACAGATGGTACGAAGGGACATCGGGCTCTCAGTGACACACAGGTAGGCCCAGCCGGCCTGGTGGGGAGGGGCATGGAGCTGGGCTGGGTGCTCCCACTGAGGTGGGGGATCTGGTCGCTGTTTCTCTGGGCTCTTCGCCTCTGTTCTGCCTGTCTCCTCTGTGGGACTCAGCCCCGCACGCACTCGGAGCCCCTGCGTTGTCACTGGTGGCCATGTGGTCTTGCTGGTCCCTCGCCTACCCCTCCCTGGGTCTTCTCCTCACTCTACTGGGGGACATCACTCCTCCTTTTCCAGGAGGAATAAGGAGGAGCCAAGAGCTTCCTCTGCACCCAGCGTGATGTCGTGCAGGTCCTACAACACTGCACATCAGAGTCCCCGGTACAGCTTGCTGAAAATCCAGATTCCCAGGCCCTGTACAACAGGGAGCACCATTCCGTTGCAACGTGGCAGGGCCTTTCGTTTCCCCCAGGGAACGTGAACTGCTCTCCAGTGGAAGGCAGGCCTGGAATTCTCACCCCGGAGGGTGAGACCCAGGCTCCCAAGGGTTGAGTAACTTGTCTGAGGTCACACTGCCTATAAGACAGTGCTTGACCCCAAGAAGTGCCCAGGGACCTGTTTGGTGCCCTGGGATGCCTGTACCCCAGAGCCTTGGGGAGGAGGGTCCAGGGCACCGGCAGCCAACTAGGGTAGGGCTTTTGGAGCAAAGGTCACAGTGTGTCCCTCGGCCACACCTGAGGTGTCAGGTGCGATCTTCCAAGGGCTGGGAGAGAACTGCCAAGAATAGGTCCTTTGACTACTCTTCTCTTTGTGAGCTGCACACCTGTGGGCAGTACCTGCTCCAAGCCTCAGTTTCCCCCTCTGCAAATGGCATGCTAGTATCTTCCAGTCCCATCAGGAGAATAAAATGAGGTGATGTGCACGTGAGCTTCATGTGTCCAGCAGTGGCGAGTGCTTGGTATTTAATCTCGGGTTCTAGCACCCAGAGAGGCTGGCATCGAGGGGCACCAGGACCAGCAGGCTGCCCCATTTCACAGAGGATCTGGGGCTGAGCTAGCTTGTCCCCAAATGTCTCCCAGGCTGCTGCCTCCTCCCACCGATGGCGGCTAGTTCCAGCCTCCAAGTGTAGCCACAGCCCTGCTCTGGCCTTGCCGGGCTGCCCCATGCCTCCCCTTACTGGGTTCTGGGCTTGAGGAGGTGAGGTCATGGTCACGCCCTCTTGGTTTTTACCATGTATGTATGTATGTGTGTATTTATGTATTTATTTATTTGTGTGTTTGTTTAGAGATGGGGGCTTGCTGTGTTGCCCAGGGACCTGCCTCTGCTTAGTCCCAGATCTGACTGTCGTTTAGACTTACTTTCAAGATCTCCCAGTGGAGATCATCTCAGGCACCCCTCCTGCTCCCCTCACCCCCAATGTTGATGTGAGGGGCAATTAACACCCAAAGAGAGAGCAAGAGAAAGAGAAAGCGTGCTTACACAAACCCGGGTTCACGGGAGATTGGATTGGATACTCCAGGCAGGTGGGTGTCCTTTGCCACCAGAAGCTCTGATTTTTGTTGGGTGGGGACGGTGACGTTCATGGATCTTTCTACCTTCCAGGCCCTACACATGTGCCCTGCATGTGTGTGACCCTCCCCAGATCACCGTGTGGTGACTGTTAGCCCTGTTACGGAGGCTCTGTAGTAGGCGGGACTCAAACTCGGCTTGGTATGAGCCCAAAGCTAGGGCACTTCCTCCTGCTCAAGGCTTCCTTTGGCCTCTGCTGCCCCAATGGACTCTTGCAGAGAAGCTCTGTAATAGTTCAGAGACCTGGGCGCCAGCCCTGCTGCCCAGCGTCCCACCTGTGTGACCTCAAGAACGTCACCTAAGCTCTCAGAGCTGCGTCCCTTGCCTGTGTGCTAAGATCCTGGACCTGCCAAACTCCCTGGGGCGGTTGCAACAATCAAGTGAGCTAGTATTTGTGGATGCGTTACCAATGACTCCCCCAGTGCTGGTGTTCATTCTGTTGTTACTGTGATACACTGTGCTTCAAACAAATCTATTCCTCAAAAAATAGGGGTTCTTTCTGCTCTTAGGCCTGCCCGCCCTGTGGGCACACTCAACCCCCATCGTTCCTTCCACTCTATCTTTTGTGGTTTTTTTTTTTTTTAATTTTGAATTGAAAATACATCCATATATTCACAATTCAAGAGGTATCAAAAGGTGTGTATAGAGAAAATTCCCCTCTCGTTCCTGTCCCCAGCTCCCCAGCTCCCCCTGTAGGCAGTTGTTAGCAGTTTCTCGTGTATTTTTCTAGAGATACTTTATACAAATATGTGTATATGTTCGTTCTCTTTTTTTTCCACACGACTACTACATATATTATTCCCACACTGTTCTATACTTAGCTTTTTAAAAAATTGAGATAGCTATATAGAGCAAAATGCACAAATGGATTTTTATATACATACACACAGCACTCACACATCCAGAAGATTTAGAACATTCTGGCACCCGAGAAAGTTAATTACCTTTGGCTCTTCCTAGTTGGTAGTGCCACCATCAAGTGGTTACTAGTCACTTTTGTCATCATAGATTAGTTTTTCCTGTATATAAATGGGATCATCTCATACTGTACCTTTCTTTACTTGATGTTGTGATTTGGAGATTATTCCACACTTAGACAAAAAGAGTGTTCTTATTTGCTGGCTGTGAAGTGTTCCATTGTACGGATGAACGATGCTTTAGTCAGTGCCCTACTGATGAACATGTAGGCTATTTCCAGTCTTTTACGGCTGCAAACCTGCTGCAGATGTACCTTGTTCACATGTCTTTTGATACCTGTTAGAGTATCTGTTGGATAAATTCCTAAGACTGGGATTGCTGGGTCAGAGGGTATGCACGCTTTTGATTTTGATTGCTGTTGCCAAATTTGCCATCAGTGACCACATGAACTTTAGGATATTGATAGTGATGGGAAATGTACATGCCTGGTGGGAAGCAGTGGCCCCTGGGTATCCGCCTTTCCTGGGAGGGTGCCCCTGAGGCTCTGGGATGCAGCAGGACTCCCAGTTTCCCTGGAGCTGTGTGGGAAGCCCTCTGTGGCCGGGCCCTGGGTTCCTGGCCTATGCGAGCACATGTATGTGTCCACCCCCTACAGGTTCTCCACGAAGTCCTGGCTGTCACAAGTCTGCCACGTGTGCCAGAAAAGCATGATGTTTGGAGTGAAGTGCAAGCACTGCAGGTGATGGGCGGAAGGTGGGGTGGGGGAATAAACACTTGGTTTAGTAAGTCAGAGTTCAGAGGAATTCTCCTAAACCTACTGCTATTCATAATCCTGTTCACACTAGGGAGTGATCAGGCTTCTCCAGGGAGATTAAGCAAGGCGCTTCTGGAAGACGGGAATATTTGAGGTGGGTTTTGAAGGATGAATAGAAGTTTATAAGATAGACCAAGGGGGAAAGAGAATTCCAGGCCAAGGGAGCATCTTATACAAAGGCAGGGAGGAATGTGAGGACTGTTGTGGGAACTGTAAGGAGTTGTGAAGTTTACCCTTACGTTTTAGCTGGAACATAGGGATAGACCATGGTAAAAACAGAGCACTGGCTTACAGAAGGGCAGAGCAGGAGAGTGTGGATTTTATATAAATCCAACTTATTTTCTCATACCATTGTGGTTTCTCGGGGGGAAAGAAGGGCAAGGACAGGGAACAATGTGGGCTGAACAGAGTCTGTCCTCTGCTGCCCAGCTGCCCTCACCTTACGAACAGTGGCCCTGGAGTCTTGGTTCCCGGCCCACTTTGCCCCTGTGTTACTGTGTGACCTGGGGCAAGGTGCTTGCCCTTTCTGGGCCTCATGTTTTATTCATACACCTGAGAAGATGATTCCATTAAGATTGCTCTGAGAGTCTGAGCTAGAATGTGTTCATGCATTTGGGCTCCGGTCAGACTCCAGGTGCTGGCTCTTGTGCATATCACTCGGACCGATCTTGTTTTCCTGACGACTCTGCTGACCTCCAGGGAGATGCTGGAGTTTTCTCTCCAGTCTAACTCTCCTGTGGTTCCAGCCCACTTGGCTTTAAATTAGGGACCCCCAGCTCCCATTCATCTCTGCCATTCTCGCGGAGAGCACAGGATGCCCTCCGGGCCCGCCCTGGCCTGCGGTGCGTATGAGGTGGGCAGGGCACCAACTGTCAGCCCGTTGTATCAAGGAGAAAACTGACATTCAGGGCAGCGAACAGGCCAAAACAAGAACCCGGCTGCGTCCACTCCTGACCCTCAGACCACACGGCCAGTGCTCGCATGTGGCAGGAGGGGCTGCCCTTCGGACCCCTGGGAGCCTTCGGGATGCCAACATTCGCCTTCTAGTTCTTCTTTTTTATGAGTCCAGCTTTGTCTCGAGCCTTCTGAATGTAGGCAGAGGGTCTCTTTTTCTTAGAAAGGGAAAATAGGTATGTGGCCTGTGACAAGTTAAATGGGCATAATAAAACCTGCTCTGAGGACTGGGCAGACGACAGCAGCACACGATCAGTGCTCAGTAGGTAGTGGCTGCTCTCGATGTCAGAGTATCCCGTACTTCGGAGCTAACGCTTGCTGAGAAGTTGGTGGAAGTTGAGGCCATGATGGTTGGATGCTGCACTCCTGCCCGGGACATGTCCCAGGAGCCCTGGCGTGGTCTCTGCACGCTGACCTTGCCCTCCTTCACCAGGTTGAAGTGTCACAACAAGTGTACAAAAGAAGCCCCTGCCTGCAGAATATCCTTCCTTCCACGTGAGTTCTCTGCGCTTCCTCTCCTCTGCCTTCGGGATCTGGGGCGAGTCTTTCTGTAGCTTGGTCTGTTCCCTGCTGACGGGTTCCCCCCTTTTCAAACAGTAACGAGGCTTCGGAGGACGGAATCGGTCCCGTCGGACATCAACAACCCCGTGGACAGAGCGGCTGAGCCCCATTTCGGAACCCTCCCCAAAGCACTGACCAAGAAGGTATGCCCGGCAGTGCTGGGGAGAACCACCACCCCCAGAATTGCTTTCCGTAAAGCACCCCTGACGGGGAGGATCGGTGGGGAGGTATGACATGGCACTGCAAGCCGGGAGGGTGGCCCTGGGGAGCGTATCTTTGCCATCTAGGAGACTTTACTCTTCTACCCAAATCGCTGTGATGTAGCTGTGACTCCCACCTGCTTCCGTGCGCAAATTCTGTGCCAGGAGCTTTCTTCGTTGCTATTTCATTTGACCCCTCACAGTAGTTCCAAAGGGCACAGACTGATCTATTTTACAGTGAGACACTGAGCCCAGGCTCCCCCAAGAGCAAGCAGCAAACCCAGAGTGGTAGCCTCGGCTGTTGCCTGACCTCAAAACCTGGGCCCTTAGCTGCAGTGTGGCACGTACCCCTTCAGTTGTTCATTAAAGCAATTGCCGTGGCCTGCACTGAGCAAGGCTCTGCCGCCCTTACAGCGACACACCCGAAAGTGGGTTTCTTTACATAGCCTGGGGTCGGGCTCCTCTGCTGATGCAGACAGGTGTCCTCTGCACTAGGCAGACTCTCGAAGGCCTTTGTCCCCCAGGATGGTCTGCAGATCTCTCTTGGGCCCCTATGCGCAGGTGGCTTTGGTGTCTGCAAGGCACCAGTTTTGATGGCTTCTGACAGCAGCCTCCGTCCTGGCGACCACGCAGCAGGCAGCTTCCTCCCAGGCTGCGGCTGTGTATTTTTAAGTGTCGTGTCTCAGCCCCAGACCAGGGCGTAGCATGTGCCTCACCAATGAGGAGTGTGCGACCACTGCTGCTTGGCTGTGACTGGCCTTCAACGGCCCAGGCCAGTCTCCGTGGAGGTGTGAACTGAGCGGAGAGAGAGGCAGGTGGGCGATGTGACCTGTTAACGGGCTGCTTGGGAGGCGTCCAGGGCCACTTCTTACTGTCAGACAAGGCCAGCTGCTCCAGACCCGACCTCTCTTACGGGCCTGCTCCTGTGCTCTCTCCTGCCTCTGCCTGTCTGTGTTTTCCCTCTGATGGTAGCTTCCCCGCAGGAATGGTGGGACCAAGTGGATAGGTGTTAGGATCCTGTCTTAGTCCGTTCGGGCTGCTATAACCAAATGCCATAGCCTGGGCTCTGGAGGTTCTGGGGGCTGAGAAGGCCAAGATCGAGGCACTGGCAGATCTGGTGTCTGGGAAGGGCCCACTTGCTCACCGACGGTGCCCTCTTCCTGTGTCCTTACGCAGCGGAAGGGTCCAACAAGCTCCCCCAGGCCTCCTTTGTGAGGGCGCCACTCCTGGTCATGAGGGCTCCACCCTCGTGACGTGGTCACCTCCCAAAGGCCCCACCTCCAGATACCATCACCTTGGGGGTTAGGACTGCAGCATAGGAACTTTGGGGGACACAGTTGTTCAGACCATAGCGGATCACAGCCCTGGGTTTGAGTCCGACTGGTCCCCTTTCTTGCTTCTGTGACCCTAAATGAACTACTTGACCTCTCCGAGCCTCGATGATAATGCTTCATTCACAGGGCGTTGTAAGGGCAACGAGAGAAAGCTCATGAACTCGCATGCAGGGGGAGGTACCATCCCTTCAACTAGTGTTCGTTTTCCAGCCTGTCACAGACAGGAGTGATTCCCCAGCGGGGACGCCAGCACACACCCCACCCCATTGCCAGCATCGTCACCACCCCTGCCGTCTCCTCTCCGGCTCTGCTGCGCACACCTGCAGTCACCCCACGTCCCTTCATGCCCTGGCACGTCTGCGCCTGCACCTCCACCCAGCTGGGCACCGCTCCTCGGCCCTCCTCTCTGCTCGGGACTCTCAGTCCTGCCTCCTGCACGCACCTGCGCAGCCCCTAAGCCGACGGAGCGCTGGGCTGTGGGCGAGAAGAGCAAGGGCTCGGTGGGCCCAGCCCTCTTCTTGGCTTGGCACCACGTCATGTCAGCTGTCCCTGGAGTTCACTGTGCAACCCAGAGCCTTCGGGGCCTACAGAAGGCATACCTGTGGAACTTGGCATTTAACCCAACTTGGCCCCAACTCTTCTGACCAAGACATTCCTCTTCCAGCCGCTGAGGACCTGATGTTCGGGTCTGGGCAACACCCGTCACATCCGGGGTCCTACCTAACATGGAGGCCCCGCAGCCCTCTCTCTGGTGGTCCGTTAGCCTGGGGCCCAAGCCACTGGGTGGTCCTAGCTAGCAGGTCTGCAAAAGAGTGGAGCAAGCATTTATTAGTCACCCGTTGTGTACCACACACTCACCTTTGTTAAGTTGCTGATACAGCAACCCTCTGGCATAGGTGTGGATATCTTCATTTTGTGGTTGAGGAAATGCGAGCTCAGAGAGGTGGAGGAAGTTGCCCAGAGTCACCCAGCTAAGAGGTGACAGAAGCTAGGTAAGAATGCCGCTCACTCTGCCTCCAAGCCCACTGCTGTTTCTGCTGAGAAGTTTGAGCTCGGGCCTCCCCGACTCCAGTGCAGCACCCCCTTCTCCAGGGCACTCCGGTTCCTCCCGCAGGCGCTTGCTCTCAGCTGGGAGATGTTGCTGCTATTCTCAGAGGTCTCCTCTGTGCTGTGCCCTGGGAGCCCTGGCCAGAAGGAAGCCCAGAGCTGGGATCCAGCCAGGCCCATCCCCCGCGACCGTGGGCAAAGCCCTTCGCCTCCCTGGGCCCTGCCCTCCTGAGCTCTGTCGTGGGGCCGTGATGGTGCGTGGTATGGGGAGGGCTGATACTATCATCAGTGCTGTCCAAACTTCATCAAGTTGCAAACCGTCTTCATGGTTTCTGTCTTAACCGTGTACCACCTGGGTTAATATTTACATATGAGAGTTCATTTTTATGTAATCATCACTGTCGTAATTGGAAAATCCACCATCTCCATAGATAGAAGACAATCATTAAAATCAATACAGTTAAAACCAAAAGTTACTAAATTCCATCTAGATAATCATGCTTGCTTACGACGGCTCGGAGCTCGACGCCCTCACTGTTCGTTAAAGAGCCTGGCCAGTGTGGGGGAGGCCTTCAGGACACAGCAGCCGGGACTGAGGGCTTCGTGCAGGACAAGGGAGAAAAGAACACTCTTCCTCTGCGACTCAGCGTCCCCCATGGTGTGTCCAAGGGCCTCCTAAAGTCGCCCCGTGGGCCACCAAACACGCGTGTGTCCTCTGGCCGGCACTGGCTGGCGTGATCTATTAGCAGGGGGACTGTGCTTGCGTTTGGGTGGGAAAGGGATGACATTAACATTTCAGTTGGGACAGCAGGAGCGAACCAGGCCTGTCCCGACAAACCAACTCTTGTGGTTATCTTCGAGAAAGTTCATTCCAGCTCTGGAATTTTTCACCCCTCCACGATGGCACCAGCCCACACTGGCTTTGCAGTTTAATGTGGGCTCCTAGAGTTCCCAGTGCCTTTGAGACAACCAGGTCTGCAAAGACAGGACTATTTGCATCTCACTCGTTGTAGTCTCCTTACTTCTAGCAGGGTGCCTGGCAAGAGCAGACGTTTATGTGAACGTGTGTTAGAGGCTGAATTTTCTTCATCATAGAATCCTACTATTTGCCTTGCTCAGAGGCAGGCACTGGGTGTGTGCTGGGCACACTGGCCTCACAGAACACGCGCTGTGGTGGGAATGACGTTCATCAGGAAAAAGTGCCCTGATGAAAAACTGCTGGGAGCTATGGGAGGCTAAAGAGGAGGAGCATGGTCCTGGCTGGGGTTCAGGGAAGGCTTCTGGGGGGAAAGTATGCTTGGGCTGAAAAAAGTTGAGTGGGAGTCCTCTAGAGGATGGGCATTGAGGTGAGGGTCTCTGTGTATCCCCCTTCCTCAAATACTAGACCCACAAAATGTCAGCTGGAGGGGAAGACCCTAAGGATCCCCTGGGCTGACTTCTTCCTTTTCAGTGGGGAAGGGAGGGTGCTGACATGGGGCAGGCAGACTGGGTCAGGTGGTGACAGCCCTGCCCACTGCAGCATCTCTGGTCCTGCAGGAGCATCCTCCAGCCATGAACCACCTGGACTCCAGCAGCAACCCATCCTCCACCACCTCCTCCACGCCTTCCTCGCCAGCGCCCTTCCCGACGTCGTCCAACCCATCCAGTGCTACCACGCCGCCCAACCCCTCTCCTGGCCAGCGGGACAGCAGGTTCAACTTCCCAGGTACCACATCTTGGGCTTTTCTGGGTTCTCAGAGGAGCGATCATATCCCCCTTCTCAGCAGACCCTGGCAGGTTAAAGGTCAGATACTACTACCACTAACAGCTGATGTTTATGGAGCACTTGCCGAGCACCTCAACACAGTCGCTCTGAGGTTGATGCTGTTGTTGTGCCCATTTTGCAGACAGGAACACTGAGGTTCAGAGAGTGGGAGTGGCTTGCCCTGAGTTGTATCTCTCAGAAGTAGCACAGCGAGGACCAAACCCAAGACCATATGACGTAACATAACCCCCACGCTGCCCTCCCGTGCGCAGGTGGCTCCTCCTGAGCGTGGCTCGCTCACTCAGGGTGGACATCTGAGCTCCCAGGAGGTGTGGCAGGCAGCACAGTGAGCCAGGAGGCCTAGCAGAGGGGACCCGGGGCCCTGCTGCCTACCTGCTCTGTGATCGGGGTAAGCTACTTCAAGGAGACCTTTCGTTCACTTTCCATAAAGCAAGGAGACCATGCAAAGTTGGGATTAGGTTGTCCCCATGGTGTGGATGAGGACACTGAGTCCCACGGAAGAGCAGAGTGAGAGGCCTGAGCTGGAGCTGACTCCAGCTCCACCAGCAGCCCCGCTGCCCATGGCTCTGTGGGGAGAGGTCAGGACCCCAGCTCTTCCCACCCCTCTCCTGGCCAGGCCCGGGGGGCTGTCTCCCCAAGGGGCAGAGTGAAGCCCACTTGCCCCTTTTGGGGCTCAGCTACCGCTGTGGCCTCCCCAGCAGCTCCTCAAGGTCGGACTCAGCCCTCAGCCTACTGCAGTTTGCGGTCACAGAGGAAGGAGGACGACAGTGACGCTCAGCTCCGGGCCACCACAGGCTGTCCCCAGCCCGTGGAGTCCAGGTCAGGCCCCTGTCACTGGCCCCTGGGGCTCCAGGCCCTCGAGGACAGGGGTGCGGCTCTTCCTGTGCTAGGGGAGCCCCAGCTGGGCCCACACAGAGCCAGCAGGAGGCCGGGCCTCGGGGCCCATCTCACCAGGGTTCTAGGGACTGCTTCTGTGGGTGGTGAGACACCAAGGTTTTGTAGGAATCTTTTCTTCTCTTGTGCCTGTCCCTCCACCTCAATATGCACAGTGGCTGGGTATCCTCTGACGTTAATGCCTGTCCTGAGCACAGCCCTCCCCTCCCCGCCGGTGAGTGACGGCCCATTTGATTAACCTTCTCTCCCATTCTGCTCTGTCCTTATTACGCTCTGAAACTGCCTTTGTTAAACCTCCTACTTTCGGTCTTTCTAAAGGAAGGGCCTGTTTGAAAAGCAACAGCCACAGCGAAGGTCCTTTTTGCGATATCAGCCAGACCTTCTCTGCTTTCCCTGATGTCCCTGGGCCCTCATTGTCCCCCACACAGAGGCTTCCCTCTCTCCAAGATCGTATCTCTGGCCGTGGCAGCACCAACTGGGCCAAGCCCTCAGGGCTGGGCTGCCCGGTGGCCAATCTGGGGAAGGAACTCCTGTGGTCCGCTGCTCTGTGCTGCGCGGGAGCATTGCACTTGGCCTTCAGGGGTAAACCTGGGAAAAGGTTACGGTCACGCAGCACTTTGAGGGGGATGCCTTCTGAGAAATGCGCTGTGAGGCAGTTTCGTCGTGTGGGATGTCATAGGTACTCACACGAACACAGAGATGGCAGAGCCCGCTGCCCACCTAGGCTACACGGTACAGCCTGGTGCTACAAACCTGCACAGCTTGTGACTGTCCCGAATACTGTAGGCAGATGTAACACACTGGCGTTTGTGTATCTGAACATAGGAGAGGTGCGTAAAAATACCGTATAAAAGATTTAAAATGGCACACCTATACGGGGAGCCTACCACGCAGCTTACAGGACTGGACTTGCTCTGGGTGTGTCAGTGAGTGTGAGTGAGTGTGAAGGCCCAGGGCGTTGCTGTGCACTGCTGCAGACCTTCCAAACACTGCACGCTCGGGGAGCACTAAATTTATTCTTAGACATTTTCTTTCTTCAATAACAAATGAACCTCAGCTTACTGTAACTTTTTTACTTTATAAACTTTTTAATTATTTTTTAACTTTTCTTTTGTGATAACATTTAGCTTAAACACATTTTACAGCTGTACGAAAATACTTTTTCTTTATATCCTTTTTCTGTAAGCTTTTTTATTTAAAAAAATTTTTTTTTGACTTTTTAATCTTTTTTATTAAAAACTAAGACACAAATGCACACGTGAGCATAGACGTCTACAGGGTCACGATCATCAACGCCACTGCCTTCCACCTCCACGTCCTGTCCCACTGGAAGGCCTTCAGGGGCAGGAACACGCACGGAGCTGTCATCTCCTGTGATAACAGTGCCTTCTTCTGGAACTCTTCCTGAAGGACCTGCCTGAGGCTGTTTTACAGCAACTTTTATTATTATAAGTAGAGGAGAACACTGTAACGATAAAACATACAGTAAATACGTAAACTACTAACGTAGTCATTTGTTATCGTTAGGTGTTACGTACTGCACATAATTATATGTGCTGTACTTTTATACGACTGGCAGTGTAGTAGGTTCGTTTACGCCGGCATCATCACAGGTACATGGGTGATACTACATGACAACAGTTACAGTGTCACTAGGTGATAGGAATTTTTCTGGTCCATCGTAATCTTACGGGACCACCACCATACATGTGGCCCGTTGTTGACTGAAACGTCGTTATGCGGCGCACGACTGTATTTGTAGCTGTGTTTCAGTGAGACAACTCGAGAGGTTAACTAACTTGCCAAGGTCCCAGAGCCTAGTAAGTGGTAGAACTGAGCTTAGAACATGCTGTGTCAGAGTCCAGAAGCCCAGTGTGTTCCTTTCAGTTCCCCTAAGAGAGGAAAAACAATTTCGTGTTGGGGGTGACACTCTGGGGGCGAAGGTGGAGCCAGTCTTCTGCACACAACACTGTTAAACTTTGTCATGATCACTGTTTTCTGCCACATTGTATTTTGCCCTCCTGGGCTCAAGTGCATGTCCCAGAGCACAGCACTGGCCTGGCCTCTGCAGCAAGGTGGCCGCTTAGACTGGGTCTGGAACTGCCGGGCCTCGCACCCAAGCCCCTTTACTCCTGGAGGCTCCTGCCGGGGCCCGTTTCCTCCCAGCTCCGTTCGTCTTCCCTGCATGGCTCAGCCTGCCCCTGCCAGGCCCACCTGGGGCAGGGCTGTCCCAGCCCAATAACAAGTCTGTGTCTCCCAAGCTGCTGCCTGCGTTCCCTCCTCCCTTGCTGAGTTTGCCGTTCTGTGTGTGTGACTCACCTCCTCTTCTGTTTAAAGCTGCCTCCTTCATTCATCATAGACAGCAGTTTATCTTTCCAGGTGAGTCCTTTGCATGGTTCTACTAACAGCCCCTCGCTACAACCCCTTCTGTCCAGCCCACCTGGGTGCCCTCTCCCTGGGCACCTTTGGAGGTATTTGAGTCTCCCTCCACTGTTTGAGAGCTGACTGCCCATTGAGGATCAGAAGGGGACAGGGCAAGTGTCCTGGAGGTGGGCTCCTTACATGAGCAGTCCTTGCTGGGAGGAACCCTGGAATCCATCCTGTCCAGCCTTTTGCACAGAGACCTCAGGCAGCTTTTTCAAGGTCACACAGCCAGGAGGTGGCAGAAGCAGGACTAGAACCTGGTTTTGCAGAATGGAGGAGAGGAATTTTTGCTGGTGCCTTATGAACATCTGTCACCATATCCTCCCCTACCCAATTGACAGTAAACTACTACCTTGTTTCACAGAAGTGGAAACCAATTTGGGAAGGCCTGCAGGCTTCATTTGTTCAATGCTTTACAACACAGTGCCATCTGCTGGCCATCACTGGAAGTGCCTCCTATTGAAGAAAGTTTAAAGGAAAAAACTTTCAACTCAATAATACAGTCCAGTCCATTGATTCCCTTTCAGAAAAATTGTTTTGCACACCTACTATGTGCCAACCTTTGCCTTTGACCATATTTCTGCCTCTCAGGAGTTTATAAGACCAGTGCTTTTTTCTCTAGATGAAGGTGTCAAGCATGGTGGTGTTTAAACAAAGACTGTAACTGCTTGGTTTTTTCTTGGGTTAAACAGGACTGTCTTGAAGTCACAGTATGTTGGTTATTCCAGGATTTTCTGTTCCCCCAGCCCAGCTGCATTAGGAGATCGACTGGGAGCACCTGTGGGTCCTTCCAGGCCCCTGTCTGGCATAGCTCAGGCCTGCGCAGGCCGCCAGCAGTCGGGGGCCAGAGCTGCCCCACGGGGGCTTCCTGTGAACAGCTGAGCTGCCTCTGTGCTTTCGCACCGGGTTTTGCTGCGGTTCCCCTCCAAGTGCCTCCCTGGCTACCAGCTCTAGGATACATTCAGTGGAGCACCCCAAAACACTGGGAAAACATGGCTCTTCTTCCAGAAGCGTCCATTTTGCCCTGAAGATATGTTGAGGAGAAGGAAAGGAAATCTATTTGTATTAAAACAAACAAAGACACATTTTGGGGGAGAATGCACGATACACTCTTAAGCAAAAGTGTGAGGTTTTGGAGACATTTTGCCTTCCTACCTGGGGTGCTGTTTCTCCCAAGACCCCCAACTCCCTCCAGTCCCTCCACGCCCCAGGCGTGTGTTTATCTTGAACACACGAGCAGCATGGATGAGCACTAGGCTGCCACTGGCAGTCTGTGGACACAATGTGGCGGTGTCTGGGGAGGCCTTAGCAGAGGCTTCTGACATCCCAGGTCCCCCAGAAATGGCCGCCAGGGTGCTGGGCACGTGCGCGCATTTCCCCGATAAGAAGGGTTAGTCCCAGAGAGGTTAACGCCTCCGGTTCAGATGACCTTCCAGAGTAGCCTGGAGGCCTGATGGCTGAGCGGGGGGAGTCTGTGCCCACCAAGGCAGGAGGGAGGCTGTGAGAGGGTGGCCACTGCCACCTCGAGTCTCTTTCCCACGCCCGCCCTGAGGCCCCCAGTCTCTCTCTAGCACTTTGGTTCCATGCTGGGGTGCCCTCTGTTCTGGTGTCCCTGGACAGGGGACTTTCAGTGCTAAACCTGGGAAAGTCCCCGGCTCAGGGGTCAGCCCAGCTGCCCATTCTTGGGCCCCCTGATGTGTGGACTGTGAATGTCTTCCTCTCCCCTGAGAGCTGCTCCCCCAGTGACCACACCCCCACACCCAGTGACCACATCCAGAAGCCCCACTGGGGGCGGGGTGCTCTGCTCTGGAAACTCCCAGCAGCTGCACCAGGTGTCGCTAACGAGCCACCTGCCAGTCCTGCCCTTGGCCTCTGCTGGCCTAAGTGAAGGAGTCTCATTACCTGCAAGGCTGGTTGCCCCCAGCCCCTGCCTCCACACAGAAGGACCTTCCCACGGAGAAGGCGCTCTGGCCGCCTGTGCAGTAAATGATAGCACGGTTTGCTTGTGCCACTTGCTAGTGTGGGGCAGTTTGGCCTCAGGAGAATGAGAAGTCCCACCCTCCTCAGCCACCTGGAGCCCCTTCCTGGGCCAGAGCTGTGGGGGCGAGAGCAAGCGCTGTGGGGGGTAGTCCGGGTGAGCTTCTGGGAGGAGCGCAGTTGGTCCTCGAGGAAGTGTCTGGAGACCACGTGGCAGCCCGCTCGGGGTGGGCCGACTGCCGGGGATGCTGGGTTTCAAGCATGGTGTCTTTGTGGGGACTGGAAGGGTGGTCTCAGGCTTTGTATTTGCTTTCTGTTTCCCGCAGACATCTCGGCCTTTGCGCAGGCAGCCCCGCTCCCCGATGCCGCCGACAGCACCCGGTAGGCGTCCCTGTGCTGCGCCCCCTTCTCTCCCATGGGACTTGTTACGGTGGACCCACATTCCTGACCACCCACCCCCACCTTTAGCCCTGTGACCTTCCTGCGCCGGGCATTGCCATATGCCTGGACCAGCCAGCCAGAACTCCTTGGGCTGATTCCCCCTCTGGGCCTGTGAACCGGCTGGAGGGTTTTATTTGCCTCTTGTCAGCGTGGCCAGCATTGCGTGGGCTGCGTGGGAAGCCACAGCAGTCTTGTGACCGGGAGGGGTGGACCCAGGGCACGCAGAGTTGGAGAAGCCTACTAGAAATAGCTCCTGTTTGTTGAGTTCTTTCTCCGTGTCAGGCCGTGCTTGACTCACGTTCCCTCGCTTAGTCCTTAGACAGCCTGGTGAGGTGGGTATGAAAGTAGGTGTCATCCTTCGTGGACAGCTGGCCCAGAGAGGTTAAGAAATTACATAAGGTCACACAGCTACGAAGCGACAGAGCCAGTTCTCAAACACAGGCCTGTCGGGTTCCAAATCCTGTGTGTGTGACCTGAACCTCTGTACTGCAGCGTCAAATCTGAAAGGGCCTAGGTAGCTCCTGCCCACCCCTGATCCCCCCTCCTCAAGTTACTTTGGAGAAGGCTGAGCCAGGGAGGGGGTGGGCCTGGTCTTCGCCGTCTGCCTGTTTCCTCAGCATCCACGTAGCCTTTCCCAGCCAGGTGTGGGTCGGAGTAAGGATCCAGCCTGGTGGCCTTTTGTCTCAGCCCTCACTCGAGTCCCCGCCCACTGAGAGCAGAGCAGCCCGCCCGCGGGGCCTCCTTGACAAGCCCTGTTTTGCTCTTAGGCCCGACGACCAGCCGAAAGCAGACGTGCTAGAGGTTCACGAAGTGGAGGTGAGTGAGGGGCCGACGCACGAGTCCATGGACAGCCCCTGCTCTGTCCTCCCTCCCCCCATCTCAGAGCACATGGGGCTCTGGGCTGTGAGTCGGTGCCGGGCCCCGGCCAGGGCTGTCCCAGGCGTCTGCTGCACCAGGGAGGAATGATGAGGCTGCAACAAAACACGCTTCCTTTTCCTTCTGTTTTTGAGGCTAACTGAAGTTCCTCCTTCTCGTGGTCCTCACTCCCAGCCTGGATGCCTGGGCCCTGGCCTGGGAGACTGTCCAGTCAGTCCGGGAGGGGGTCGGGCATCTGTGTGTTGTCAGGACTCCCCTGGTGATTCTGATTGTAGCCAGGGTCAAGAACTACTGTCTTGATCTTTGAACAAAAGTGTCGACTGAGCCTGGATCCCTGCACTGCAGGGTGGCTTAGAGAATGTTCACAGACTTATTTACTTCTGCCCACGAGAGAGTCAGAAAGTCCGTGTTTAAATGAAAAAGTACCAGAAACCTGAATGTAGTTAAATTCTTCCTTGCCAGGGCTATTAATGCTCTTCCCTGAATAATCGGATGTTGCTCATAGGTAGATCTCGCAGTGTTAGCAGGATGAGGGACTTCAGGGAGGGCATTGAAGTCCAGCGATGCTAATATGTGATCCGCCCGCTGTCCCCAGCAAGCTGAGCAGAACCGCAACCAGAACCCGCGTCTCCCGACCCCATGCGTCTTTCCCCCTTACCTCTGTGTGTGCTCCGAACCCCTGTCCTATGTGGGGGGCTCCACAGAAGGGAAGAGCAGTCAGCTGAGCCCACATCTGCCCTTCCCTGTTCTTTCCTGCCTTCCCTTCAGGCTGAGGAGCCAGAGGCCGGCAAGTCCGAGGCAGAAGATGACGAGGACGAGGTGGACGACCTGCCGAGCTGCCGCCGGCCCTGGCGGGGCCCCATCTCTCGCAAGGCCAGCCAGACCAGCGTGTACCTGCAGGAGTGGGACATCCCCTTTGAGCAGGTGGAGCTGGGCGAGCCCATCGGGCAGGGACGCTGGGGCCGGGTGCACCGCGGCCGCTGGCACGGCGAGGTGGCCATCCGCCTGCTGGAGATGGACGGCCACAACCAGGACCACCTGAAGCTGTTCAAGAAGGAGGTGATGAACTACCGGCAGACGCGGCACGAGAACGTGGTGCTCTTCATGGGCGCCTGCATGAACCCTCCCCACCTGGCCATCATCACCAGGTAACCCAGCCCCCTTCCCCGGGAGCCCTCTCCTCTGGGTGATGTCCTGGAGGGAGCGGAAGTTTCCATATAAAGAGGAGAACCAAGAATGGGTGTAACTTCCCCACTCACGTATCCCCACTGACATTGCAAAACAAAGAGGATGGTACCTTTCTCAAGTTAGAGAAAATTCAAATGTCCCATAAAAGGTACAAAGCAAAATCCAGTCCCCTCCCCCCACCAGCTGGGTGCGTCTCCCCAAAGCTGGGGACTGCAAACTGTCCCTTAACATTCCTTCCATTGATATGAAGAAGTTCGCATGAGCTCGTGTGGTTTTAAACTACTTATATGTTCCTTTGTAAAAATACACAGGAGAGATTATGCTGGTTTATACGTTGCTTTCTCCACTTGATTGTAGATCTGGGGTCCGCTTTATTCTTCTCAACAGCTGCGGGTATTCCCATCACAGCTGAACCCAGTGGTGTGTGCTGGTGACGTTTAACAACCAGCTTTGGGCCAGGGAGGCGGGAAGCCCTAATTTGTAGCATCTGTCAATGCCATGGTCAGTTTCAAGATAACAACACGATGTCACTGAGAGTGAGCAGAACTGGGAAGAGTCACACAAGTGGGCCCGTGGTTCTCTCACTGGTCGTCTGGTCATTTATTTCAGCAGCCCTCTTGTGCTGGACACCGTCCCAATGAGCATCCTCATTTGTACGTCTTGATGAGCGTCAGCGACTATATTTGCGGGCCTAGGTCAGAGTATGCATCTGTAACACTCGGATTTCTGTTGCCCGTTTCTACTCCAGGACGCGTTCACCAGTTTACTTTCTCCATCCACGTACAGCAGTGTCCATGTCCCCAGGGCACCAGGGGGTGTGAAACTAAAACATTTTTTCCCAGGGCATTTAAGAAATTGTTTGCTTTTAAAATCAGGAAAATCAATATGAGGTCATTAGAGAGATGTTGGAATATACATAGAAGTTTCAAGAAGAAACTGAAAATCACATTAATGCCATCAGCCAAAAGAACTCACATCAATATTCTGATGAAGTTCCTATAGCTGAACTCTGTGCTTTAAAAATAAAGCCTTTTTTCTCCTCAAAAAAACTATCAACCAAGTAAAAATTAATCTCCATTTTCCTTATGTATCCGAGACATAAATAACCACCCACCAGAACTCCTGAGCAGTGTGACATCACCAGGGTCACCACACCAAGGGGACACGGTTCCAGCCCAAAGCACAGCACCGCGAGGCCTTAGGGAAGCCTCGTGTGGTCGCCCAGCTCAGCCCGTCCATCCACCTCCCCATCTCTCTCTAACCCACGAGAGATTTGAGTCTGTTAAAGACGATACACATGAGGAAACAGCAAAACATTCATTAATTTAAAAAAATCTTAATGTGTTTTTAGAATATGCTGAGGAGAAATGGAACCCAGATGAGGAAACCATCAACCAATATTCCGTACCCCTCGCCTGGTTCTCTAAGTCTCTAAGAATCTTTTCCTTAAAAATAGTCGCTTCCTAAGATGGTGTAAGGCAGCCTGTCCCTGGCGCAGGGGAATGAGCCACACATGAGTCCTTCCTCACTGGGTTTTAGGAGTTGATGCAGGCGGAGACCCCAGAACGCAAGCGCCTTTTCCCGTAATCGCTCTGACACCGCTCACGTCCGTCTCACCCCCTCCCTCCTTGCACGCTCCTGTATCGTCGTAAAAGCCCTGTGATGAAAATACCAGCAACAACAATGAGAGTCTTGACAGTGGGCTCCAAGGCCTTGATGGTGTCTGGGTTCAGCCCTAAAAGGCCAGGTTCTTCCCCGCCGGGATTTTCGTGGTGGCGCTTGTGCCCTGAACCCATGAAGGACGGCTGCTCCGCATTGCGGCTCTGATGAGCCGAGTCTCCTGTTGCAGGGCAGGGCAGGCACTGGGCCTCAGGGAACAGGGTGTGTGTGTGTGTGTGTGTGTGTGTGTGTGTGTGTGTGTGTGTCATCGTGGGTGTTTGCCCACATGGCAGGCGACACCCCAGCGGGAGTGGACGTCAGGCTTGGTCAAGAGAGAGGGTCCTTTGGCTCGCAGTCGGGGGTGCAGAGAGTCCTGGGGGATGGGCAGTCACCATCCTCCCCGTGGGCTCCACGAGGGGTGGGGGCGGCCACACCAGCCCCAAACTGCTGACCCCGTTACCCTCGACAGCTTCTGCAAGGGGCGGACGTTGCACTCGTTTGTGAGGGACCCCAAGACATCCCTGGACATCAACAAGACGCGACAGATCGCTCAGGAGATCATCAAGGTAAAGCAGTGTCCAGCTGCGGGAGGGTGGGTTTCTGCTGGTGCCAGATTCCTCGGTCGTCCCCCTGCTGTGTTGGCCATGTCGAGGGCCACTTTGTCTCCCTCTAGCTCGGGCTCCTCAAGGATGGGACCCCTCCCCCTTCCATGTGTCCCTGTCTCATCCACTTGGAGCCAGGAGCTGTCCACTCCATTAGCCTTGATGGAACAGACTTGGTTGGGGAGGAACTCGGCAGGCTTTAAAGGCAGTTCGAATCCTGGTCCACCAGCTCTGTGACCTTAGGCAGGTTGTTTAGCCCCTCTGGGCTTCAGCTTCCTCCCCTGTAAAATGGGGTACCGCTGTAACCTCCCTTGTTGGATTGGCACAAGGATAATGCAGTAATCCACGGAGAGAGTTTGGTGCAGGGCCCGGCACTCGGCGAGGGCCTGCCAGGACTGAGGGTGGGAGGGGCAGAGGGTGCAATTTCCTTCCAGGGCACACAGACCTACGCTTTCTGCCTGAAAGTTTTTTTCCATGTGGCTAAACTAAGGAATTAAACATTTGAAAACCAAAGCCAAATCCACGTTTCGCGACGACAGGCCCTCAGTCTCAGCTGGGCAGCTTTTTTCCTTTTTTTATCATGTTTTAAAGTAATTAAATAAAAGTGAAAGAAAAGTTCATTTGTTGCTTTACTTAGCAACATACAAGCCCAAATGAAAGCTAGAATGCTGGTGGATAGGGGTTCCTTTCTCTTTTTTTATTAATTGACTTGAAAAGCTTCCACTCACCAGCTCCCACCAAGCTTCCCCCTGTTTTCTTCTCTTCTTTCTTTCCTCCCGCCTGTCTTCTCCCTCCCTCCCTGCCTCCCTCCCTCCCTTCCACATTCTGTCCATTGTGTGTGTGTGTTCAGAAGGGAAAAAATACAAATCACAATGATGTTTTTAGATAAACCAAGATTTCCACATGACATTTCCGTGTGGCTAAATTGATGAATTAAACTATTGAAGACCAAAACCAAAACGTCACATTTTTGCCTTCGCTGGTAGCCTGTGTGATTGCAGAGAGATCGGTGGGTGCCGCAGAGTGTTATACCGACTTCCTTTACCCCCAAACCCTCCAGCTCTGCTCCCCCGACTTGCCCACTCTGCCGCCCTCCCTCACGCTCTTCCCTCTCCTTACCGTCGGCGCGGGGACTCTGTCTGGCTGCCGACCGGCTGAGTCAGGGTGCAGGAGGCTTCTGGAAGATACCAGGGCAGAGGACAGAGTCACTAAAAGGTTTTGGAGCCGCAGAGCTGGAAGCCACCTCTCTGCTGGCCCGTGTGGTTTTTGTCCTGCTGAAAGACCATCCCTTTCTTCTTTTTGCTGGGAACTTCTGAGCCGCTTCCTTCGCGTCCTTGCCTCTGATGCTTTCGGAGTCCAAATAAACAGGCGGCCTGCCCTTGGGTTAGAGGATCAGCAGCTCTGGGGCTACTGCGGAAACACTGAAATTCTGGGAAGGGAGGAGAATTTATGTTCCAGACCCAGCACTTTACATCTTGTCTCTTGAAACGGGCCTTTTCAGGCTGCGACACTTACCTTACAAATAGGACTCAGAGAGGTACAGTGACGTGGCCTCCTGGAGTCTTTGGCTCTGTTTGGCTACTGGGGAAGGCGTGTGCCTTGGTTTGGTGTGGGGAATGGGCAGATGTTTTAAGAAGGATCGTCTTGCATGCCGGCTGGAGTTTTGGGAAGGAGCAAGTTACCCTTTCCTGAGCTCCCTGCCCCCCGTTGCAGGATGGCAGCTCTCCGCCGACCCTGCGCCCTCCCCTTTCTTTCAGGGGAGAATCTGCTTTGTTTAAGTTGTTCTTTGATGCTTGCTGGCTGGGGCCGAGTTCTGTCTGGTTCCGCCTCACAGCTCATTCTATTTCCTAAAGGTAGCTGGCTTTCCCTAGACGTCACCTTTCCACCCCTTGTCCCAAGATACCTTCATAGCCGGGAAGTGTCTCTGTGATGTGTGAAGCACCCCCTAGCGTGGGGATTGGGAGGTGGATTTACGTTTGCTTCTTCTGAGCTGGCAGGGATGGCCATTCCAGCGGTGGCATCTTGCTCCCGGTCCCAAGGGCTTCAGGGCACACGGGAGGCCTGGGCTTGGTGTTTGCAGACAGCTTTGACCTTGGATGAGATCATGCCTGGGTCAGGTGACCCACGTTCCATGCACCTGGCCTACTGGTGTTCGGTCCAAGTAGAGTGTTGGTTAGAAATCACCCACTGCTGCCCTTTTCACTTGACAGGTGAGGAAACTGAGGCTCGGACGTTGGTCAATGTGTCCATGGCCACACTGAATTAGAATCTGAGCTGAGACGGAGCGCAAACCCCAGATTTCTCTCTTGTCCAGGGCTCCTTCTGCCACAGTGCAGATACTGGGATTGCCCAAACTTGGGGACCCTTGTGGGAATGCCTCTCTGTCCTCTGGGAGAGCCCTTGCCCTGCCTGAGGGCAGAGGCCAGCTGTGCAAATCCTGATAGAGACCCCAGCTCATTCAGGCCCTTAGTGACTTAACTTAGGTGGTATCACTGCTCTTTATATCCCCCCTGCCCCCGACTCCCACTCCTCCTTCACCCTGTCACACACACACCTTATCCAAGTTCTAAGTGGACGGGCCTGGGGTCAGAGCTCAGCTCTGCTACTTAACTGCTCTGTGGCTTGGGGCAAGTGACTTTCCCTCTCTCAGCCTTGGTTTCTTCATCTGTCAAATGGGGACGATATACTGTATAGAATTGTGAAGATCAAATTAGGGGCTTTGGGTAGCCTGGCCCAGGGTGGAAGCTCAGTCACCTTAACTCCCCTCTGACGTGAGGCTCACTCTCTTCCAGGGCATGGGCTATCTTCACGCCAAGGGCATTGTGCACAAAGATCTCAAATCTAAGAACGTCTTCTATGACAATGGCAAAGTGGTCATCACAGACTTCGGGCTGTTTGGGATCTCGGGCGTGGTCCGAGAAGGACGGTGAGTCGGTGTTGGTGTCTGGTGGGATGGGGGAGCTGGGTGGTGATGGGTGGGCTTGGGGTCTGGGTACTCTGGCTGTCAGTGGCTGGGGTTGCTTTGGTCCTGCCCTCGTGGTTCTGGTCCAGAATCAGGTTTGGGTCACATTTAGATTCTCAGGCTGACCCTTGTGGAGGCTGGGTCCCCTCACTCACATTTGCCCTGGCTGGTCACGGACTTGGGCAAGGAACCAGGATTCACACCCCTGTGATGAGAAAGAGGGTCAAGTTTTATTTCCCCAAATCTTGAAGGGGTTGGTGTGGGGAGAAACGCTCCTCCCCAAGAGTCCGGGGGAACCATGGAAAGGAGAATGGCCCCCAGGCTGCAGAGCCCGCCCAGGCAGGTTTGCAAGCCACAGGTGGGTGTGGGTTTCTGGTTGGCAGTGTACCCCCCTCCTAGCATAGAGATTCCGCACCTTTAGGTGCAGCTCCCTGTCAGTACTGTCCTTGGCCTGCTTTCCTAGAAAAACCTGCTTATGACTCTTTTGTAACATTCCCCAAGAACACCGGTGCCTTAGCAAGTACAGGATCAACGAGCTGGGTCCAGGTCCTTTCTCTGAGCTGTGCGTGTGCTGCTGGCCCTGGGACACACGTGTGCCAGGCAGGCCTCTTTGCTGCCTGCTGAAAGGCCCGTGTCCTTGTCCTGGCTTCTTGGCCTCTAGGCGGGAGAACCAGCTGAAACTGTCACATGACTGGCTGTGCTACCTGGCCCCGGAGATCGTGCGCGAGATGACCCCCGGGAAGGACGAGGATCAGTTGCCGTTCTCCAAAGCCGCCGACGTCTATGCTTTTGGGTGAGCAGGCCCCTCGTGCTCCAAGGCCAAGTGTGGCCAAAAGAGAGGGCCCTGGTGGCCATCGGGACGGGGAACTGGGTGTCCTGCCCAGCAGGCTCTGGTATCCCACAGAGAGCTGGGTGCTGACCAGTAGAAATAAAATGTGAGTCAGATACAGAATTTACAGTTTTCTAG
>NW_012148408.1:1347368-1442981 GCF_000956105.1 Propithecus coquereli | reverse complement strand
GTTGGACAGCGCAGGGCTGATGGAGAAAGTCCCGTCCTAGTAAGTCGGGAAGGCCAAGGGGACTTGGAGAGGCTGAGGAAGGCTCTGCACCCCGGCCACCCTGTGCTCTCTCTGGGTGTCCTTCCCACGGGGTGGCCTGGGCGCTGTCTCTTCCTCCCTCACCTTTAACTGAATCATTTCCTGAGCACTGATGTGTGCCAGGCACTGGGCTTGGCATTTTGTTACTCTGGAGGCATCAGCCCTGCTGAGGTTAGGCAGTTGCACCGGGATCTTGCAGCTAGAAAGTGACAGGACTGGGTTCACGCTCGGGTCGGAATGACCACTGACTCTCTGCTCCAGCCTGTGCTGCCTCAGACTTCCACCACCACGGCAGCAGGGCCCAGACCCTCTGGGACGGGGAGAAGCCTCCAGATGCCATCATAGCATCCCTGAAGCCTGGCGGGTGGGGAGCAAGGCCGGAGTGGGACTCTGGTCCTCTGGCTTGGCTCCTGGCTTTGGGTGGCCGGTTCGCTAGTCGCAGAGCCCCTGGGCATGAGCTGGGCAGAGCCATCAGGAGCTCACACTGTGGATGGGTCTCCGCAGGACTATCTGGTATGAGCTACAAGCAAGAGACTGGCCCTTTAAGAACCAAGCTGCAGAGGCCTTGATCTGGCAGATTGGCAGCGGGGAAGGAATGAAGCGAGTCCTGGCGTCTGTCAGCCTGGGGAAGGAAGTCAGCGTGAGTCGCCACCTGCTCTGGGAGAGGGAAGCAGGGCCGAGGGTGGGGCTGGGCGCACGACACCGGTGCCCTTCACGGACCCACCTGGCAAGCGGGACCAGTGAGGGGCTCTGTGGCCTGGAGGTGTCATAATTAGCGATTAGCACAGTGCACACGATCGAAGACGGGGCGAGAACAGGGACGCATAGAGGAGAAAATAAAACCATCCGTTCTCACCCCGCCGGTCACTTTTCTCATTTCCTTCCAGTCTTTTGTTAAAAAAGATAATGGTTTTCGTTGATTTATGAGATGAAAAGAGAGTAAAAGCCCTATATATTATTTACATGAAAGAAGATAATAAAAATAATCACTGCTCAAAACACAATAGTAGGGTTGTGCTGTGGTCTCAGATCTTTGTCCATAATGTTTTTATTGACTGTTCAAGAACAGACCGAAGTTTCCACGGCAGACTCGTTTTCACAATGCTGAATTTTAGTTACAGTCGCGGGCTTCTCGTTTCTGAATGGCTTCTTTGCATTCGTAAGTTTCCTTGTCCAGGCTCAGTGACATATGAAGAAACCCCAGGGCTTGACATTTTCAGTGCGATCAGTGATAACCACGTGTTCGTGAATCACGTAGGATTCAGGCAGAACAGCTTTATGTTAACAGGTAACTCCAGGAGGTGTCTGGCCAGCATCACGGGAAGTGTTCAGAGGGACCACTTCACACTTGTCCAGGTTAAGATCTCAATGGACTGTGAGCTGCTTGTTAAAGTCGTGAACAGTGTTGGCAGCATCACTGTCCTTGAACTCTGGACAGGCACGGTGATGAATTCAGCCTCCTCTTCCTCCAAGATCTTAGTAGGTCTTAATGTTTTCCTCAGTTGATGGGTAGCAAGCAGCTAGAACATCTTGAGAAGCCTCTTTGAAAAGGGATAACATTATGTTTGATTCTACTTCATCACACTGTGGTACTTGTCATCTTGTTGAAGTGCAAAATATCTGTGGAGGTGTGCTCCCCCGAGAATGACACCAAAATGCTAGTTGACAGCACTAATAGCAGGCACTTCCTTTGGCCAGTTGATACCATGTCATCTGGGGTGTTGGGCGAGGGGCGTGGGTGCTGAGCACTCTCACTCTTGGGCTCGTCCTTCTGGGCTGGAGCTGATTGAATGCCACCTTCACCGGGGCGCGTCCTGGGGTGTCTTAGGCTGGTGTAGTGGGCTCAAGATATGAGTTTGGGGCTCCAGGCTGTCGCTACAGCCCCCTTGGCTGCGCCCTGGGGCAGCTCAGATGGCAGCTAAAGTAGCCGCTGCCTTCCAGTCTCTTAAAAAATGTTTAAAAAATACATATCTTTAACAAAATCAAGATCATAACATATAACTGATTTTTTAAATTGTGACTTTTTCCACATAGCATTTTATTGTGCTCATTATCTCAAGGCATTGACAAGTCTTTATTGTTAAGCCTGTCTACCCCTCTGTCCTCTAGCTGCGCCACAGCGGAACTACTACTGTCCCTGGACGTTTAGGATATTTCCAGTTTCCACCTTTACAATAAAAGTTAGTGAGGCTACGTCTGTATAAACAAGAGTGTGTCTGTATGTCTGCTGTATCTGAAAGAAAAAATACGGCTAGTAAGTTGCCCCCTGGCAGCCATCTCCGTTCCCTTTCTACACCTCGGAGCAGAGTGTTAAGTGCCGTCTCCAGGGAGGTGGAGGCCCGGAGCGGAGCTGATCAGAGAGGGCTGGGTCTGGGCTCAGCACCAGCTACGGGTCAGAATCATCTGGAGTTTTATAAAAATGCCAGGGCCTTCCCCACAGAAATACCCATCCGGTTGGCCTGGGGTGGGGCTAAGGACATAATTTTTTATTTTTAAATAAAGCTCTTGGAAAATTCTAGAGCACAGCCAGAGTTCTGAACTAATTGGAAGGATTTCTTTTAGTTTGAGGTGATGGGTGCTTTGAAGCCTTTTAAGAACAGGTTGGGGTCAGGGAGTGGAGAGTGGGGACACAGAGAGAGCGTTCTGGCAGCCTGCTCCAGCCCCGGAGGGCTGTCTCTCCTGTCGGGTCTTGTCCCTTCTCGTTCCAACACATTGCTGCGGGGGTGCGGTGGGGGTGGGGGTGTCAATGGCAATAAGAAATGATTTTAAATCACAGTCGAACGCAGGGACTGGCCTCTGGGTGGCACCTCTCTCTGTCCCTCCGGCCGTCCTGCTGTCTCGCTCACCACCGACTCTGCGTCACGTGCCGAGGCAGCCAGTGAGTTTTTGTCTGGGGACACGCACACGCGGGGAGACATCAACCACCAGAACGGGTCTTAACGAGAACCAGCAGTCCCTGCCCCCCTCAGCCTCCAAAGACACCAGCGTCTTGTTCCATGAGCTTTGGCTCCTTGTCACTCTGTCCCTTCCGCAGCACCGCTTAGGTCAGCTTTCCCCTCACTCCTGTGTCGCTAAGGTCGCTGTCACGTTGCCGTGAGTAAATCTTCCACGCTGCGTCTGGATTGAGGCTAAGCGAGAAGACGATGAGCAGCGTGTGCGCTGTTACCTTAGACCGTGAGCGCGTTGGCCGCTGGTCGGGCGGGCCCCGGGGGGGACGTTTTCTTCTTTGTGGGTCCGTCTCTTCCACCTCGTCCATTACTCAAAGGCACGAGATTTTGTTGGCTTCACATTCGGACCCTGGCTTTCTTGTGCAGCGTTAGTTTTTCCTGTAGTTTTAATTGCCTTTTTTTTTCTTGATGAGAGAAGAAACAAACATCTTTATCTTATTCCTGAGGTCTTTTAGCGCCTTCTGTGTTCTGCTTATTCAGTGGAACCTGTTCCATTCTTTTCAGAGCCCACGATTTCTTATCATTTGGATCTGTGGGGTTTTAGGTCTGCTACACGGCTGTTACCTTCTGTTTTCTGTTCATTCATTCCTGGGGCAGTGGTACTGTTCCTTGTGTCGCATGTCTGCCCCTCTGTTTGTTTGCATTCCAGCAAAATGAGAGAAAAACCCAAAGAAACTCTCTCCCAATGGATGAATGGGAGATGATCTTTGCATGCCTAAAAAAGTTCTTATTTTGTCCACATAGCAGGAGTAGAATTTTAACTTCATGATAATTTTCCCTCGGAACACTAAGATTTTGCTGTGCTGTCTGCTAAGTGTCCAGTGCATCGTTGAAAAATCTGGTGTTGGTCTGATTCACAACCTTTTGTAGATGCTTATCTTATTCCTCTGGAAGCATCTAGGATTTTCTCTTTATCTTTGCTGTAGTGAAATTTCATATATCTGAGTTGAGGGTTTTTTGTTTGTTTGTTTTTAGTAAAGTCCCTTTATTGGGCCTTTTCAGCTGAAGACTCCTGTTTCCTTTGGAAGTTTCTGGGAAATTTTCTTTTATTATGCCTATGATAATTTTCTGCTGAATGGTTTGTTTTCTTCTGTGGAAATTCATGTTCGACAGAATCTTGTTCTTCTTAGTGAGCCTCCGTGTCTTTTACTGTCCTTCGTATTTTCCATCCCTGTCTAAAATGGGGTCTACAATCTGAGGAATTTCCTCAGTTTTATCTTCTTGTACTTCTAATGTTGGTTCGGAAATTATATTTTCAATTTAAAGCACTTTCTTATTTGTAGGTTTCTTCTTTATTGTACTCTGGTCTTGTTTTATGGATAGAATAGCTTTTCTCTTACACACACACACACACACACACACCCACCCACCCTCCCCTTATCCTCCAGAGACGGTATTTTGATCCGCATGTCTTTGGTCTCTGGTTTTCCTGATACGGCAGGCAGCCCCACGGGGTCGAGCTGTATTTAGGAAGAAAAGCCTGAGCTGCTGGTCTGGTGGTGTGTGCGTTCCGCCCACGTGTGCTGTCGTGCACGCAGGCAGTTCCCCTGAATCGGAAGGCTGAGGCGCTGTGTACACTTGCAGATCCTGAGAGCAGGCGGCAAAATGCTGCAGCATGAAGGGCTTTCCCTGGGGCAGGGGGGATTCCGGATAGCTGTGCTGCCGACTCTCAGCTGCTGCCCCTGTATTTGGTCGTCCTTGTCACTGCTGGCTTCCATTCTGGTGACGCTGAGGCTCCCACCTCTGCAGCAGCCCCACCCCTCACGTCTTCTGAGCATCTTTTTACTTGAGGACATTGTGCCTTGCATTTTGCATCATCTAAAAACCAACGACCCCATTTCTGATCTTTGTCCCACTACCAGTCCGTCAACGTGGTTACTCTTTGGGGGTAGGGGCTGACCTAGGAAGGAAGGAATGGAGGCGAACTCATGCACTTCGTTTTGAACTAGAAGCATGAGAGCTCTTCTGGAACAGTTATTTCTCAGCTCTGCATGTTGGCAGGGTGTTCAGAGGGCCACCACCAGGGGGTGCTCGAGAGCATTGCAGGGGCCTTTGTGGAGCACCCTGCTGTGCTGCCTTCTGTTTTCTTTTCCTCCCAACCGTCCTACACACCACTAATGGCAGCTCCGTTTGCAGGAGATCCTGTCTGCCTGCTGGGCTTTTGACCTGCAGGAGAGACCCAGCTTCAGCCTGCTGATGGACATGCTGGAGAAGCTGCCCAAGCTGAACCGACGGCTCTCCCACCCCGGGCACTTCTGGAAGTCGGCTGAGTAAGTTCCCTTCAGTGAGCCAGAACCTGTCTGCCGGGCCCTTGGGGCCTCACCTTGGGTCATAGAGGTACCTTCTGCTCTGTCTGCCCAAGACTTTGGGGAATGTACAAAGCTGATTAGTCAGAGGTGACTCATCCCTTTGCCCAAGTGATGCCAAGAATTTCCATTTACCAAGTTTATTTCAGAGACTCCCTTTGACAGGCGAGCACCTCCAGTTCACATCTGTGAAAAACTACATATCACTGTTAGCAGACCAGCGCTGATGCCAGGCCAGCACTAGGAGGTTCTGCCTAAGAAGGCGCAAGATGGGCCAGTTGGAAGTCAGAGTGACGTGGTGCTAAGTGTCACCAAAATAAGCAGAGTCCGTGTTGCTTACAGTGGCAGTGATTCAAACACAGAGCTCTTTAGCACAAAAAGCCAGCCACCTGCATGCACGTAAACCCACACATTGCGTAGGTTTAGGTGGTGCTTTGATGCTAGAAGCTCTCTCCCTCCTCTGTTTAAGCGCACAGCCCTTTGCACCCCTTGGTGCTGCTCCTCTGGGCAGCGGAGGCCACTGTCATCTCTCCTGCATTCTGTCTCATTCCTTTTTTTCCTTTGTTCCTCTGGCTGCCTCTGCCAGAACACTCAAAAGAGACCTCTACCGGCCTCGAATGCTTTGTGAGAACCCGGGGAAGTTCTTCCTTGTACTGGGCCTCACTTTCTGCAGTTTTAGAAAGCCGAGGTTAGGCAAGATACAGGGTGAATATTTTTTGCAGACCGGGCGGGCAGTTCGAGTCCTTGCTCTTGGGACGAGCATTGTCTCTGCTACGAAGACTCGGCCCTGCCGTCCTAGCACAGGCGACGTTTGCACCAGGGAGCTGGCTGCGTTCCAGTTACAATCGATTCTGGAAATCAGAGTTTCGTGGAACTCTTCCATGTCATAAAATAGTCTTCTTTTGATTTTTTCCTCCCCAACCATTTAGAAAGGTAAAACTTAGTCTGCGGATTGTACAGAAACAGGTGGCGGGCCACACCTGACCCATGGGCTGGGCTCCTAGACAAGATGAATAGTCTTAAACTTTTTTAAGGCGAGGGACACTTTCTAAAAGTGAAATCATCCTCAGAGCCCCAATATGTAAAACAGATCAAGTGGAGCCATTCTTGGTGGGGATGGGGGCAAGAGCCTGTCTGCCACCCCTTGCCCAGGTAGCCCTGGAGACCCCCAGTCCCTCACACGTGTCCCATGCCTGAGGAGCTGCATACCCAGCTGTTGCACCTGGTGCCCAGGTGTGCAGTGGCTGGCGGAAGCGTTCCTTATCCTAGAAAAGGTCAGACAGTAAATAGCTTAGGCTTGCAGGTGATACAGTCTATTATGTGTTTTTTTTTTTTCCCCAAATACCTCTTAAAATGATCAGAACCTTTCCTGGCTTGTGGCCAGATTTGGTTTGCACACAGCTTGCCAGCCCAGTGGAGAGGCCCCGTGTGAGGCTCTCAGACAGAGGATGGGAGTCGGAGAAATCGCTGAGGAAACACATCGCGCTCTGCAGATTTGGGCCAGTTGCAAGGACGGTTGGGAGGGACACCAATTTGGGGTTAGAGAATACTGTATCCTCTAATACAGCACTGGATTCAGTATTTTGCTCTTAGGACGGGTCAGAGTCCAAGTTACCCCATATTTAGAGGTGTGGGTTTTTGCTCAGCCATTGCTGTGTACCTGCTACACACCTGGGGACACACACATGGCCAAGACCAGGTCTCCACCAGCAAGGAGGTCACAGTGTAGTCGGGAATAAAGACAGACAGACACGCTGTAGTGACACCTCCATGCGGCAGGACTCCATCTTGTCACCTTTGTATTCCCAGCTTCTAGCACAGTCCCAGGGACGTAATAGTTGGTCAGTAAATATTTAATGGTTCGTGAGTGCATAAGCAAATGATGACAACATGCTGAATGCTGCGGGAAAGCACAGAGTGGCTGTCCCCCCACGTGAGGGCCCGAGGAAGGGCCTGCAGGAGAAGGGTTGTCAGAGCCAGGTTTTGAGCTGGAACTATCCTCCCAGAGAGCAGTTCACGGAAGGTGACGTGAGGCGGCAGGGCTGAGCTCTGGGCTGGTCCTGTCAGACCTCAGGCAACAACGACCTGGGCCCTGGGTTTCTCACCCATGAAAGAGAAGGCTGCACGGGGTGGGCTCTGCATCAGGAGATGATTCTCTATCCCCTAAAACCAGACGGTCCCACCTTCTCATTTCATGGGTGGGAAACTGAGTCACAAGTGGGGGAAGGGAAAGCATGCCAGCAGACCTGAACTAGTCTGTGTGGAAGCCTCCTGGTCACGATGTTTACTTTCTCTTTTCTTTCCCATTGTCTCGTTACTTTTTTTATTTCCGGGGGGTGGCGGATGTGCCGTCCTGTCCTGTCATCTCTCCCTTTCCCACCACGCTGATTCCTTCGCCTGTCTGCCGCGGGCCGACACGACCACCTGCTGGGGCTGGACTGCTCTTTGCCCACACCTGGCGTGATGGTCGCGGGGCACTTCCAGTCGCTGGAGGAGCCGCTACTACGGGAAAGGACGTTACGGCCACCCCGACTTTAAGAACTCCTGTCCGGTTCTGGAGGAATAGTGTGTCTCCTGTCACTTCCCTCATTCTTGGCCTGTTTGTGGTTATTGCCTTGCACACCCTGCTTCCTGTGTCTGCGTCCCAACCCCCCATCTTTGTGTGATTTATTCCCTAAACCAAGAGGCATTCTTGCAGCTCACACGGCCACCAGCAAGGGCCACACAGGCTTGTGTCTCCCTCCATGGGCAAGAGAAGGCCCACAGCACGTGCAGGGCCTCTGTCCACACCAAGAGTGGATGGATAGCTCGTCCCTGGGTGGGAGAGAACTCGGATCAGTGATTTGAGTCTCCAGGGTCGCCGCTGGCCAGAGCTCAAAAGAAGAAAATCCAATGAGCAAAAATACTCCTGGAAGTCAATTCTAATAGTTGAGGGCTGAGGACCCATGGGCCTGTTAGCCAACCTCTCTATGAGCGTCCTGTGATGGGGCCCTGAGGGAGGTTGGAGAAGTTTCTTTGTGCCCAGGCTCTCTTCCAAGCTCACCGTGCTGCCAAGCCTGGGGAACGGAGGTGGGGGATGTCCCATCTCTCTGCAGGGACAGCAGGTCCCCTGCCCAGCCGCTCTGGCCAGGCCTCCAGCTACCCCCAGGCGTGGCTCTGGCTCTGACGCTGCTCTCCCTTCTCTCCCCCTGTAGGTTGTAGGCCTGGCCGCTTGCGCCCTCCAGGGGCTTCCTCCCTCCTAATCGGCAGCTCAGCACGATGACTTCTGCTAAAACGCAAACTGAGACACGGGCACTAACCCGGGGGATGCAACCTCTGCTGCTCCAGTCTTCTCACCCGAGACTTCCTTTGCTTTGTCTGTTTTTACAACCGGCCCTCTCCCCTCTCTGCGTGACCTGCGTGTGCCTGACTGACTGTTCTCAGAGGATCCCACTAACTGAGCTTCCTCCAAGGCTGCCTGAGCAGCTTCTAACTACCTTCCTGGATGAGACTTTTATTTCTGCCTTGTTCTTCATCTAGGGCTGGTCTTGTTTTCGTTTGAGTGGCCCTGTCTCACCACTAACACCTCCGTGAGATCTATCCCACCCGCCTGCGCACACCAGCCTCCCGCTGAGCGTGTGCGTGGCACGTGGGGAGGGTTCTGCTTGGCTTTTAACCCTTGGGGATCTTACTGAACAAGGAGTGGAGTGGTTTCAGAGCTGCCCAGAGGCCAGCACCTTGTCACAGACCCTTTTCCCAGTTCCTCTCAGTCCCCTTTGTAGGGTTGGGGCAGGAGACATGGAAAGTTCACTTGCCATGACAACATCAGCTTGGAAGGGTTGTGTCCTCAGCGGCACACTCAGAAAAGCTGTCCTAAAGCCGCGGGATGCCTGTCTCCAGACAAGTTCACTGACGGAAGCAAAGCTGCTGCCCCCACGCCCCGCCCTGGCAAAGTCACTCCCAGTGTTCCACAGACCGGACCCCAGGCCAGCGTTCAGCAAGAGTGTGGCTGACGGGCCACCTGCGACAGAGCCACCGCACTGTTTACTAAATGCAGATTCCCACCCACCCTCCCCAGCACCACCCGCTGGATCCGGATCACTGGACTCAGGCTCTGGGAATCTGCATTTTACCCCACTTCCCGGGTGGCCCCAGTGCACCCCAGCACTTGAGTCGATTTCTAAAAGGAGCTGTCACTCCTGGTCCTGGGAGTTGGGTTTTACTTCTCTCCCAGTTCCACTTGAGGCAAGAGCCTTCCTGGGCTGCAAATGAGAAAAGGATTCAGACATGCCCACGCTGAGTGCTGGGCGCTCGGGATTCAGAGACGAGCTACTGTCGCTGGCTGGGGCAGATCACTGGCTGGGGCACCTCTGCCAAGGCTGTTGCAAACAATCATTTTCACTTCTTGGTATGCAGGCGGGGGCCTCTGCTGAGCTTCTGGAACTAGCCCATTTCTTAGCTAGTGTGACCCTGATTCTGATCAGGACCAGCAGAGCTGTGACCCTTGTTTTTGTTCCTCTTCACAGCATTGACAGCAAGGTCGTACCCCGGTTTGAAAGGTTTGGCTTGGGCGTCCTGGAGTCCAGTAATCCAAAGATGTAGCCTGCCATGCAGTTCTTCTGCTGCCTATTTATTTCTTTCTGAAATATGTTTCCAAAACACCCAAACGCCCACTGCGACAAAAAACACACACTGCCCGCCCAGCGCTGCAAACAGGAGCACGGAGATGGAGCTTCCCCTGCTGTGTCTTAAAACGACACCACCAACAACCAGACCTGTTCCGACCGACAGCAGATGTTTACATGTATGTTTCCGCTAAGTGAACTTGATGTTTTACAATAGTAATAATAAAAACAGTCCTCGGGTAGGCACACTGGCACCGATGGCCAGGACAGCAGGAGTGGCCGTCCCCTCTGGAGGACCCCGTGGGCAGTGGGGGGCCCATGCTGGGCAGAAGGAAGAAAAGCATCGTGACTGTGGCTGTTCTCGGGTAGGGCAAGGGACCCACAAGGTCTGGGCCGGCCTCTGCTTTCCCCATCAGTGGGGAACTTCCCTCTGTAGGGTTCTCCCCTTGTCCTATGGCAGGGACACTGTCCCTTCCTCATCTTGCAGAGGAAACCCTGGCTAGGAACCAAGGTGAATTACAGGGCTCGGGAGCTCCCAGAGAGCTTGGACTTCAAGCCCTGTACTCCAGGCTGTTCCTGCTGGAAAAGTAGAGACAGAATTCAAATGGCATCTGGACTCATCCAGCGGTTCCCAGCCAGGGCTTCTGTCGCAAGGTGAGGAAACATCCACGTGCCTGTATAGATGTTTCTTTTTTGAAGCCCCAAGGCAGGCACCAAGGGGATGGGCCTGAGGTCCTTGGCTTTTAGACACATCCCGGTCCCTGACTGACATTTGACCCCAGGGCCGAGAGCCAGCCCAGCAGCTGTGTGGACCATGAGGGCTTGGTGGGTGGGAACCAGGAAGATGAGGGAGGGAGGGAAAACAGACAGCAGCAGGTACCTAACTGCCCTTCCCGGCTGTAGGGTGACCCTGGCACTTTAGAAACCCATCGTCAGTCATGCCAGAAGTTTCTGGGACTACTGACCTCGTCCACTTCGCCAGTCCTGTTGAAATCCCCTAGCCCATTCCCGACTCCTCTGTCCATGCTTTGAGCTCAGATGGGGGCACGTGGCCTGTGTCCACGCCTTTCGTTTGGACCCACCCAGCAAGCCCCCGTCTGCAGAGCCTTCCCCAGCACTGCCAGGCATCTGCTTGAGACCATTTAAACCAGAAGGAAGGGCTGGATTTAGGGAAGTCTTTGACATGAGAGCACCACACCTGTCTTCCTTAGAAACTGTGAGTTACAGAGAAAAGTTCCAAATGGAAAGAAACCCTTAAGTGGAAGTTAGGTTACCCTAGGCTCCAAGACCAGAAAGGAAGAGGGGTGAAGGGTGGGGATGTGATTGGATTCAGGCCCAGAACCTGTGGCCATGCTCTGAGCTCAGATTGGGAGCAGGGGAGGCCTGTGGCTCCCCGCTTTCAGTTAGGCCACCTAGCAGAGCCCCTGACCTTCAGAGCCTTCGCTAGCCCCGGAGTCTGGTCCAAATGTCCTGTGACATGGGCCACTCTGCCTCCCTCTCTCCAGGCCGAGCACTCCTTGGGCAGCCCCTCCTTGGGGAGCACAGCAGTGCACAGCCCCTCCTTGGGGGGCACAGCAGTGCAGACATGCCCTGGGCCGTTAGCATCCTGGCCCTTTCCGGTCAGGGTGTGGGGAGGAAGGAGGAATTGTAAGCCACTTGGGTTCAGCTCTGTTAGGGGCTTGTGTGTGTATGGTGGGACTGTTCATTTCACCCATCATCCCTTTGGCCTCCCACATGGCTGCACCTTTCCACTGTGACGCTGGCCCTTGCCCAGGTGAGAGCTGACCCAGTGGACATGCTGGTGAGCCCCTGGGTTGGACGGCAGCTGCATGAGTCAGGCTCAACTCCTCCCTGCCCCCAGGCCACAGTGGGCACCACAGCCCACAAGAAGTCTGGGTGATGCTTTCTCTTGTGAATGTCACCGTTCAAGAACCTCTCATTGAGCACCTACAATGTACCTGGTCTTGTGCAAGTGCTGGGGACCTAGAGGTAGGAGCAGTCACAGTCCCCACCCTGAAGGAACTGATGGTCTGATGGGGGCCTGTGATCTGCCAGGAACCTAGAAGCCACTTGGCCGCAAGGGAGGAGCTGAGGACCTGGGGGACACCCTCTTCCCTCCTGTCCGAGGCCCTGGGCAGACTCTCAGCCTGCTGCCTCTGCACTGCCCGTCATTTGAGAAACCCCCCACGATGGTCCCCTTCTCCCTTTTTTGTTTAAGTGACTGTGAATTGCGGTTAGGAAGACGCACT
The DNA here is from genome assembly GCF_000956105.1 of Propithecus coquereli. Classification (NCBI taxonomy): domain Eukaryota; kingdom Metazoa; phylum Chordata; class Mammalia; order Primates; family Indriidae; genus Propithecus; species Propithecus coquereli. The sequence goes on along the minus strand of NW_012148408.1, from coordinate 1,430,796 downwards.
TGCCCTTCTGTGTGCCCTCTCCGTCTGCCTTGGAAACACACGAAGGACGACAGATACTGTGAATTCAGCCCTCACGGCGACTGAAGGGGACGGAGAAGGGTGGGAGGGCTTGGCAAGAGCTCTTGGGGGCCATGGGAGTCCCCACTGGGGTCCGAGAGTGGCGCCCGAGCTTTGGCCCGTCGCGGCAGCCCTGGTGCCCAGCCTCACGTCCGAACCCTGCTGCCTTTAACCACCAGAGCCACAGCCCCCTGGGTTTCTGTCTCGCTTGACGTTTGAATCCCAGCTAGTTCTGGGTCAGTTGTGAGTGTGTGTAGCAAAGTTGATCTCTCCACAGCACCAAATCAAAACACCCTCTGTCATCTCCTGGCATTTCTTCTTGTCGCAGAGGGGAGTGGCAAGCCCTGTAAACCTGTGTTATTCTGTATTGATTTGGTGTGGGCAGGGGGCAGAGACAAATGTGAAGCCAGTTGCGAAGTCTGTGCTGTGCTGCGGCGTTGGCCAGGATTTCATCAGTGTGTGCAGACCCAGTGTCTTCTGTGGCCACAGGGCACACACTTGCTCTTTTTGAATGTGATGTAAAATTTGTACAGGAAAAGTTTTTATATTTTCTATCAACTGCATTTGTCTTCCAGAAATGCTATTAATTTAAATTAAAATGGTTAGTATTAACAAATGTGCTGTATCGGGTTTTTTTGCCACTGGCAAGAATAATGGCCTCTGTGCTGAGCCGGGCCAGGTGTCGAGTTTGTGAATAAAGTTATGCCAAGGTGTCCCGGGGCTTGTGTTTGCTTCGGTCGGTTGCAGGTGAGCGTTGGGGACCGCGTGGATGAATGACATAGGAGGACAGGAATGGATGGGTCAGGGGGTGTTTAAATCCCCTATAGGGGTTAAGGAGCTCCTTCCAAAGGAAGAGAGAAGTTATGCTTGGACGTCAGAAGCAGGTATTTCTGAACAGATGGAGGAATCGAGAAGGAACAGTGTCAAAAGTCCATGGTGCACAGTGGAAGATCATCTGCTCCCAACAGTAACAAAGCCCACGAGCAGACCCAGACCCAGTCAGTGTCTCCCTTGGCTGGAGGTGCCTTTGCCTTATAGAAGCCTTGGGGGATGGGGTGGGGCAGCGTCCATCTAAATCTAATTTCTAGGAACCTCTTGTTGCCGGTTATATATACAGAGAGGTGCTTTGGAGGTTGGGGTAAGCAGGATAGGTGGAGGAAGAGGACATTTGTGGGACCTCTATTGGGAGCCAGGGGGTGCTTTCTATACATTATCTTAACTCGCAACGGCGCTGTCAGCTAGGAATTGTGATATTTCAGCTGAGGAAACAGGTTCTGAGAGTTTAAGGTGTTCATCCAAGATCACAGAGGTGCAGGTGGCTAGTCCAAGACTCAGGCCACAGCTTGAACTTTCCTCTCATCAGAAGTTGGCAGACTTAACTGGTCAGACATTTGTTGAGCACTTGCTATGTTCAAAAGATAGTGCTAAGTCATGGAACATTTTCCAGCGTAGACCATGTAGTAGGCCACAAATTTAAGTCTCAATAGATTTATAAAGATAGATAACATACAAACCATCTTTTCCCACCCAATGGGATGAAACTAAAAATAACAGAAGTCAGTCAAGGATGCCCATTTTTGCCTCTTGTATTTTGAACCAGAAGTTCTAGCCTGAGCAATTAGGCAAGAAAAAAAAGACATCAAAATTAAAAAATTACCTGTTCCCAAATAACATGATCTTATATGTAGAAAACCCTAAGGAGTCAAAAGAAAAATTGTTAGAACCAATAAATTCAGCAAAGTAGCAGGATACAAATAAAAATCAGTTGCATTTCTGCATATAAACAACCTGAAAAGGAAATTATAAGAACAATTCTACTTATAATAGCATCAAAAAATATAAAATACTTAGGGGTTAACCAAGAAGATGAAAAACTTGAACAATGAAAACTATAAAACATTGCTGAAAGAAATTAAAGAAGGTGTAAATAAATGGAAACACATCCCATGTTCATGAATTGGAAGACTTAATAATTGTTAAGATGTTAATGCTTCCCACAGATTCAGTGCAATTCCTATCAAAAGCCCAATGATGTTTTTTTCAGAAATAGAAAAACCTATCCTAAAATTCATATGGAATCTCAAGGGACTCGAAATAGCCAAAATAATGTTGCAACAGAACAAAGCTGGAAGACTCATACCCTGATTTCAAAACTTACTAAAAAGCTACAGTAATCAAAACAGTGTGGTACTGGCACAAAGATATATAACCAATGGGATAGAATAGAGAGCCCACAAATAAACCCTCACATACATGATCGAATGATTTTTAACAGGGGTGCCAAGATCACTCAATGAAGAAAGGACGTTCTATTCAACAAATGATGTTGAAAAAAATATACATATGCAAAAGAATGAAGTTGGACCCTTACATTGTATTTAAAAATTAACTCCAGGCCGGCGCGGTGGCTCACACCTGTAATCCTAGCTCTCTGGGAGGCCAAGGCGGGCGGATTGTTTGAGCTCAGGATTTCGAAACCAGCCTGAGTAAGAGTGAGACCCCGTCTCTACTAAAAATAGAAATTAATTGGACAACTAAAAATATATAGAAAAAATTAGCCAGGCATGGTGGCGCATGCCTGTAGTCCCAGCTACTTGGGAGGCTGAGGCAGGAGGATCGCTTGAGCCCAGGAGTTTGAGGTTGCTGTGAGCGAGGATGACACCACGGCACTCTAGCCCAGGCAACAGAGTAAGACTCTGTCTCAAAAAAAAAAAAAAAAAAAAAAATTAACGCCAAATGGATGAAAGACCTAAATGTAAGAACTAAAACTATAAAACTCTTAGAAGAAAACATAGCAAAAGGTTTATGACATCGGACTTAGCAATGATTTCTTAGATATAACATCAAAGGCATAGGTAAAAAAAAAAAAAAAAGGACCACTGGACTTCATGAAAATTTTAAAATTTTATGCATCAAGGACAATATATATAGTAAAAAGGCAACCTACATAATGGGAGAAAATATCTGCCTATCATGTATCTGATAAGGAACTGATATCCAAAATATATGGAAAACTAAAATTCAACAATAAACTTGATTCAGAAATGGGCAAAGGACATTTCTTCAAAGAATATATGCAAATGGCCAATAGGCATGTGAAAAATGCTCAACATCACTAATCATCAGGGAAATGCAAGTTAAAGCTACGAGATTCCACCTCACACTCATTAGGATGGCTACCATGAAACAACAACAAAAGACAAGTGTTGGTGAGGATGTGGGGAAATTAGAACACTTGTGCACTGCTGGTGGAAATGTAAAATGGTATCACTGCTGTGAAAAACAGTGTGGAAGTTCCTCAAAAAATTAAAAATAGAATTACCATATAATCCAGCAATTCTGCTTCTGGGGTATATACCCAAAAGAATTGAAAACAGGGTCTTGAAGAGATATTTGTACACCTGTGTTCATAGCAGCAATATTCACAACAGCTAAAACATGGAAGTAACCCAGTGTCATTGGTGGGTGAACAGGTAAGCAAAATGTGGTGTATACATATGTACATATTCAGCCTTAAAAAGGAGCGACATTCTGCAAGATGCTACAACGTGGATGGACCTCGAAGACAAAATGCTAAGTGACATAAGCCAGTCACAAAAAGACAAATATGGTATGGCTCCACTTACATTAATGTCAAATCCAAATAACAGAGAGAGAGGCTTTCTAAAAGAAAATATTCAGGAGTAGCATTGCAATGGGAATATGCATGGCATAGTAAGCTATGTGTATGTTCAGAGAAGTTGAGGCATGGGGGATTGAGTAGGATTACATAAATTGTTTTGAATCCATTATTTTTGGCTACATGGTTCAGTAACAAAGGTGGTATCAGTCGAAGGTTGGACAGTTGCTGGACAAACATCCTTGCAGAAGTATTTTCTGTGGTTGTACTTTTCAGCTTGTGGTGGTGCAAGGTTGTGGTTTTTGCAGTCTTTTGTGATAGTTCTTATTAGTGTGTGAGAACCCTCCCTCCATGGCCTTCTCTAGCCCCATTTGTCAGGGTTTTAACACAAGTGATTCCATTTTGATTCTAACAACTTTCACATCTTCCCCTTTTGATTAAGATTTCTCTTAAAGCAGTGGTCCCCAACCTTTTTGGCACCAGCGACCAGTTTCATGGAAGACAGTTTTTCCATGGACTGGTAGGGTGGGGGATGGTTTCAGGATGATTCAAGGGTGTTACCTTTATTGTGCACTTTATTTCTATTATTATCACTTTGTACTATATAATGAAATAATTATGCAACTTGCCATAGTGCAGAATCAGCGGAAGCCCAGAGCTTGTTTTCCTGCAACTAGATGGTCCCATCTGGAGATGATGGGGGACAGTTGGTTTATTATGGTCTCTGGACAGTCAAACCTCTCTGCTAACGATAATCTGTATGTGCAGCTGCTCCCCAGCACTAGCATCACTGCCTCAGCTCCACCGCAGATCATCAGGCATTAGATTCTCATAAGGAGCCACAACCTAGATCCCTCACATATGCAGTTTATAGTAGAGCTTGCGCTCCTATGAGCATCTAATGCCCCCACTGACCTGACAGGAGGTGGAGCTCTGGCAGTGATGCCAGCGATGGGGAGCGGCTGTAAATACAGATGAAGCTTCACTGGCTGGGCGGTGGCTTCCCTCCTGCTGTGCAGCCCAGCTCCTAACAGGCTATGGACAGGTACTGGGTTGGGGACCACAGTCTTAAAGCACTGCTGATCAATCATCCTGTACTTAGGTTTTGATGTTCCTTAGTGTCAGGATGGATCTGTCTCAAGTTGGTCTGGCCCTACGTCACAGGTAGTGATTGGCAACTGAGAGTCAGTGTCAAAACCTTTTTAGTCACATTTGAGCAATAAGAGAGGTTTGGAGGGAGTGGCTCTCGGGCTAAGTTGACCTGGAGTCTATTGTTAAGTACAACTGTGTTCTGTGTTCTTTTAGCTATCATCCCAAAGAGCTGGGCCAGCATTATTCTGTTAGGAGTTGTATTTCTGCAAACATTTGACAAGCAACAGGTACAAAGTTTAAAAAGGAACGTATAAAATAAAATTACTAGTAACAGTAATATGATAACCCCAGTTTGCATAACGTTTTCACGCTATGAACTCAGGCTTAAAGGCAATCAACTGAATAAATCAAACGCCCATGGGGAGCTAGGTGAGACCTGTTGCAATCATGTGGCTTATTTTCTTATTTTGTGTACTTAGGTCTCAGCTTCCCCAAAGGAATTTATCCAGGCACAGCATATAGTATTGGCAATAATATAGGCATATTCCTATCTAACCAATAGATAATCTAGAGCAATTTTATCATCTAGTATCCCATGACAGGGTTGAGTTAAAGCAGAGAGCGAGCAGCAGTTGTATTAAGGATGTTGCCAAAGTTACCCACCAGGTGGACTGAAGAATCTCCTAGGTCAGGTTCCGTCAAGTTACCAGTAGAGGCTACTGATTGTGAAGTTTCAATTACATCATTATCCTGCCAGGTGAAAGAGGTAGGTATAACAAGGAAAAATTAAGAGAGGCAAAAGTCTCTGTATGATGGGGAATCTTGTTCTGTGACCTTGGGAAAAGCAGTGCACAACATGAAACCATGAACATGTCAGGATTTGGGACCAATGTCTCTGGTCATGGCACTGGGTGGCCTGGTCAACTTTCTTTGTAGCCCGTACATCAGGTGCAAGACTTGCCCCTTAACATTAATTTACTTCCAGCTTATAGGGCTTCAGGAACAGAGCAGTTCCCACTTTTAGTAATTTCATAGAAGAAAGTCGGATTGGAGGAACCTAAAATTTAGGTCTGGTCCAGCCTACAGGTGGATAACAAGAACTTGAAAACCATGCAGAGGGCTACAATCTAATAACAGGTGTTATATTTTTTCTTTAGTGACATAACTTTTTCTCTCTACAGTCATCCTGATTTCTATCAAAGGTAATCAAAGTAAGACTAATTTGATTTTAAAATAAGTTTAGTTTTCATTGAAAAAATTAATACTCATGAACAGTTTCTAAATTTTTGAAGGAATCAAATAGGGAGAAAGAGTAATTATTTCCACTTTTGTTCACAAAAATATACTTACCAAATTGCTATACTATAGATAATTTAAGAGAAAAAGTTTTGTTAAATCTGAAAAACAAAGCATTTAAGAACCAACAGTTGTTTTAAATAAAAATCATAAAAACATTATCAGTTATTCATTCTCATGTAATTAATGTTCTGCTTGATCTTGATTAGCAATTTCATGAATTTATCAGTTTCTTTGTTAGAGTTCTGGAAAATTTTTATTTAATCCATTGATCTTAAAAGTTATTAGAAATCTATATTCAAGAGTTACTTGTCTTTTCCATGAATCTGATTGTATATCCCTTTAGAGAAGAATCAAAAGAATAACTATGGATGACAAAAACGTAGAACAGCCACAGTTAAAAAATCTAATGAAAGTTCACCAGAACCAGAAATGGACCAGGAAATTTGGTGATTTTTGTGGCATACAACGTAACAACCAGAATTATGACTGATGGCATATTAGATTTCTAAGAATTTCATGCAATTTTGAAACATTCATGAAACCACCCTTTATAAAATTAATCAAGGGCCACAAGGTGGAAACTGTGGTAGGGGCCTAAACTCTGCAAAGATGTAGATATAGTTGAGCAATAACCAGCCATTCAATATTTCATAGCTTGCCTTCCTGTAATTTCTTGTTGCTTAGGAGTCACGTATCCCTGGTGGTCATAAGATTTGTGACTTCCCTAGTTACTTCTGTAGATGACATCACTATTGTAATGGTCTTTGAGATATTTTCCAGGTATTTTCCAGATATTTTCCAGACTCTGCATTCAGGTGGACCAACTGATGCCAACTGGACCAGTGGCCATACTTAGGAACTAACTCAACAGGTCCTGCAACCCTCTACCTAGGAGCCGACTCAGCACAAGAAGACAATTTCTGCTTCCCAACCCTATGAGTTCATCCCCAGCCAATCAGCAGACCCAATTCCCGACCCCTTTGCCTACCAAACTATCTTTGAAAAACCCTGGCCCCAAAATTCTCAGGGAGATTTGGAGAATTTCTCCCATCTCCTCGCTTGGTAGCCCTGCAATATTAAACTCTTCCTCGCTGCAGCACCTGTTGACTCAGTGTATTGGCTTCCTTCTGGGCAGCTGGCACTAGAACCCAGTTGGGTGGTAACATTTATACCCATAAATGGAACCGAAAGATGATCTAACACCATTTATCATTTGACAATGTTTTCTATATAATTCAACATCTCAATCCTGATTTAGTTCACTATCTCTCTTTATAAACCTTTGAGAAGTCCTGAGGTTAGTTCGAGGTCAAGAAGACTTCATCTAGAACTTCATCTTGGGGAAGCCTGCCAAAGATGTCAAAAGGCTCAAACACTTGATCAAAACAGGAACATATGTCATTGCGAAATTAATAGTCATTGACTTAACCGGAGTGATAATCAAAAGACTTCAAAAGCGATACGGAAAGTTACATGGATATAAACCAAACAAAAAACCGTAACCCTTTCAAAGTGCAGTTTTCCTAAATAATCAAAACCTAATAAAGACAACACGAAACACGGGAAATCATCCTGATAAAACGCAAAAGCTTTGTTTCTCAGGCCAGTTACCAAAAAGTGAAGATAAACTTCCTGCTGTGTGATTGCTTCTCCTTATGGGAAGCTCATTTAGATAACCTGAACGTTGAACCTGGTGAATGAAAATGCTTGAATTCAACCAGACACAGGAAGAGATGTGTCCAAGGTTATGAATGTACACCATATTACAGAAGAAATAAACGAGAAAAACAGTACCTTGAGCAGGGCAGTATACAACTCGTAGAAAAAGTAAAAGCACATGAAATTGCCTGGTGACACAGAATAATTTAGATGCATCCAGCAAAACCAATATTACAGAATCAAGTTACACTGGAGGAAAACATTGCTTAAAGCCACAGTTCAGAAGATGGTTGGAAATTTAAACAGATTTCAGAACTAAAATCAAAACCTCTTGTCAATTTTACTAAGAGTAGATCAATACTTCAAAACCTTGTTCTGATATAGGGGACCAAAATTTTAGTTTTGTAACAAATACACACACACATATATTTTAATGAAAGGTCAATCTTTAGAAAGACATACAAAATTCCCTTCTAATTTCAGCCACCTCAATCACACACAAAATTCCTTTCACAAATTAATTCTTTGCAAACCTTCCATGACCTGCTCAGACTCTATGCGACCTACTCAGACATTCAGTTTTGTCCTATCGTCCTCTTTCTTAAACAATCATTTTACTTTAGGGCAGAATTTACTTTCCTTTTTCCCTTCTCATTTTGGCCACACATATTTGTTTCTCATACCAAAAAAAAAAAAAAGTATTCTTTTTTTTAACATTCCCTATCAAAAGTACGTCTTCGTACATACAACTTTCTTTGCATCTCTCTCCCACTTACTGACTCCTTTCTATCTTGTTTCTGTTTCCTTTCTAAATCCATGTTTTGAAACAACCTTTAAATAACTTCCCAATTAGACAAAATTATTCATTTTTCTCAATAAAAGAACACATCTTTTCTGGTACACTTTGCATACAGATGATAAATATATGAAATGAGTTATTAATATATATAAATAGAATTTTTAACTCAGTTAAAAATTAATTTCTAGTGAAAACACAGGAAGTAAGCAATTTTGAACTGTTTGTCACATAATGACATTTTATTAATGTACATTTTGTAATTTTTAGAAATGTGCTATCTCATAGGACGGTTTTTCAATGTGGATAGGAAATACTGATTAATAGACCCAAATATATTTTGTCGTTCTATAAAATATAAGAAGCCAAAAGTAAATAAACTTCATTTTCAACAATTAATGTTTTAATATTTTAACTTATTTGGATATGACTCGGACATTTAGTAAGTATCTATTACTTAATTTTACCTTCAGATTTCAAGTTACCAAAAAGGTTTTAAAACTATGAAGAGTTCCTTTATAAACACCTATGCCATTTATATTTACTTAATTTATTTTTAACAATTATACCTGGGTTACTTATGAAAACTGAGATTGTAGGGCTAGTCATTATTTCAAGTGGTTTTCCTGTTACCTAATTTTACAACATGTGAATGTTAGATGTTCACGTAATAAAGAACCTTAAAGTTAAGTATGTAGGCATTCTGATTAAATAAATAGTATTAAACTAGTCTTATTCTTCAAAGAGTTACACAAAGATCATTTGCTCTTCAGCTGGATTTATACTTTTATGACATTTGGTCAAACTTAAACCCCAAGGTGATGGTATTAAGAGGTGGGGTCGTTGGGACGTGGCGAGGCCAGGAGAGCCCCACCGTCACGGGTGGGATTAGTGCCTTATAAAAGGGCTGCAGGGAGCGAGTTCCTCCCTATTCACCCTTCTGCCCTTCTACTGTCTGACGACACAGTAGCAAGAAGATGCCACATGGAAGCAGAGTGAGCCTTCACCAGACACCAAATCTGCTAGCGCTTGATCTCGGACTTTCTGTCCTCTGGAACTGCGAGAAATAAATTTCTGTTCTTTCTAAATTACGCGGTGTAATGGTATTTTGTTATAGCAGCATGAATAGACTAAGACACTTACCGAGTCGGTAGTGAAACTCAGAAGCAGCGAACATGTCATTGCTATCCAGACAGGCTGGGAGGAAAGTGACCAAGAAGAGCAGACACATGACAAGTGTCCATGTCTCCTGCCCAGACACAAGGCGGAATGGTTCAGCTGTGAACATCAAGTGCAGGTCTGTGCATGAATGCAGGATCACCTGCACGGGGGAGGTTAGCGTGTGTTCGTGGGTCGCTCGGCAGGCAGCACACGTTTAGTAAGTGTTTGCTGCAGAAATGAATGAGTAAGCCCTTGCGCTCCTCTGAGAAGGGAACTAGGGAATTCAATCATCAACATTGGAAATGCAAATTGTACTTTATGGATTCCGCTTCCATTGGATACGTTCCTCTCCTTGGATTTACTTGCCAAATTTAACTCAATGAGAAGAAAATTTATTTCTGAATTTAATTGTTTTGCAGGACTTAACATTTTTAGACGTTACTATGGATAGACTTAGCATTTGCAAAGATTTGTATGTTTTCCCTTAAACTGCAGTGGGACTCACTGAGTGAGGCAAATATAGCATCATTGTGTCATAGCCTGTTTGTAGGAGAGAGAGGCGCACAGCCAGTTAGGAGACAGTTAGAACAATATGTCTGACTTTATGGATGTAGAAGACACTCAGTGAGAATGTTCTCTGGGAGTGTGTGTGTGTGTTTCAGTGGTTAATGTGGTTCAATGTGGCTGTACCTATACAATCAGGTTCCCAAAGGGAACTGGATGATAAGACCCACGGCCCCCTGGACGGTACACCAGTACTGATCTCACTTTTTTTTCTTTTTTAAGAGACTTGTCACTATGTTGCCCAGGCTGGAGTGCAGTGGCTATTTGCAGGTGGGATCATAACACACTGCAGCCTCGACCTCCTGGGCTCAAGTGATCCTCCTGCCCTGACCTCCTGAGTAGCTGGGACTACAGGTGCATGCCACTGCATCTAGCTCTGATCTCACTTTTAACACACAGAGGGCAGGCTTCAGACTCAGAACTTTGGAACAACGTTACCCATCTGGAATTTAATAGCCTTCCTCCCCCCACCTTTTTTATTGTGGTAAAATATACATAACACGAAATTTATCATTTTAACCATTTGAAGTGTACAATTTAGTGGCATTAAGTAAATTCACATTATTGTACGATCATCACCACCATCCATCTCTGGAACTGTTTCATCTTTCCAAAATGAGACTCCCATTAAACACTGACTCCCTGAGGGACATCAGGTCAGCCCTCAGCTCTCTCACTGTATGACCTAGCATGAGTTCCTGGCCCTCCTGGAACCTCAATCTCCTTTTCCATAAGGAAAGTGGGATCTTGCTATCTGGCATGGTTGTGGTGACGACCAAACAAATGAAGCACGTGAAACAGCGCATAGTGAACGCTCAAAGCCCTCATCCAGCGAGGATCCACACCTCTCACTTCTGGGAGTACCAGGACCGTTCCCGGAAGGGGAGCCACACCAGTGACCCAGTGACTTTCTTCTCTCCAGCCCAGGTGGACCTGGCAGCTGATTGTCTTCAATGCCCACAGCATGAGGACAGCCTGTGACACTCTAATCTCCAGTGTGGATGTAAGTTTCCACCTTCCGCCCACATCCCATCTTTAAAATTTAAAAAAAAAATTTTTTTGTCATTTCACTGAGTTTCTAGGTTGGGAGGCAGAGCAGCATTGGAAAAGTATACACATGTGGGCTCATTCATCTTCCCATTACCAAGTAGGAATCGGGTGTCTGTCTCAGTCTTGCTTCTCTCTTTCTCTCTTTCTGGAACTGTAATTCCATTTTTCATCTTAAATGACTTAGACGTTTCTGTTACAGTTGTCTGCTGCCAAAGAATTCTCTTAGCTTTTGTATATGTGAAGAAGGATTTATTTCATCTTTGTTTCTCAGAGATGTCTTTCACTCAATATACTGGGGATAGTGGCAGGTGATTTTTTTTTTCCTTTCAGTACTTTAAAGGTATTGCTCCACTGTCTTTGGGCTTTCATTGTTTCCAGCAAGAAGTCTGCTGTCATTCTTATTTTTGGTCCTTTGTACACACTGTCATATTTCTCTGGCTGCTTTAAAGGTTTCCTCCTTATTACTGCTTTAAATAAACAATATGTGGTTCTGGAACAATTGGATATCCATATGCAAAAGAAAGAACTTTTATCCATAACTCATAGTATATTTAAAAAATTAATTCAAAATGGACCACAGACCTAATGTAAAATCCAAAACTATAAAGCTTATAGAAGAAAAATCTTTTTGACTTTGCATTAGGGAAAGATTCCTTAAGATGATACCAAAAGCATGGTCCCTTTAAGAAAGGGTTGATAAATTGGGCCACATCCAAATTAAGAACTGCTGGCCACTGCAACCACCAGTGCAGTCATGAAGTAGTGAAGAGGAGACATGGGCCACTTCACTGCCCCTCCTTAGATGGCTACCCTCACCCTGAGACTTCTTCCAGCAACCCATTTAAACACGGTGAATTACTAAGGAGTTTTAGATGTGCAGAGACATGCTTCAGCTGAGGATATTAAAAGGGCATTTTGGAAACTGGCACTGAAGTGGCACCCAGATTAAAAATTCTCATAATAAAGAAAAGCAGAGAGAAAATTCAAACAAGAAGCTGAGGTATGTGAAATGCTATCAAATACATTTGATTTCTTTGAATACCCATTTGAGGGCTTTTTGGGGAATTGAAGGAGTCTGGGTGGAAGCAGAAGCTGAGGCTTGGGGATGTTTTTCTCCACTTTCAGTAAATGTCTGTCTTGGGAGGATTTACCTCCTTCATTCACCGGGTTATAGGGGCCTCACTTCATTCTCCTCCACATTATTTGGTGGGAGTGGGATGAACGACTTCAAATCTGTGTAACTTGTCTTAAAATAGTTAATGGCAGAAAAATCACTATTAGGAGAATTGTTGAGAATGGTCAAGAAGGAGCAGAAGTTGAAGAAGATGGCCAAAGTTCTTAACAATAAATGGTAAAGAGTAACTGCTAGGTTTGGACTACAAGTAATTTACACACATTTAACAGAAATGTCAAACTATGACAATCACCATTTGAAGATTAACAGGAACTTTGTTTTGATGATTTCAAATAAACATGAATTTCTGTATAACTGTACCTAATCTGAAATATTTTTGAACAGTTCATCAGAGCCCCTATTTGTCATAGACATTGCAGTTTATTTTTGGGACCACGTAGTAAGACCCTTTTTTGTCTTTAAAATTATAGATCTCTCTATGCACAATGCTTTTTGATTAAGTGTAACCCAAGTTGAGCCATGACTCTTCAGTAGTGCTAGAAACAGACTGTACACTGATCTGATTTTGAATTTTGTTTGAAATGTGATCCAAGTAGTGTCAGCCTACTATAGTTAACATTGTCAGGATAAATATTTACAGAAATAATTGCATTTTTTTCAATATTTAGTAGTGAAAGATATTAATGCATTAATGGCTATATATTTCTGGTGTAACATAAATTAAGCATGTTTTCTAGTCATGCACTAATGCTGGCAGATGACTTAGTAAACTTTTGACAGTTGCTTAAATGTGTAACGTTAAGCTTAGGTTTCAAAAAAGTAAAGCTGACAATCTGGTCTTTTTCGTTTGCATTAAAAAAGAAAATAAATATGAATGTGCTTGATGCATTCAAAAAAATTAAGAACTGCTTTTTGAAAGACACTGTTTAAAGATTGCCAAACAAGCCACAGACTCGGAGAAAATATTTGCAAACCAGATTTCTGATCAAGTACTTGCATCTAGAATATATAAATTACTCTCAAAGCTCAATGATAAGAAAATGAACAATCTAATTTTAAAAATAAGCAACATATTTGAACAAATGCTTCAAAAAAGTGGGCACACCTATGTGAATAAGTAAATGAGTAGATGTAAAACCATTACTGAGATACCACTACATACCTCTGAGAATGTTTAAATCAAAACATTTCACTCAGGCATGAGAGGCTGATAATGAAGCTCTACCTAAGTCCTGCCACCAGAGTTCTCTGATGTACTTCAGGAATGAACCCCAGGTGTATTGGAATGAAAACTCTGGATCTTTTCTCCAAATGAATGGGAGGGGCAGTGCAATGGTTGGCTGAGGGCGTGCCCTCGGACAGGTGGCCAGGAATAGAGGGAGGAAGGGAAGGAGGAAAGGAAGAAATATCAATAATTTAATTCAATGTAAACAGGAGTTTGGAGCCATGGCCCATGAGAAAATAATTTTCCACTTCACATAGGAATCTAGAGGAATCCCTTGGACATTCTCAAGGTTTGAAATTTGGTTTGAGACAATCTTACCTAGGTCATAAGGGACAGGACCTCCCCAAATGTCTTAGTTTATTTTCTGCTGCTATAACAGAATACCACAGATTGGGCAATTTATAAAGAAAGGAAATATATTTGGTTCATGGTTCCAGAATCTGAAAAGTCCAAGAGCGAGGTGCCAGCATCTTGTGACAACCTTTGTGCAGCATCATCCCATGGCAGAAGGTGAAAGGGCAAGAAAGGGTGTGAGGGAGGGAGCAGGAGAGGGTCAAACCAGCATTTAGAGCAAACCCACTCTCACAATAATGGTCTGTGCCAGCACCTTCTTCACTGCAAGGTTGTGAGGTGAGTCTCGTAATATGCATTCTCTTTGGCAGGTGATGGAAGTCAGAACAGTGCTTGTTCTTGGAGGGAGCTGACTAGCAGGGGTCCCAGGGACCCTCTGGGGAGCTGGAGGTGCTCTATATTTTGATCACAGTAGTGGTAACATGGATGTATACACATACAAATTCAATTGCGCTGCACTCATAAGATATGTGTATTTTACTGTGTATAGTTTATACCTCAACTGAAATAATTAATATCCTCTAAAGGCGTCCCATTGCTTAGAGAATAAAGTCTGGACTCTCCTGGGCCTGCCAGGTGCTATAACAGCTGGCCTGCCTTCATCCGCTTTGCCCCCTGCACTCTTCCTCTTGCTCTCTGCACTTCAGTGTTCTCCATCAGTTCCTAAAACTGGCCACAATCTCAGCTCTAGGATTTTGCCCTTGCTGGTCCCCTTGCCTAGAAAGTTCTTCTCCAGTTACCCTTCCTCTCCATAATCCCAGGCCGAGAACTAGGCCTTCCTGCTTAGCAATGGGAAGACCCAGTTCCCTGGAGAACCTCCCTGCAGGGCTTCCCACTCTCACCCTCTCCACCCTGGTATTGCCGTCCTCGCTCCTCCTGGAATCTTCCACGACTGTGTTTCTTTTCTTTTGGGTCCTCCACTCTCCCTTAGAAACCTTAATCCTCTTGTCTAAGTCCATTTTCTGCTGCTATAACACAATGGCTAAGACTGGGTAATTTACAAAGAGAAGAGGTTTATTTTGGTTCACAGTTCTAGAGGCTGGGAAGTCCAAGATGGGGCAGCCTCACCTGGTCTGCTTCCACTGAGAGCCTTGTGCTGCCTCCTAACATGATGGAGAAGCAGAAGGGCAAGTGAGTACATGCAAAAGAGAGGGGACAGAGGACTCTGACCCACTTTATAACAACCCACTTTCATCAGAACTAGTCCATTCCCTCAAGAACTAACCCAGTCTGGAGAGAAGGACATTAATCCATCTTAGGAGCTAACCACTTTTTACAGGCCCCTTCTCCCAACACAAATTGCCAATTTATATTGGCAATTAAATTTCAACATGAGCTTTGGAAGGCACAAGCCACATCTAAATCATAGCACCTCTCAAGCCAAGAGACCTGCCTGCCCTTAGCACCCTGACACAAAGTGCCCTGGGTAAGGCCCTGTGGGGAAAAACAAAGAACTGGGCAGCAGCAGATTCTCAGTGTGACTTGTAGAGATCATCAGACTCATATTCCAATGAACTTTAATTGTTGTAAAAATACATGTAACATAAAATTTACCGTTTTAATCAGTTTTTTTTTGTTTGTTTGTTTGTTTTTTGAGACAGAGTCTCACTCTGCTGCCCAGAGTAGAGTGCCATGGCGTCAGCCTAGGTCACAGCAACCTCAAACTCCTGGGCTCAAGCAATCCTCCTGCCTCAGCTTCCCGAGTAACTGGGACTACAGGCATGCGCCACCATGCCCGGCTAATTTTTTCTATATAGATTTTTAGTTGTCCAGATGATTTCTTTCTATTTTTAGTAGAGACGCGGTCTCGCTCTTGCTCAGGCTGGTCTCGAACTCCTGACCTTGAGTGATCCACCTGCCTCGGCCTCCCAGAGTGCTAGGATTACAGGCGTGAGCCACCGCGCCCGGCCAATTTTAATCCGTTTTAAGTGTACAGTTCAGTGGTATTAAGTACATTCATGTTGTCATGCAACCATCATCACCATCCTTCCACAGAACTCTTTCCATCTTGCAAAACTGAAACTCTATACCACTAAATAATAACTCCTCGTTCCCCCATCCTCCCAGCCCCCCAATCACCATTCTACTTTCTTCTCTTTGATTTTCATGACTCTAGGTATCTCATACAAGTGGAGTCATACAGCGTTTGTCCTTTTGTGATTGGCTTATTGCACTGGCATAATGTCCTCAAGGTTCATCCGTGGTGTAGCACGTGTCAGAATCTCTTTCCTTTTTAAGGCTGAATTATATAGATAGACCACATTTTGTTTATCCATTCATTCGTTGACTGACGCTTGGGTTGTTTTCACCTCTAGGCTTTCGTGAATAAAGCTGCTCTGAACATGGTTGTACAAATATCTCTGTGAGCTCCTGCTTTCAATTATTTTGGGTATATATCCAGAAGTGGACTTGCTGAAGACTCTGGTAACTTTCTGTTTAGTTTTTTGAGGAGCAGCCAATACCATTTCCCACGGCAGCTGCACCATTTTACATTCCCACCAACAGTCTACATGCACAGAGCAGAGAGCTTCGGACAAGGGTCTGGGTCTTTGAATAACAGAGCTCTGAGAAGGAACTTTCCCAAGGGCTGCCTCTTGCCTTCCTAAGACCACAGCTAACCCCTGGGAACGGATCGTGGTGCCTGAGCAGTGCTAGCCACACCGCCAAGGTCAGAATTCTGGGTGGCCTGGCACTGTGCCTTGACAATTCCTCCCTACTGCGCTGATCAGTCTAAAAACACATTGACCTTGTTTGTTTGCCTGTGTCCCCTCCCTGTAAGGCGTGCAGCTGAGTGCCCCCTCTTGGGCTGGACTCATTAGCGACACCGATTGCCTATGACTCACCTCCAAGGCACACGGTAATGCTAAGGCGCTTGTTTGCTGGAACTCTTAGCTGTGCCTGTGTCTCTCCAGATCTCAGAAACTTTTTCTTTTGACAGTATTTATGGAGATACTGTTGGTGTAAACTGCACAGGTCCTGGTTTGCTGCATGCATTCGTACGTATGTAAACACCCGTGCAACCACCACCCAGATCAAGATCGGAAACATTTCCAGCCCCCAGAAGGCTCCGTCGTGCCTCTCCCAGTCAGTGACCCCCAAAAGTAACCTCTATTCCAACCTGTGGTTGGACTTGATGTGAAAGGAACGATCACAGCCTGTGCTCTTTTATACCTGGCTTCTTCCACTCAGTGGTGAGGTTCGTCCATGTTTCCCATGTTCTGGCTCCTTTTCATTGCTGAGGGCTGTTCTGTTCAATTAACTTCTCCTTTCTCCTATCGGTGAACTGTTTCCAGTTTGGGGCTATGACAAGTAAAGCTGTTATAAACACATGAATATGTTTTTCTTTTTCTTGGATAAATATTAGGAGCGGAATAGCCAGGACATAGGAGAAGTAGATATTTGACCATATTACAATTCAACAGGCAGTTGTACTGAGTTGTATTTTACACTCCAACATGCAGTGAGTGAGAGTTCCAGTTGTTCCATATCCCAGTGAACCGGCAATTTCCTGGGAATGACGTGCCATGACAAAATTGTCCACGGTGTCAGAGAGGATTGTGAAGAATTTCCCTTCTTTTCCCTCTTTGCTGCTCCAACTGTTGCTGGTTGATCCAGGAACATGAGGGGGGTGGAGGGCGCAAAGGGGACGCAGGGCCTCAGTCTACGGGAGCATCTCAAAGACGCCAGTCTGCAAATCCTGGAGCATCTAGGCAGAGGGCGAACAGGAGGAAACGTGCAAACACATGTATGGCTCTGGGTGCCCGCTCATGCCAATATGACCCTCACCTGCTCTTCCCAAGGGCGATCACTGGGCCTTCTCCTTAGCACATTGCAGGGACCTGGTTGACTTCGCGCAAGTCTATTGTCGTGGCTCCCCTCCCCTCTCTCCTGCCCGTCCTGCTGTTCTCTGATTCAGCCAATTATTTCCCCTAAATAGGTTGCGAAGCCGATTAAAGACAGTTTATGTCCTATGTTCCCTTCCACTCCCTTGTCACTTGGATTGTTCCATTAGCTCCAAGACGTCTCCTCTCCTCACACTAAAGCCCAGGAAAAAGGGACAGAGAAGACAGGCAGAAGAGAGGACAGAGATCAATTCACCGAAAGGGGGATCAGAAGCTTCTGGGCACCACTATACTCTGGAATAAAAATCTTCATTATGGCCTGTCTCTTGCAAAATATTCCTTTCTACAGAATTATGTTTTGACGTGAGGAATAGAAATTTGAAGGGCAGAAATACTTCGGGAGAGCCTAAGTATCTTCATATAGCTCAGGCTGCCACTAATTAGCTGTGTGACCTTGGGTATGTCTCTTGGACTGTGAGCCTCAGTTTCTCCGTGTGTAAAATGGGTTGAAGCAGGCCCTGCCCACCACCCACCTGTGTAACAGGCAATGCCCAGCCCCAATGTTCTCGGGACACTGTGGGGGAGCATGGCCACGTGCTTCTGGGTGCTGTCGTCTAGAAACTTGCTATCATGTATCTTGAACCCACATGAGCCACATATGATTCCATCTCAAGGGTGGAGCACAAGAGAAGAGTGGTGGGAAAGGTCACTGGGACTGGGAGTGTCCACCTTCCTCCTGCCCAGTTCCACCCTCAGCCCTGCCCCCCCAGCACCTTGCCTTTCTGTCTCTCCAGAACCACTTCCTCATGCACCTGGCACCTGCCCATTTGAATAATTGCCAGCTTGTTTGGTTTGTATATCCTTGTAAAGCCATGCCCTGTGCAGAGGACTGCCAGGCTGGTGAGAAAGGCGGCGGAGGACAGATGGCTTTCAGCGGTGCCCAAGCTCCTTACCTGAGCCCGGTGAGTTCCAGGACTGGGCATGTGGGGCTGAGCTGGCTGCCACAGCCAGGGGGAAGCAGCTCTGGGTCTCTAAAAGGAAACATGTGGTGGGTGGCAGGGACGTGGTGGGGGACATCCCAAAGAGATCACAAGAAGGGAAGAAATGCCACATGGGGTAATCCTGACGCATCCTCTGTGCCATGCAGAGCTCGCCCGACTGCAGGGATTCGTGGGTTTGGCAAATGTTTATTGAGCTGTCCTGTCCTGCTCCAGGAGGGGGTTGGGGGATAGGCATAAGCACTGTCTAGAGGGTGAGTGTTCACGCTTCTGAGATGGTAACGACCCACCATGGTAGCTGAGGACATGCACTTAGAGAGGGCTCTTGGAGTTCCACCATTTACTAGCTGGGTGGCATCAGGCAAGGTACTTTCACCTCTCTGGGCCTCAGTGTCCACATCTGTAAAAGGGGAATATTACCTGAGCCCACCTCCCAAAGTCGAGGTAAGAATTAAGCAAGGAGCATGTTTGAGCAGTGCCTAGTGCATTTAGGTGCTTTCGGTGTGTTTAGTACTAATAATCTGGGGGCAGGAGGGAAGGAGTCCTGAGGAGGTGTCTGTGCCCTGAGGGGTCAGTCAGAGTTAAGGCAAGGGCACGTCCAGGGCGTCTGCAGAGGGACAGTCACAGAAGGGAGAGGGGAGCGGAGACTCCACTCTGCAGTGTGGGACGCACAGGGCTGCCTTCTGTACCTTTCACCCGCGTGCATAGGCCCTGTGCGCAGTCCTTGTTAAACGCTGCGAGGTTTGTGATTCCCACTTCATGCATGGGAAACTGAGGCTCAGAGAGGTAGAAGTCAGAGGGTCACTGCAGCCGCCACAGGTGTCGAGAGCACCCGTCCTTCCCACGGGGGCTCCCCCAGGCTGAGCAACTTAAGCCTCATGCGGGTGATCCAGTGACCTCTGGCAGTCGGAGCCACACTTCTTCCAAATGCTCTCTGCAGGGGAAGGTCACACAGTCCCCTGTTCTGCTGAGGAGTGACACATGCCACGAGGGCCTGTCCAGCCTCCTCTAGCCCAGCCTCCCCTGAGGCCCAGGAGGGAAGCCAGAACCACCAACACGGTGGGACCTGCTGTGTGGCCCAGGGAAACACTGGGGAGCCAGGAGCAAGGATGTTCTGTGTCCGTCTGTGAAAGCAGCCTGTGTGGGGGTTAAAACGTGGGTTCTGGGTTTCAAACCCCAGCTCTGCTGCTGACCAGCTGTGTGGTTTTGGGCAAGTTACTGAAGTTTTCTGTGCCTTGGTTTCCTCATCTGTAAAAGTGGCACTAAAGATGGCCAGGATGGTTTCAAGGCTAAATGAGGTAACACAGGCATGGAAGGGGGGCTGCCAGCAGGGCCTTGGAGCCACCTCCTGCTGGTGGGCAGCCCCGGCCAGCCAGGCTGAGCTCCCCACTGCCGAGCCGGGATGGGTGCCCTCTGGTGACACTGAGTCCAGAAGGAGGCTGCCCACACTCTGGCCTGCAGGGATCGGCTCTGCTTTCTAGACTTCCAAATAGGAAGATGAGGGGAAAGTGCCCAGCTCTGGGCACGACCAGGAGCAGAGAGCAGGTTCTCACCCAGTGGAGGGATAGCTGCGTCCCATGCAAACAGCTGCATTGCAAGGCCACCGTGAGCCAGGCCCTTTCCACGTGACATCTCAGGGAGTCCTCTCCAGAACACTGCCAGGCTGGCAGCATTGTCCCGCTGTTCTGAGGAGGGAACCGGGGCACAGATGGGTCAAGTGACTTGGCCAACGCCAGGACTACTAGCACATGGAGCTGGGAGGCGAGCCCAGGCCTGCGGGACCACAAATCCAGGGCAAAAATCCATCCTCTGGTGCCGCATGGAGCAAAGGCAAGTCCAGTTTTTTTCCTGTGTCTTCTGCTAAGATCCCTCAGTAACACACAGGGACCCACATTCCACAGCAGCCTTGGCTGGCCAACCTTTGTCAACGGAAAAGAACCCGAACTCTGCAAGATAATCTCAAGAGGTTTACCTGAGTGAATGATGACCTGCAGGCGTGGTTTCACCTTTGTCTTACAGGCCTTAGGCTTCCTAATGATTTCATATCTCACTTTCGCAAAGATTAACTCCAAAAGGGACAGGGCATAACTAGGGGTGCCTGACCTCCCTTCGCTTCACGGCCGGTGGCTCAGCTCTAAGGATATTTTCCATGGAGGGGAGTCCCCTCGGCCAAGAAGGGGTCCATTCAGTCGGCTGGGGGGCTTGAGATTTTATTTTAGGTCACATCTTTACAACAAATTTGTTCTCCTCCAGTTCTGGGCTCAGAAGTCTAGAATCAAAGTGTCAGTAAGGCCGTTTCCTTCTGGAGGCTTCGAGGAAGAATCTGTTCCCCTGCCTTTTGCAGCTTCTAGGGGCTGCCTGCATGACTGGGCTCTGGGCCCCTCCTGCCATCGTAAAGCTGGCAGCTTCCTGCTTCAGTTGTCCCATCTCCTGCTACTGACCCTTGCCCTCCTGTTTCGCTCGTGATTACGTGGGGCCACCCGACTAATCCAGGACAATCTCCCCATCTCAAGTCCTTCACTCAGTCACCTCTGTTCCCTTTGCCATGAAAGGCAACACAGTCACAGAGATTAGAACGTGGACCTTTTTGGGGGTTGGGGAGTGGGGGTGGGTATTATTCAGCCTAACACACCCTCCTGGGAGTCAACCAGTGTTAGAAGTTTCTCACAAGTAAGTCCAGAGATATTGTATCTGTACATAAGTAAATGCAAGTGTACAGCCTTCTGCCACCCATTTCTTATACAAATGACATCATTCCATATCAGTGCTTGAATAATTCCTTGCTTCCTTTCTTTTCTCTTTAGAAGACTACATAGAATCTGTGGTATGGAAATCATATAATTTCTTTCACCTTTCTCCTATTGGTGGACTTTTAGGCTCTTTGGAATCCTTTGCTATTATAATGCTGCAATAAATAAAAGTATTTGTAGCATTATACTTAATTTAGTTACCATTTCAGGTATACTGAAATCTCACGGAACTTTCTGGGGTAATTGTTGCTTTAGAGAGAACCTGTATTGTCCCGCCCCCGGGACGCCTACCTGTTCTTCCTCCATCCCAGGTTCCTTAACGCTTTCTGTGCACTTATGATCCCATGGTCCTCCGCTCTGCTTCCAGGTCTTATTCCTTAGCATGAATGTGCTTAAGCGGAGGCTGCGTGTGCGTCCTAGGACTGCGCGTGTTTTCAGCACTGTCGCAGAAGAGAATTTCAGGCTTTCACAAGCAGGCGAGGGGGACACGTTGGACAAACATTTTCAGGGAAGACAGGGCTTCCCAGTACTGTGCTGTGCTGGTCCGTAACCGTGTCAGGCCAACTCACTTCTCCCCAGCCACTGGCATGGACAGGGACAACAGAGAGAACTCGGAGACACAGAGAGGCTGTGATGGGCTCAAAGTCTCTAAAGTATTTAATGGCAGAGTTCAGGCCTGCCCCGAGGTGTAACAAAAGACACCCCTCTCAAGTCCATGGGTAGCACAGACTGAATGAGACAGGCATTTCTGCGGCTTTCACGGTGTCAGTCGTGTACACTGAGCTCGGATGGGTTCTGTAGGCTCTGCGTGGTCACACAACTCAAGGATACAGGCCAGAAAGCACTGGCTGTGCACTGAATTAGGCTGGTGGGTGCTTCTTGTTTGGTCTGCGCAGTGTTTGTTTCAACTTGTTATTGTAGGAAATTCAGACATGCAGAGAGAATAATATCAGACAACACGCAGCCACCACCCGGCTTCAACAGTCATCAACACTTGGCCTATCGTGCTTCATCCATACCCTCGCCTATTTTCCTTTCCACCCTCAGATACTTTGAAGCAGATCCAGATATATCATTCCGTTGCAAATATTCCATTATGTAGCTCTATAATGTAGAAATTTTACACCGTCCATTTTGAAGGAATTTCCCCCAGAAATTAGAAAATTTTACATAAAAAAATAAATCCAGATTTGTATTTTTTCCTAAAAGTTTGGAAGCTCTGCCAGCGCTGGGCCTGGAAGGCAATCATTGGTTGGGGCTGAGAGGGTGCTGCCCCTTTAGGTGTGTGTAGGGGGGGTGATGTCTACTTTGCCACAGTCCCCACCACTCCCTCTTGTCCTACCTGGCCATCTCACTCATGCACATCACTGCCTCACTCCTGTAAGCATTTAATTTTGTACAAATTGACCTGAAGGAGATGTTAGAGAACACAATAACAACTTGAGAAATGTAAAATCAGCTAGGAGATAGAACTGTGCTTTAAGGCATTTTGCAGAACCACATTGGACAAAAGATATTTCGGAAGTAGGCTTTGAAAGTGCAGAAGTACCGATTTGGACCTTTGGCTCAGAGAGACCAAGGTCGGGGGTTCTGGAGAGGCAACTACTACGTGCCAGTGTCTTCCACCATAGACATTTTCTCGCTAAATCATCAAACAATCCTACACAGTAGGGGGGCGTTATTCTTATTTTGCAGATGAGGAAACCGAGGCAAAGAGAGGTCAGACAAGGTTCACAAGGACTCAGGTAATGAGCGCAGAGCTAGGGAGCAAACCTGGAGGCGGCCCAGGCTCTGAAACCAAGCAGATGCTCGCCGTGACCCATTGGACTTCTAACGAGACAGGGAACAGAAGACGTGGCAACGCGGTTGCCAGTGGGGCCTAGGAAGGGTGGGGACTCTCAGCCAGGGCCTCGGAGGCTGCTGAGGGCCCAAGGGAAGGAACGGGGAGCACAGGGGCAGGAGCAGATGAGGGGCTGCCGAGGGCATTGGGAAGAGGCTCTCCTGGAAGTGGCCAGGAAGGCAGAGGTCACGGGGGCCATTGTTATATGGTGATGGTGGCAGGGGGACGCCTTCTTCCTGGCCCTCTCGGGTGAGTCAAAGGTTGAGCTTCCAGACCCTTAGTGGGTCCATTTTGTCCCTTGGGCTTCCGAATGCCCAGCCTGGGTTCTGGGCCTTTGCTGGGAGCATGGCTTGGGGTGCAGCGCCCCACCCCCAGTTCCTTACCCTCTCAGGCCACGTCCATGCTCCTTCCCGGCCTGAGGCCTTCCTCCTGGTGCATTCTCTAGCGAAGCTTTCACTTCCTCTCCGCTCTCAAGTGAGCTCAGCTCCCTGTCACGTCCTCTCAGCGCCAGGCCGTCCCCTTATCACAAGCTTAGAACGTCTGAGTGTCTGATTGGATCGGTGTCTGCCTCTAAATAGGACCCTAAGGCCTGTGAGGCTGGGTCTCCTGGTCACAGCCGCACCCCAGCCCCTAGCACAGTGCTGTTGCTGTGGAAACCGCAAGGGGGTTTCAGCCTAGGTCCGGTTGCTCCTGTGCAGAGAGAAGGAACATCGCCAAGGGAGACTTTGGTCAGGAGATCGGGAAAAGCCACCTCAAACCCTGTTCCCGACCAAAGGCAAGTAGGGCCTTTTAAAGAGTAGAAATGAACAAGAAGCTACGTGCATTTTTGCAAGTGGTCTTGACACTAACAAGAGGCTACGTGCATGGGAACATGCTAGAGAGAGAAGGTCAGTTTGGGCATCAGGAAGTCTGCCCGGGGCCTTCGGAATCTCACCCCCATGTCTTACAGAAACTCAGCCATTTCTGGGAGACAACTCAGAAAGGTCAAGAGGTTACTGAGGGAGAGGATTATAAGAAAACACAGAGGGGTCATTGAAACTTGTTCATAGAGCTGGTTATAGCGTCACACCCAGCAGCCAGTGGCAAGCGCTACAGGGGAACAAACAGGAGGAGGGCGGCCACCCACTGACGGCCTCACACCTTCTCCCTGCAGGTCGTCCCCTTTTCTGGGACAATCCAAGGGGGTCTCCAGGATGGACTTCAGATCACCGTCAATGGCTCCGTGATTAACTCCAGGGAAAACAGGTGTGTACGTGGGCGGAACTGCTGTTTCCCTCCAAACTCTTCTCTTAGCAAACCCTGTGCCTATGAGCTCAGGTCAGATCAACCAACGACCTAGAAGCTGGCCCGCCTGGCTCAGGGGAGCCTGCGTGCGTCCCTGCCCCCGGCACAGGGCAGCACTCCACACCCGCATCCAGGGCCACCTTAACATAGACTCCAGGGCTAATGGGGCCCCCGGGGCTCCCTGTCTCCTGAGACCTCACTGTCTAAGGAGGGACGTGGGAGAGCCCAGAGGTAGATAATTATGTTACAGGGTTGAATTTTGTACACTATGACTCAGAAGTGCAAGAAGAGAACTTCCTTATTTCCTACAAAGTGCTTTCATATACTTGAATTCCTCATTCTCCTGCAGTGGCAATGTGAAGTTGCCATCCGAAGTAATTTGGTCTGTTGCGCTTTTGAGGCCTTTTCTGGAAAATACTGAGTCAATTCAAAATAGCAACGTGTTGTGAGGGCTGTTTCCCACGCCCTGCCTCCCTCCAGGGTGGGCTGTCTGGGAACAGGGAGGGTCTTGTCTGTCTTCTCAGGGACTGGAGGCGCCTCTGACCCTCACACAGGCCTGGCTGACTTCTGCTGAGGTAGCCAGTCCAGGTGTTACGGAGGTGTGCAGCTCTCACCTGGTTTGGTTGGGGACTCCATGGTGGCCGTGGACCCCTCCTCTGGACTCTCGGCTCTCTCTCGGAAGCCTCTCTGTCTCAAGCCCAGGGGTCCTCTCCTGGAGGTCTTCTGCGTCCCCTTCACGCACTTGCAGACCCCAGCTCACCTTCAGCTCGGCCATCTAGATCCTACGTGACTTCTGCACCATTGGCGTCCCACCAGGGTGGGCATGGCCACGTGGGCCGTGGGACTTATCTGAGAACCCTGCAGTGGGGCACCCGATCCCCCCAAACCCTCCCAGCAGGACAGTCCAGGACCTCTGACCTTCCATTGCTTTCTCTCTCCCTCTCCCTCTGCCTCCCCGGCGCCAGGAGGGCTTCTTACGCCCATCCTGTGTAGCAGAGAGGGTCCCTGTCTTACAACCATTCCCCTTCCCTTGGGAGCTTTCGCTTTCTCCCTTCCCTGGGGCAGGAATTTTCCAGGGACTACAGGAGTGAAGCTGGGGGGCCACAAAGGGAAATACATTCAGGGATATTTCAAACACAATTTCCCCATTTAAAGACAGAGTGGTGAATTTGCTAGATGCTCCTGGCAAGGGTGGAGAAAGATTTCTCACACATGGATTAGGATACACAAAAGTAAAGAGTTTATTTTACTTTCTTAGAAGGAATGAGATGGGGGGGAGAGAGAGAGAGAAGGAAAATTGCGTGGGACCCCCCAAAAAGAGAAGGGAGGTGCCCTTGCTGAGGCCACGTGGCTTGCTGTTTTTATGGGGACAAAGAGAAAGGAAAAAAAATAGTGATCGCTGTCAGTTGATAAGAGAAGCGGCTGGGGAGTAATTAGCAGGAGGCAGCTGTAAGATGTCAGGTTGTCCATCTCTCTGTCTGTCCGTCTTTTCCTGGTGACTTGGTTATCACTGGAATGTGGTTCAGTTGGTCTAGGGAGGCAGGTTTATTGCTGGCGATGTGATCTTGTCGGTGATCTCGCCTTTGAGGATCTGGTTTTGGGCAGGAACCGAGGCCTGAAGCTCACATCCGCCCTGTCTGCTTGGGAACTCTTCAAGGCTGTAAAGCAAATTCTCAAAGCGGTTTGGTCTATAGGTCTGCAAATGTAAAAGAGAAAGATTTACATTTCCTCTCTGTCTGCTGAGCTCTTTTCAGCTGTTGTGAAAACAGAACCCTGTGGGGTGCCAGTTAGCAAGAGAGCTCATGAGATTGATCTTAGCTGTTACAGAGAGACTGCGGGTTACATAATTTTTTTCTGTTATTTCGTTAGCAAGGCCATTCTCTCAATATGGACATAGTTTTGTGATTCCAGAGTTATCTCGAGCCTCCTTCCTCCCAATATTCCCAGAAACGGGGCTGCAGCACTTTTACGTGGGCCCTGCTGACTGAGGGTTCACGGACTGACTTTGCGTCGAGGACAGCAGCAGGGCTCTGATGGCCAGAGTGTTCCAGAATGTGCCGTCCTCCAACAGAGAAATCAGATAGGGCTCTACAGGAATTTTGGAGAATGTCTATCAAGGGCTGGCTCTGCTTTGCGCAGTGCTGTGCACTGTGGTGTGTGCAGAAGACAGAAAGCAGGGTCTGCCCTGAAGCGCTGTGTGTTGGTTAGGGAGGTGAGCGCCCCCATGAAGCAAGCAGAGAACCACACTCACCCTGAGTTCTGGGAAGCCTGGACCAGACAGATGCCTCGGAGGAGAACCTGAGCCTCACTCGGCTTTCGGGTGCAAGTGACGGACATCTAGGACAAAGCAGAGCAAGCACTTACTGAGCACCCATTGTGAGCCAGGCTCCTTGAAGTTTCTTTTGTTTAAATGCCCCACCTTAGAGCCCTGGCTATACCCAAATGAAGTTTAGAGGACGAGGGCCTCCTGCTGAGGAGAGAGAGGCAGGGAGAGACAGAGAGACAGAGAGAGACAGAGAGAGACAGAGAGAGAGAGACAGAGAGAGACAGAGACAGAGAGAGAGAGACAGAGACAGAGACAGAGAGAGACAGAGACAGAGACAGAGAGAGACAGAGATAGAGAGAGACAGAGAGAGAGACAGAGAGACAGAGAGAGACAGAGAGAGAGACAGAGAAAGAGACAGAGACAGAGACAGAGAGAGAGACAGAGACAGAGAGAGAGAGAAACAGAGAGAGACAAAGAGAGACAGAGACAGAGAGAGACAGAGACAGAGAGAGACAGAGACAGAGAGAGAGAGAGACAGGACACGCACTTACCTACACTGGAGGATTCCTCCACACGGCCTCATCTACTCATCCCCAAAGGATGGCGCCCCCTTTCCTGGGTGTGGCAACTCGAGGGAGGTGAGGTTCAGGAGTCATCCCAGAATGATGAGCAGTGCAGACCTTGGGTCTGAGTCCAGGCCGGCCTGGCCTCGGGGCCACCACTCGCACGCCTCCTGTGCTCCCCCAAACACACGCCAACACCTGAGGGAGAGACTGACACGGTGCAAGTCTTCATGCCTGGAGAGCTCACGTGTATTCTACGCCTCCCGTATAGACACTGTCTTTCTAGGCCAATTCCCATCAATTTCACATGTTCTTTGAATCTGTTCTCTTCTTTCCCAATTACTCAGGAGTGTGCTGGCCTCCAACGAGTGTCCATTTGGAGCTAAAGGCTCTCTCCTCCGGGCTCGCTTAACAACTTCCATCTTCGGTACCAATTTGGAACTGGTTTCTAGACCTTGCATCTCGTTGCTAGTGCCAGCGCTATGCTTTACCCATTTTCTACTTCTTGTAGAAAATCAAGCTGTAAAGGCAAAATGCAATAATTGCACAAAAACACTTTAGGTCCAAATTCGCTGAACGAGGTAGTGTCACCACGCAGGTTATACACCGGCTCCCAGAGAAACACGTCAGAGGTGCCGAGGCCCTCCTGTCCCTATCGTTGGCAAGCAGCCATGCGACAGACGACTATTTGCTTCCCCTGGGTCTAGGTTTGCTGTGAACTTGCAGACTGGCTTCAGTGACAATGACATTGCCTTGCATTTCAACCCTCGCTTTGAAAAGGAAGGATATGTGGTCTGCAACACGAGGCAGAAAGGACGCTGGGGGCCTGAGGAGAGGAAGAAGCCCATGCCCTTCCAGAAGGGGAGGCCCTTTGAGCTCAGCTTCCTGGTGCAGAGCTCGGATTTCAAGGTAAGCAGGAATCCCCTCCCCACCTCCAGCTTCCTGTCCCCACAGCTCGATGGGGCTTGGTGAAACAAGCCTTCAAATTATCACCTTCATGGAGATGCAGCCACAGTAACACGTGTGCAGATAACATGACCATTTCCTTGTCAGGTGTCACCGATGGTGGCATCGTCTTTTTACATCCCTTCGCTTGGATCTACAGGTGCATATGTTGATTCTATTCCTCTGAAAATAAGAACTAGATAAGTGACCATGTTGCTTTTTGGCATAGTGTGTCTTGAAAGTCCGAGTTAATTCCCATCCTTTGCTCTAGCCATTCTTCCGCTCTGGGTCCGTGGTTACCCGTGTTTTCAGCAACGTTGTTCCAGCCTCTATCCAGGTTCTGTTAATGCGGTAGCTCTGTAGGCCCATGCACATCGCCTTGGCAAGCAGAGTAGTGTCTGTGTTCACATGTTTGCTTGTCCAGGACGTGGATGTTCCCGTCCACTCCGTGTGCAGCCTGCGGTTGCCTCTCCTCTGGTCCCTGTGAGCGCTTTTATGCATATATAAATACTACCCCAGGTGAGCTACGATTAGAAAGACAAACCTACTGCAAGACACAAACGTAAGAACTAAAAGCCCACAACTGGAGCCCAGCAGAGATCCGGGCTGATGCACTTCGGATCCGCGCACGTTCCGGTATCTGGCACAGCGCGGATGGCTGACGCCCCTGGGTCAGGGCTGGGTGCGAGGATCAGACTCAGATCTTCGTTTCCAGAAGCAAGGGTCCAGGAGCTCAGGTGGGCCCCCTGCCCTGCCTGGGACTCCTCCCTGGAACACGCGCCCCCCTCTGGCAGGTGCTGGTGAACGGCAGCTTCTTTGTGCAGTACTCGCACCGCGTGCCCTTCCACCGCGTGGACAACATCTCTGTCGTTGGCCCCGTGCAGCTGTCCTACATCAGCTTCCAGGTCAGTCGTCCACCTGGCACCTGGCCCAGGGGCTGGGGTGCAGGGCCCAGCCCAGCTGTGTCTGGGCCCTGTTGGGTGGGCCCAAGGTTACCAGCCAATCTCCTGTGCAGGTGACTTTGGGGACACATCTCCGGTTCCCTGTCCCAGTGTCTGCCTGCCCCTTATCTCCTGGCACTCTGAACTCCTTCTGCGTCTGCCTCTTTTTCCAGAGCACCTGCCTCAGTCTCCCAGACTCCTTGGCCACTCCTTCCTCTGTCCCTCTCGATTTCCTATCTGGTTAGGAGGCCACGTAGTCCCAGAAAGGGCCCAGGCTCAGGATCCAAACCGAACACAGTTCCAATTCCCAGCTCTGCCACTCTCATCGTCTGTGGGATCTTCGATGAGTGACTTCTTCTCCCAGCCTCAGTTTCCTCATCTGTGGAATGAGCACCATCATGGCCATCCCATGGGTGGTTGCGTGGCTCAATGAGATGACAGACATCAGAGGTCACAAAGCAGCACCTCTGGGTACCCCCCCAGGGTTTGTCTGTCCCTCTCTGTGTTTTAAAAATTCTGATGTGTTGCCAACATCTAAAAGGTGAGGGGATGTCAGGTGTAAACCGGGAAGTTTAGGGTGAGCTGGGCCCACATTCCCACAGGGCACCAGGCTGCACCACGTATTGGCATTTGAGTGAGCTCCTTGAGATGAGCAAAGCACACAGTAGGTCCTCAACAAATGAGCTTCTCTACCCGGGGTCCCCATCCCTCCCGCTCCTCCCCTGCCTGACTCTCCCCTGGGGGTTGGAGAAGTGGGGAGAGGAGGGACACTGCCCACCTGCTGGTCCCATGGCTGCCCCTTTCCCCTGCCCACCAGCTCTCTCCCTCCCCCGCAGCCCTGCCTCACGGCTCTTCCCCAGCTCACGAATGCTTCTCTTCACCACCGCTGCCTTTTGTTTTAACAGAACACCCGCGCAGCCCCCGCCCAGCCTGCCTGCTCCATGCCGCAGTTCTCCCAGCCTGTCCGCTTCCCCTACAGGCCCAGGGGAGGCAAACCAAAAGTGAGTTTAACGCAGAGGCCCCAGGTGGCTGAGCACTTAGCAGGAAAGACAGAGGGTCCCGAGGCCCCATCTTGCTCACCCAAGAGTTCCCTGTCTCCATCCACCAGATGTCCAGACCCGGGGACTTGGGAGTCGTTCTGGATCCTTCCCTCCCCCTTCCTATGTCTCTCCCCTGCACCAGCATGTCTTCCCCACCCCAAAGCCTTGGCCTTGGTCCAGGCCACCGAGAGTCCTCACCATGACGACAGCTGTCTCGTTCTCCTAACACCTACCCCACCACAGCGACCTTCCTATAAGCAAATGTGATCACATCATCTCCTCGCTTAAAAATTGGGAGAGCCCAAGCCCTTCTAAACACAGCCCAAATTCCCCAGCAGGACACAGAGTCCCAGTCCGCCTCCCAGCCTCACTCCCCCATGAAGCCCAGGCAGCCTCTGCTGCTCCCTTGAAGCCCCCTTGGCCCACCCCGCTTTGCACGTGCTGACCTCGGTGCCGAAAGCTCCCTTGGCCAGCCTCGCCCCAGCAAAGCCCTAATTGCCCTTCAATGCTCTGCTTAAATGTTGCTCCCCTGGGGAGACTGCTGGATCCTCCCCTCTGTGTCCCCAAGGGCTTTGCACAGTCTGTGCTGTATCAGTCACCACATCCCACTGTAACGCGTTGGCGTGTCTGTCGCCTCATTCCACCCCCATCGTCCCCATGCCCACGAGCCCCTGGAGGGCTGGGATTGTGGCTCGTTCATGTGTACAGTGCCTGGCGCTCGGCAGGGACTCAGTGAAGGAATGTGGGACGTGCTTTGCCCAGCCAGGTAGAATGGGACACCAGCCAGGCGGGAACAGTCTACCGGGCAGGGGCAGCGTCCAGGACAAGAAGGTGCCCAGCTCTTTCCTTAGCCACTCAACAGTGGGCGCTGGGGGTGCCCTATCTACGCATCCGTCCTATGGCCCATCATGGGACTCACAGGGCGCCTGCTCCCTGCCACACTGACTTCAGGGCAGGTCACATTCCAGGGAACCTTTGCAGGGCAGCCCAACTTCAGCCCTGGGCCTGGCCCTGGGGAGGAGAGAGGGGTGGTGGGTACAACCAGACAGGACTGGGTACCCTTTTGGATTCTATCCCTCCTACCCGGGGAGCTTGGGGAAGTTGCTTAAGCTTTCTGAGCCCTGTTGCCTCCCCGGGGAAACAGGAGCTAAGGATGCTTCCCTCGCTGGGAAACACTGGCGCCCAGAGCGTGGCCCACAGTGAGCCTTCAGTGAAGGCTAGTTTTCATCTGATGGACGGAACGTGGCTCTGGGAGTAACGCACTTGGCTCTGGGAGCTGCGGGAAGCAATGTGGTCTCCATTAGACGCGACTCCCTCTCTCTCAGGAGGAGCCAGTGGAGATATCTATCCCCCAACCCCGAGCCCCTGTGCCCCTGGGGGTGAAAATCTGGGTGCCACAGGCTCAGGAAGGCATACTGGGGAGAGGGGGCGGTGAGCTTGTGTGGGAGGCATTTCTCAGCACAAGACCCACCCTGGAGTCCTGCCATCGTCTCCCTCCTGAGCTGCCAACGGTAACCACCATTCTGATTCTTCTCGCCCCTTCCAGCCGCCAGGCATGCGTCCCGCCTACCCGGCCCCCTTCGTAAGTCTCTTGCTCTCTTTTCGTACCTTCTTCATCTTGGTTCTTCCTGTGGGTTAGAAGGAGGAGGGAGGGCCAGGCCTCTCCACCACCCGCCTGGCCCGGGCGGTGATGGAGGGAGGAAGATGGCGGGCGTGGCTGGTGGCCTGATGAAAGGGAAACAACCTGAATCGCCACTTATTTGCTCAAGTCCCTGCCGCTCTGTGGGCCCCACGTTCCACGTCCCTGCTGCAAAGTGAGGCTATGCTGAGAGAAAGTTCCAGGAGAAGATGAGCCAGAAGCCACAAGTGCAGCCATCTTTCTTCACCATCCGACCCCTGGGCCCCTCGAGAGAAGAAACACCCCCACCTGCCCTTCGTGGGGGTCTGGTGGGGCCCTTTGGGTGGTTACAGCTCAAGGTTAACTCACCGCAGAGGGTGCGCGTGACGTGGCGCCCTCTGGTGGCAGGTGGTGGTCTGGGCGCTGAGCGCCGGGTAAGACAGGCTTTCCTTCTTCCAGACTCAGGGTCATCCACAGCAGGCGGCGGGCCCTGGACACATGTTCCCTAGAAGTCTAAAAATGCCGGTCAGCTAACAACCTCACGTTGTTCTTCACCCAAAACTGAATTCCCTAGAGTCCTAGAGTTGGGAAGAAAGAGGGGTGGCAAGGAGGATGGGGACATTTGGGTCTGGGCCCCCAGCTCAGGAAACTCTCTCCTTGGGACGGCGGCAATTCAGGAGCAGGCTGAATTTATCCAGTGGTCCAAGAGGCAGGTCCCCTAGAGACCGGAAGGGACACTGGTCCTTCTGTTACTAAGAGGGGACTGCAGTGGCCCCAGAGCCTGGATATGAGGTTCCTGGGCCTGCACCTGGGGAGCGGCCCCCAGGTCATCACTGCTGCTCATGGCTCAAGCTCTTCTTCTCCCTGTGATGGCACAAATCAGGCAGGGGACCTGGAGTAAGTGCAGCTGCCTGTGGAGGGGGGCAGGGGACCCGGGTGTGGTCCAGGAACACAGCAGGAAGGTCCGGGAAGGCTTAGGTGAGAAGGAAGGTGACCAGGAGAATCCAAGGGCCGAAGCCTCACCACCTGCCTCACATGGGAGCATCCCCTCCAGACTGCGTGGGTGCGTGTGTGTGTGTGTGTGTGTGTGTGCGCGTGTGCGCCGTGTGCGTGTGTGTGCCTGTGCACACGCACGTGCTGCCACAGTGAATATCCTCCTCTCTTTTCGACAGAATCCTAGCATCCCGCCTATGGTGTACCCCAACAAGACCTATGTGAGTGGCTCCTCAGGGAGGGGCGGAGGTTTGCTTGTGCCGGGAAGGTGGGGGGTGACGGGCAGCTTGGGGTGGCCCTCTGGCCTCGCCACAGTAGGAGCAGAGCTCTGGGGAGCTGAAGTCCTGAAAACATTCAAGTAAATTGGAAGAGTGTTGAAAGGAGCTTTCACCCTTGAAACTGTCCCTTGAACCTGAACTCAATTCTGTGGCCTGCCCCTTCACCCCACAATCCTTCTGTGCTTGGCCAAAGTTCCCTTCAGGACGGCTTAAGCCCAGTATCCTGAGGACCACTGGAAGGTTTTCTTCTGGCATTTACTGAACCAAGTAAAGACAGGGTGGGGTTTTTCATGGCTGACCCTCCAGAGGCATGGACACTGGTGCGAAGTCCCCTTCTGCGGTGGCAGCTGCTCCTGCTGCCACAGGCTGACCTGGCCCCTCCCCCCAACAGCCGATGCCTTTCTTCACCTCCATCCCAGGCGGGCTGTACCCGTCCAAGTGCATTGTCCTGTCGGGCACTGTCCTGCCCTGTGCGCAGAGGTAAGTCACGCATTCGGGGGCTCTCTGGGAGGGGAGAAAGCTTCAAGGTCATTCTGGCCATCCCCCTGGCTCTGGGCAGCTTGGGGATGAGGGGGAGGGGCTGGGGTTCAGAGTCCAGTGGGCAGAGAAGGTCCATGGGAGCTGCCCACCCCAGGTTCCACATCAACCTGTGCGCGGGGAGTGACATCGCCTTCCACCTGAACCCCCGTTTCGATGAGAACACCGTGGTCCGGAACACCCAGGTCGATAGCTCTTGGGGGCCCGAGGAGCGAGGCCTGCCCCGACAAATGCCCTTCGCCCGCGGCCAGAGCTTCTTGGTGAGGTGCCACGGCCCAGAGCGCAGAGGGGCTCACAGGCTGCACAAGGAGGGGGTAGAGGAGGTCTGGGGGTACCTGGGCAGGATGGGAGATGATCCCTCTGGGCAAGGGCCTGGAAGAAGAGAACGTGGTCACCAGGTTATTATTATTGTCACTGTCCTGCATGAAGGAGGTGTGCGATCTGCTCTGACATAGGAGGAAACAAACTCACAAGTGCAGGTGACTTGCCTGTGGTCACGCAGCCAGTTAAGTGACAGATCAGACCCCAGAATGAAATGTCGTCCATTGCTTCACTTATTCATTCAACAACCATTTAGGAACCATTTCACTGAGGGCCACGTTGTGCAACACCCCACGTGCTAGGGGTGCGGTCATGGAGCAGACACACAAGGTCCTGCCCCCAGGGCGTTCACGGTTCAGCTGGGGAGGGAGCAAGGAAGCAGAAACATGAGCAGAGCGTTGCAGGTAAGGACAGGTGCCAGGCAGAAAGCCAACAGAAACATGGCGTCATTGTGCACAGGTGTGGCCTGTGCAGGGACAGTGAGGTCAGGGCCTACAGGGTAAAGACTGAGGCCCAGAGGGGAGTGGGGAGCAGCTGCAGACCCAGACCACACAGAGCTGGCTTTCTCCACCCACAGAGCTGGCAAAAGAGAAATCGGGGCCCCGTTCCTGGCCAATGAGGCCGTGAGGCTGGGTGTCCGTGTTTTTAAGTTGTGCATTAAGTGATTGTACTCTGCAAGCCGGGTTGAAAATGACTGGAGTAGGGCTTCGTAGGCCATGAAAAGGAGTTCAATTTTAATACAATGCAAAGCCACTGGAGTGTTTCAAGCCGGGGAACAGTATAGTCTGATTTATAGATAGCTGTGTGACCTCGGGCAAGTGACTTAACCACTCTGTGCTTCGGTGTCCTCATCTACAAAATGGAGCTAATAATAATAGGGATCTCACAGAGTTGTAAGAATGGAATGAGGCAGTATCCGTACCGTGCTCAGGACAGTGCCCAGCGCACAGTGTGCTGCAAGTGGCAGCTATTGCCATGGGGATTGCGTCTTCCCCCGTGTCCCGGGCTGCCTCATGGGAATGCGCTGGGGTGGGAAAGACGGGCGGGGAGCCCTCCCGCGAGCTGGGTACTGGGATGCACGTGCACCCGCTAGCGTGCCTGGCGGCTCAGGGGCCAGTTGCAGAGTGCGGCTGTGGGTGGGAAAATGGCCTGAAGGGGCAGCTGACGTGACTAGGAGGGGTCAGGAGGTAGGGAAGGTGTGCGGGTGGGATGCACGGGGGAACAGCATTCTAGGCAGGGGAACGGCACGTGTGAAAGCTCAGGGGAGGAGTGCACAGGGCATGTTTGCTGAAGAGCTCATCAGTCCCCGGGACTGGAAGGCAGACCCGGGGCTTCTTAATGCTCGAGGAAGGAGCGGGGGACACGAGGCTGCATTTTGGGTTGAGGATTTTCTAGTGTAGTGCAAATGACATGGCCTCTTTGCCCAGGTGTGTATCATGTGTGAAAGCTACTGCTTCAAGGTGGCCGTGGATGGCCAGCACCTGTTTGACTACTGCCACAACCTGAAGAACCTGCCGGCCATCGACAGACTGGAAGTGGGGGGTGATGTGCAGCTGGCACACGTGCAGGTGTAGGGACGAGGGCCGGGGCGAGTCGCTGCCTGAGTCTCCCCAGCACGTCCACTTCCCCGCCCCGGCCTCGCCCTCTCCGCCGTGCCCAGGCCTGGGCCGTCCAGCAGAGGCGTGTCCTTGTCTGCCTGCTCCTGGCTGCAGCCAGCCTGGCGGGGAGAAGGCAGCTGGCTGGGACGGTCCCGCTTGGCCGGGGCAGAACCTGGGGCTCCGGCTGTCCTGATCCTGCCATCTGAGGACAGGGGTGTAGGGGGAAGTGGGGTGCAGCCCCATGTTCAGTCCCCTGGGCAGAGTCAGGGTCCTGAGCCTTCCCAAGCCCCAAGCCTGGGCCTACACCCCGTCTGGCTCTCAACCACCTGCCTGTCCCCCATGCAACTCTACCCAGTCCTACGCCACCAGCTGTCCACTCCTGACCTCTTCTGCCCCTTCCCTTCCGGTGACCTTTAACCTCACTCTCCTGCTTTGTACCAGCCCTTCACCCCCTGCAGGAAAGCTACCCTGATGACATCCCACTGGCCCCCACCAACTGACCAGTACTTCTCATCAGGGGGCTCTCTTTTGCCTCGTCATCCTTCCGATAAAGAAATAAAAATGCTGTTGTTACACACAAGTGGGATGGCTCTGGCTTATTAAATTCATTTGGAGACATTTTGGATTCTCTGGGATTGGAGGGCAGCCAAGCGGCGTGGGAGGAGTGGGCTCCCTTTGCGCAGGGGGGTCCTGACATGCACACCTAGTCCCAGTGGGTCCCGCACAAATCCCACAAGGGTGTGGGAGAAAGCAGGTTGGGGCTCAGGCCCAGTGGGCAGGAGTGTCTGACTGCAACAGAGGCAATGGCCTGGGGGAAAAGGGGAACAATGTTTTCTGTCTTTTTAAAACCTCCTCCACTCTTTTTGGGAATTGAAACCTCCATCCCTGCCTCAGGCCAGTGGTCAGGAGGGGTACAGGAGTGTCCTTTGTTCTTTGTACCATAGGTGACCGTTCAAGGGAATTGTCCAGGCAGAGGTCCGGGAGGTCAAGGTGGGTGGTCGTCATGATATTGTCTTCACTGGAGATGGGATGGATCAGAATCATCGACTATAGTTCAGCAATAACCCGAAGCTGAAATCACTCCCTTTAAAAGCTCTGCATTTCTGCTTAAGATTAGGACAATGGCAGTTTAAGACAGGAGTCTCGATCCTCCTGCTTTGCCAGCAAGTTAATAAACTCCTCTTTCCTTTTCCTCAATCACTTGTCCTCGTTCTTCTGACGTGGCCTCGGGGACAAGTGCCAAGCTTTCAGTAGCATATTTGGCATCCCTGTGTGGGCCCGTTGGCTCCCCGGTAGAGGACACCCTGCCACTGCTGGAAGAGGCAGGGAGCAGCCCCGGGTCAAGCCACAGGCAGGAGCATCACCTTTTTGGGTAAGAAAGTAAGGAATTACCCAGCAGCTGCCGGGGCCTGTTTAGCTCTGGAGAAGTCTTGTATCTTTCTCCCAGAATGGACGCAGCTCCAACCAACCTGAGCTTAGTTGAGGAGAAGGGGATGGATTTGGAAAGTGTCTGGACAGCCCCAGCCGTTTCAGTAAGTTCCCGAGCATGCATGCCGAGACCCTGATTCCACCCATTTGGGAGGATTTCAGACCTTCCTGTTGGATTTGTTTGGAGGTGCCACTGGGGTACAAGTCACAAGGCTGAGTGGAACTAGGGAAGATGGCTTGGACGCGGACCACCCGTGTGGTTCCCAGGGAACCTGGGGTGGGTGGGAGATGTTGGTTCTCGCTCGAGAGGATTCGGTTCTCATTTGTCCCCTTTTAGGAGATGTTGGTTCTCAATTGAGGACTCAGTTTTTGTTGCTGGTTCCCATCTAACAGGCCTCGGCATTTTTGTGTTGAGAATTCCTGGCAGTTTCTATGTTTGTCATTTGTGAATTTGTTCTAACATGGGTGGCTCCGTTTCTGTTCCACCTGAAAGTCCTTTCAGAGAAATCTTGGGTGAATGGCCAAATTTATAGCTCCAAGCCTATGTTTAAAGGAGAACGGTGTTATTGTAATCCAGTGTGCGTGCTGGAGTGTGAGGAGAAGTAGCCGTTGAATGAAACCTTGAATTACTATCGTGTCTTACAACTGGAATTACTTTGTCAAAGGTGAGGTAAATGGGACAAGATCCCATATGTAGAATCTTAGAGGCCTGGGATACAGTTAATGGTACAAGACACATCTCTGCTGGTGATGGATAGTCGCAATACTTTGTTTCACTTAAACAATAGGACCCCCTGGTCTGCACCAGTTCTGGGCCAGCCGCAGGGCATGAGAACTGCAGCCCGGAGGCTGGGCTTGGTGGAAAGGGAGCACCCACCACCCGACTGACCCCACCGTGGGTGCACACACGACACGGCGGGGAGATGCTGGCGCCCACCACAGTTGCGGTGACCCACTGGAACTCACAGGCCTGACCGCACTCAAGCTGGCACTGGTGAGGCCCTTGCCGGAGCCCCACTTAGGAAAGCGATGCCTTCCCTCAGCCACGCAGTTCCCAGCCTGGGGCAATCGCTGCCACCGCCATGTTGGTGCCCTGAGAGGGGTGGGGCAGAGGGCACGACTGGAACTAATTCTCCAGTCCCACGCCCACTGGGTCATGACTCGGGGGTGGAACAGTCCCTCTTTCTCAACAATTTGGCCAGAGGGCACCCATAGCCGGAATAGGGCAATTTGTGTGCAGTGTGATTTTTGTAAAAAAGAAGGACATTGGAAAGAGCATTGCCCCCAAATTGCAAAGGATCCCAGGTAGC
The DNA here is from genome assembly GCF_000956105.1 of Propithecus coquereli. Lineage (NCBI taxonomy): Eukaryota > Metazoa > Chordata > Mammalia > Primates > Indriidae > Propithecus > Propithecus coquereli. The sequence goes on along the minus strand of NW_012148408.1, from coordinate 1,392,236 downwards.
AAGAAAGCCCCAGGATGGAGAGCAAAAATTTTGTTTCCGTATAGGACTGAGATGAGGAGGAAGGGGCCCGATTCCCCTGCCTCACTGGTGGTTCCAATCCACATATCCCCCAGCCGCACAGCCGAGCTGCCGAAGGCCGGGGCGAAGAGGGAGGAGACCTGGAAGCTAACGGAGGCGGACAGGCTCAGACAGGTTGCCGCCTTGGCTTCTAATTATTGGCTCAGTCTCTGGACTGACATTGTCAACAGGACCCAGGAGCACACTAAAGCCTGTCTGAGTGTCCTCGGAGCCCTGGACATTCCACCAGAGTGACAATGGACCCTCCTTTGTAGTGGAGGTAACACAGCCGGTAAGCAAAGCCCTACACCTGGAACGGAACGTGCACGCATCCTGGAATCTATGCGGGAAATCCAACTGGAGTGGGGTAGGGTGTTGCCACTCATCCTGCTCTGGATAGAGGTGCCTCTAGAAGCAGGCTTGAGTTAAGCCCCTAAGAAATAGTTTATGAGAGACCCTTTCTAGCACCCCAAGGGAAGTATGGTCATATAAGCATGACTAAGTATAACACAGTAAAGCAATATGTCACACGAGTGGGTCGGATACTAACCATTATGCATGCGTCGGCCTCTTTCAGGTCCCCACCCCAGGTGGAAGCGGAGAAGTGGAAGGGACCCTTTGAAGTGTCTCTAACAACTCACACCTTGTAGAAATCGTCAGGAGTAAAAACCTTGGGTCCATCATACGAGAGTAAAGAGGTGCCCCATGGAAGAAGAGGACCCAAGCCGTAAGTGGAGGGGCCAGCCTCTACACAATCTAAAGTACCTGCTTAAGGAAAAGGGAAAAATGAAAATGTTGGTATTTTCGCTAATCTTTCTTTGGTTATTTGCTCTGTCTGTAGGACAGAGGGACAACTCCTTAGTGAGGACTTCCCTGGGCTATCGCCTCTTCTGTTGATCTGTCTCGCTGCTGGGTTTGTCCTTCTAACCCTCGTCTGGTGCAAGTATTTACATGATTTGTGAATTTGCAGAAGCCGGTCTCTTGGATCACCTACCGTGTCCAACTAATAGCTCCACATTCAGAGGTCCCACGTTTGTTTCTTACGCAGCCCCGTGGTGGACATTATGTGCAAGGCGACAGGAAGGACCCACAGTCCCACTGGTGTCTTAGGTCCCAAGTGGGGTAAAAGCTCTCTTACCAGGTATGCTCCATGTCATCTTGTCACTCCTCACGGTTGTGGTTGTTGCTTACGCCCTTGTTCGTCTGGTAATCTGTTGCTGTGACTCTACTGCCAAAGCTTTGTAACGACATAAGTAAGTAGGAGCCTTCCCTCTAAACCATCACCCCAGTTCAGCAGGAAGTAGCTCGATGACTACGTCGCCCCTCCTCCCAAAGATATGGAAGGGTCAAATTGACAGTGGGGAATATGTAATACAGGAAATGGCCTAAAACAAAAAAGGTAAAATTGTTTTATGTCTTTTTAAAAAGTCCCCCACTCTTTATGGGAACCGAAACCTGCATCCCTGCCTCTGGCCAGTGGTCGGGAGGGGCAGGGGAGTGTCCTTTGTTCTTTGTACCATAGGAAATGGAGCAACAGAATTTTCTGGGTGAGGTGTGGGACGGTGGAGGTCATGAGATTGTGTTCGTCCGGAGATGGAACAGATCAGAATCTTCCACTGTAGTTCAGCAACAGCCTAAAGCTGAAAACCTTCCCTTTAAAAGCTCTGTATTTCTGCTTATATTGTGACAATGGCACTTTAAGAAAGGAGTCTCCATCCTCATCATTGGCCAGCAAATTAAAAAAACTCCTGTTTCCTTTTCCTATCCACTTGTCCTCGTTCTTCTGATGTGGCCTTGGAGACAGGTGCCAAGCTTTTGGTAATGTGAGGCAGGAAATTTTGTATCTGGGTGAACCCAGGAAAGAGCCTGTTGCTTCTGAGATGGGAGAAGGGTGGGACAGAGCTGTGAGGCTGTGGCAGGGCCAGGAAGCCAGACGCAGTTTCATCAGAACCCTGCGTCCCAGGAGGGAGAGGTGGCAGGTGGGGCCGGGAGCAGCTGATCGGAAGCCAGGTCTGATTGTGCTGTTCTGCCCTGGGTCTGCCCGGCATTAGGGGTTAGGGGTTGCACAGGAAAATTGGATTAGCGGGTGGGGTCTGCCAGCCCCTGGGCCAGTGCAGGGGAGCCCAGCTCCGTGTCCACCTGACGCCCACACATCCTGCGGACTCCATCAAGAATCTGGTCCCTCGGGAACCAGGGTGGGTGGGGCTCAAAGTGCGGTCTTTAGCCCAGCAACGTCAGTGTCACCTGGGACCTCGTTAGACATGCAGGCTCTCCTGCCCCAGACCTGTTACATCAGAGTCTGCATTTTAATAAGATCCGGGGTGACTCGTGGGCGCATTGGAGTGTGAGAAGCCCTGGCTAAGGTGAGCGGATTCTTGGCCGCATTGTTCAGATGCATCAGTGTCTGGCGCTCAGGGCTCGGAGCCTGAGCCCCTGGTCCCGGGGGCAGGTCTTAGGACAAGCACAAAACTCCATCTGCTGCCAGAGTACCTGGCAGGCACTTCACAGAAGCAGCCATGGCCTGGATGGGATGTTCTTCCGTGGGGACCTTTGTCCAGCCTGTGGCACCACCTGCCCCTCCCCCAGTATAAGTAACTGAGGGCCACTTTCCCTACGAAAAACACTCACACACACACATACAGTGTGATTAAAATAAAATGTATTTCTTATAAATATTGCCATCAAGGAATCATACAGGGAAGGCCCAAGTGGCCCTTGGGAGCAGATTCGGGGGTATTTATTTAAATACAGAGGCATAAATAACTGTACACCGACGGTTAAATACAGAGTGGCTGCCAGAGCCTCCTGGTGGTCATTCAGAGTGGTGCAATCGGCAGAAGGTCCCATCTTTTTCTCAGCCGCTTGCCAGGCCTGGCACTGCGGATTTCGTCTCCAAGGGACCAGGGAGGGCCCAGCTCGGGAGAGGAGGCTCCAATCCATCCAGGGTGCTACTTGGTAGCAGGTCAAGTAAAGGGCTTGGTGGGGAAGGAGGTGAAGAAATAAGATGCGAGCCTTGGGGGTATCACGGCCTTCCGTCTCCCCAGGCCCCGTGACGTCAGATAATCCAGAGTCGACTCCATCATCACATTCTGTGTCAGCAGCTGTAACCTGTCCCGCGGGCCGTCAGAGCATCGAGATCTCCAGGTGGCCTGGCTGCTCCGCTGCCCTGTCCTTTTTCATCTCATAAGGAAATACAGCACCGAAGATATCTTCATGGTAGCGCTTCTGGTTCTTTAAGGGGAAACAGAGAACAATGTGTCAGCTCTGCCGGTCCAGCGCCTCCGACACCAAGCCCAGGCTGGGACACAGACATTCACGAGCCAACTGTCCTGCTTAGATGATGCTGGAATTTGGTTTAGACTTTAGCCTCCTCAGGACCTGCTCTCCTGTGGGCCATCTAACACCTCCCCAAGCTGTACGGAAGGCTGGTGTTCCCGTTTCCTGCCCAGCGCTCACCCACAACATGCTCCAGGAATGTGAGCTCTGACATCCACACTTTTGGGAAATGCTACGTACTTTCTTTTCTCCCAGTCTTGAAGTGTCACCATGCACGGTAGCATGTTAAAAGCTCTGAGAAGTCTTGTAGAAAAGCAATGCTTTTGCCTTGGTCTAACTGAGCATGTCCCAAGCTATTTGACCTTGGAACCATTTCAATGCCAAATATCTATGGACCTGATGAACATATTTTGGGAAACGCCTGTGATCTCCTTATTCTTCAAACTCACCGAACTAACTCCCACCCCAGGACCATTGAACATGCTGCTCCTTCCAGAACAGCCCAGAAGTCTGTTTTCTTCAACCACAGGGTTTCCTCCTCACCTCCCAGAGGTCTTTTCTCAAATGTCACCTTCCCGTGACACCTTCCCTGGCCATCCTATTTAAAATTGCACTCCCAACTCTCCCTGGGCTGCTTCCCTGCCTCATTTTCCTCCAAAGCACTACACGTTTTCCTCATGTGCTTTTGCCGGCCTCGGTGCAAAGGAAGCTCCATCCAGGCAGGACTTTTCACCTCTTTTGTTTACTGCTCTATCCTCAGCACATAGTAGCTGCTCAATAAAGGCTTTGCAGACAGAGAGAGGCAGACTGAACTCTGTGCTCTCACACTGTCCCGGACCCCTCAGGTCTCCCTTCCCTCTGTACAATAGGGGTGATAATAGTGCTTCTCTCCGAAAGTGCTTGCAAGGCCTGCAGGAAATGCCACATGAACATTCTGGGCAAGCACCTCGCCCAGGGTTAGCCCCTGGTAAATGTCACTACTAGTATCATCACTAAAATGTGAGTCCTTCCTGCAGGTGGGGACGAGGGTGAGCAGACGCCAACCTAGGTGTAGGTAACAAGTGTGAAGTTCGCACAAGGCTGACGGGGGCACAGCCTTCCTGTCCCCAGTGTTCACAGCCCTGCCTCAGCTGAAGAGAGGCCAGGGAGACGCTCCTGCTACATGCCACAGATGGAAAACCAGACATGTCCGCTGACTTGTGAGAGCTAGCTCCACCCAGTCTGGGATGTGCGGCAAGGCCTTCTAGCAGCCCATCCTGCTCAGACCTCAGCCACTTCTGGGGTTCTGCTGGGGTCCAGGACTGTCCTGGGCCTGACTCCCCGGGTCCTGCCCGCCGTCCTGGCTCCCGTGGCCTGTGCCCTTGGCCCACACCTCGGCCCACACACCTTGAGCTGGAAGAAATAGTCCTCCACCTGCTCTTCGCTCAGGCTCAGCTTGGAGGCCACCAGCTGCCTCAGGGTGCAGGCCACATCCCGGGCCATGCGCACGTCCCCACAGACATAGAGGTGGCCTCGCTTCTCATGCAGCACGCGGAGCACCTCGCCGGCCAGCTGCTGCCGTAGGATGTCTTGAACATACACCTAAAAGCAGAAGAAAGGGCGGCTCCAGTCCCAGCTGCTGGGAGAGGCTGGCATGCAGGCCCGCAGGCCCCAGGGGGCAGGGAGGGGCCATTGAGGCTGCAGAGTGGGCCCCTCCCAGCCAGGACTTTGCTTGGGGCACAGGATTTTTGCATCCAGCTCAGGGTCAGGACATGCACAGATGCCTGGGGGCTGAGCTGGGATGAGAGAGACGAATGTGGGACACAGTCCTGCCCTCAAGGGGCTGACTGCCCGGCGGGGCTCCCAGGTTGTCGCCCAATTCACCATGCTTCCACGGCACATCCAGCAAGCCAGTTCCCCACAATCAGGGCTCTGCCTACACCCCAGAAAAGGGAGCCTCCCAGTGCAGACTGTCCCTCAGGTCTCTGCTGTAACTCAGGGCAGGAGCACAGATCCCAGCCTCCCCAGTTAGACAGAAGGTCCCGGAGTGCATCAAGGACTCTGTGCTCTTGCTCAGGGGCCCCAGCACCGGCACAGAGCACTGGGTCCGAGAGGAGCCCCGATGGCACACGTTTGTGAGGGCCGAGAGTCTATATTGACACCCCAGGCTCATGGGGCAGGCAGTCCTGGGGCAGCAGAGCCCGTCTGAAGGCCGTGGTGGGAGCAGCGGCCTCGCTGGGCTGGGGTGCAGAGCCAGCCTGCAGCACCTCTCCTAGGGCAGTCGTGTGTCGCAGGGCCCGCTGGGCACCTCCAGCAGCCGGGCGCAGGGGATTAACCCGCGGTGGGAACCTGGGTCAGTCCCGAACCTCTCCTCTGCTGGCAGAGAGGACGTATGCGCTTCACAGCGTCACTCTGATGGTTGTAGAATGGTCCCCATTTTAGAGCTGAGAAGCTGGAGCTCAGAGAGGTGAGGGCTCCTGGGGATCCGGGGCACAAACCCCGGTGGCGGTGGCGTGTGTGTTTAACGCGCCACCTGCTGTGAGGCCGCGTTTACCTTTGGCTTGCCAGGCAGGCGAGAATAGGCGGTGTGCACCCCATGCAGCACCCCCTTCCGGGCCATCTCCATCATCTCCTCCTGATACAGGTGGTCCTCGTCTGGGCGGCGGCACCCAAATACCAGGGTCATGCGGCCGCCTCGGAGCCCTGCAAGACGCAACAGGCTGCAGTTACCGTGGTGGCCACTAGAGGGCGGCCACGCCTCAAGGCCCAACTCCAATTCTCATTTTGTTCCCACAAATATCCTATCTAGCGTTATCCCCATTTTACAGATGAGGAAACTGAGGCCCGGGGCATTCAGATCACTCGTCCATAGCCACACACCTGGCAGTGCAGATACAGGATCCCCGTCCTAGAGGTGACTTTTCCATAACCCACTGCCCAGACCAGAAGCCCTGGCTCCAATGTGGGAGACACGGGCAGACAGCAATTCTACCCCTATGGAGGCCTGCACAGGCCGGGACCAGCTTGGGAGGCCTTCCCTGGAGAGGTCCAGGCAACGTTTGTGGGCCTGCAGTTCTACTCCTAGGCAGGCGCTGGCCACCTGGTGTCCCCTCCCCCCCCGGACCCCGCGAGCCGTACCTTTGTGCTCAGAGTCATGGAGCCGCTGGTGCCAGAAACTGCGGAAGGGGGCGATGCCTGTGCCAGGCCCAATGAGGATGCAAGGTAGGGAGGGGTCCTCGGGGAGATGGAAGCCGCTGGCACTGAACGGGACAGAGGAGAGAGGCCCAGTCCTCAAACACCCTGGGCCAGACACAGGCGTAGGACAGGGGCTGGGGAGCTGGCGTGTGGTGGGGCTGGGGTGGGGGGCAGCTCATATTTCATCTCCCAAGTCCCGAGACCGCTTCATTTCCTCCGTCCAGGCACACCATCCCCTCCCCCTGGGGTCCTTCTGGAAAAGGGCTGAGCTCATTGTACTCTGGACCCCACAGGCACTGCTGTCACCGCTACCCCTGCTAGCGGCTCAGCCACGCTCTGCAGCCAGTGCATGGAATGGGCCCATGGCCCAAGGCCTTCTTTATAGACCAAGGGTCACCTAAACCCCAGATCCCTCCCTTCCATCCAGAACACCTGGGGTCGGAGGTCCCACAGCGGACAGAGTGGAGGGGGTGTTTACCTTCGCACAAAGCAGGGCACTGGGTCTCGGGGCTTCAGGTTGCTGAGCCATGTGCTGCAGACGCCGTGGTGCAGGGGGCCCTGGCCATCTGCAACGACAGCACGGACCTGACCAACGGTCCCCCCACTGCCCACGCGCCACCTGTACCAGCTGCTCCACCCACACCGAGGCGCCTCCTTGGACTGCCCGGCTCAGGTACTGTCAGGGCTTAATGAGGGCCTGTTGCCCTCCCGGTTCTGAGATGCAGGCTCTGTGAGCCCAGAGAGGGGGGAGACTGACAGGGGCTGGGAGGCTGCAAGCCGCTCCTTTTGCCAATGCAGAAACCGAGTGCGGAGAGGGAAAGTGACTTGCATGAGGCCACTAGGGGGGTGGCGGAATCAGCGAATCGCTCATGTTCCCTGACTCCGTCTCCAGTGCTCCTTCCAATAGCGCCCTTCCAGGGCCCTTCCAGGCCACACTTAGCTCTACAGACAGCAGCACAAAGTCACCCTCGGGGGTGGCTACTGCTGTGTGTCCTCCTGAGCGTAGCTCTGGCTGGTAGGAACCCTGGGTGCAGGATGACCTCCAAACACTCCGGCCTGCTCTGACACCTCACTTCCTTCCCCAGTGGCCCCTCCTGGGCCTGGAGAAACCCAGCTTTCTAGGGGTTGCATTCCCTTCACGATGGCCCAGCATTTGAAGGAGGCCTCCAACCAGCTGGAGAAGTCCCCTTGGTTTTCCTCTGGATTGAATCTCAGTCTCACAGGGCACCCTGTGTCCTCTCCCGGGCTGTGAGGGTGTTCTCTAGCAGGGCGAACGGGCTCTGCGTTAGAACCTGCGTGATTGTGCTTCGCAGAGGACGGAGGGCTCTGAGGCGTGGGCAGCTCCCAGCTTTGCCTACCCAGGCAATGCTCAGTTACGCAGGGCAGTGCAGGGGGCAGAGTTGGTCCAGCGGAGGGGACAAGACCACCTGGATGAGTTCTTGGCCCCCCCAGTCTATGGCAGCCTCACCCCCCATTCTCTGCCCTCAGTGACCCTGCGCTTTCCCTCTTGGCACCTACGCAGTGAGAATCACCTCATTATTTCTATGTCTCTCTCTTCGTTGCCCTTCTAGATGGTCCGTGAGGGCAGGGGCCATGTCTGCTGTATTTCCACAGCCATCACGGGGCCAAGCGTGGAGAGGTGTGAAGTGACCCATCAGGGAATGAACGGCCAGTGCAGGACCGTCCCGGAATCCAGGCTGCCCTTGAGCAAGGTTAGGAATCACCGGGCTCCCGCTACAGGGTGGCTGCTCTCCATGTGTGATGGCATTAAACTGTCCCAACAGTGGAAGGACAGCAGAGTGGTGGACGTGGACTCAGCACTTAGACTACCCGGGTTTGAATCCCAGCTCCCCATTCACTAACAGTGTGACCTTGAACAAGTGGCTTAACCTCTGCATGCCTCGGTTTCCTCATCTGTACAATGCACACAGAACCTATCCCACATGGTGACCAGTAACACACATACAAAGGGGTTTGCTGAGTGCCTGGTTCATAGGAGTCTCTGCCACACACCTCCTGTTATTGTCGACAACTCTGGGAGGCGGGTGTTCCTATCTTGGTTAACTGGTGAGGGGACGGAAGCCCAGAGACGCTGAGCAGCTGCCCGGTAAATAGTAAATAATCGGGCCACTCCAGAGCCCCTGCTCACCTCGGGTGCGGTACGTGACCACGGCCACGGTGAGGTGGACCTCCATGGGGGTGTGGTCCCGGGAGGAGCTGATGGAGTAGTACCGGGGCTTCAGAGTGGGGAGCTGGGACAGCAGGAAGGCAGCTGACACCCGCAGGGACGGGAACTCCTCCAGCACCTCCAGGAACGTGGGGCTGTTGGTGAACTTCCACTTGCTGTACTCTGAGGGCTGGAAGCCAAGGGCGGTGTGAGAGACGGAGGGTGCCTGCCCCACTTCGGGTGAAGGGCTGTCGCAACCCAGTATCCATTCATTCGTTCATCACGGAACGTGGTGCTGTCCCCGGCGCTGTCCAGGGTGCTGAGATACTAAGCCCTGAGGAAATAGTTCCTGTCCTGGAGGAACTCAGTCCACTGGGTGGCATTTATCTAACTCGTATGCTTAGACCTCCACCCTCACTAGCTCATGAATGGGGGTCGCATCTTTACTATAATCTTATTTGGGCCAAGACTTTGGAACCAATCCGACCTGTACTCAAATCTTGTGGCCAGAGATGCTCTTACTAGCTGTGGCATCTTGTCCTAATTATTGATGGTAATACCTATCACCTACCTCCTGGGGATGTTGTCAGAATTAAACGAGAAAATGTGTGCCAAATTAGTATAGTGCGGAGACAGAATAACGGTAGTGGAGGCGGTTGGAATCGAGATGATTAGTGGTAATGATCATAATAACGACATTCACTGCCTTTTGCTAAGACGTGAGCCCAGAAAGTTGCAGTTGAGTTAATGCATTCTCTCATTAACTTACTAATTCTACTACCCATCTGTCACTAGAGCCATTTGTCAACTCACCCACACCATCCACCCTCTAATACTTCTTAAGTGCCAAGCTTGTTCCAGGTTTGAGGGATACAAAGGCAGACTAGACACTGTGGCTCCCCTTTCCAGCTAATTTCCAAGGTAGTGAGCTTTGGCTGCATCCTGCAGACGCTCAGAAAATTTCAGCTCACTCAACACAACTGTGTCCTGGACACCTGGACACGGGACAGTAGAGGACGCCTGACTTCCCAGCATTCTTTCACAAGTCTCGCTCCGGGAACCTGCGTTGGATGCCCTTTCGCTAAGGACTAGCTCTGGGCTCCGGCTGCCCCCACGCTGGAACCTCCCGCTGCCTCACCCACCGTCCCTGACCCTCACCTGGCACAGGGTCTCCAGCCTCTGTCTCTCGGCCTCTTCCGTGGCCAGCTGGGCCAGCTTTTGGAGCAGCAGCTGGGTTGGGGGAGTGGTGATGTCCAGAAAGTAGGTGAGGGCCTGGCGGAGTGAGCAGGACGGCAGCCTCTTGTCACTGACCCAGTAGCTGCCTGGATAAGGGAAGGAAGGTGTCAGGATGGAAAAGAGGCCCCCTTTGGGCTTCTCAGAGGGCGATGAGGCCTCTGGGGTGACACGCTCTATCCTCCAGCTGCAGGGAGAGAAGACACTGCAGTTCTGGCTCCAGGAAGAGCAAAAAGCAGGAAGAAGGTCATGCGCAGGGACAGGGCTGCCAGGGAAGGCTGATCAGCTGCCCTCCAGTGGGCACCCCATGACATGATCCTGAAAAACTAACCATGTCTCTCTCTGGCCCAGACATGAACTGCAGCAAGACATCCACCAGTGAACTACAGACTCACAATGACTAAATCCACCAAAGACTGATGTACCCCTCAGAGGCCAGTTGTTCAAATAGAGACAAGCCCAGGACTGCAGTGCCCTGAGGTGCTAGACCAAGAGCTGCTGGGTGAGCAGAAGATCAGCCCAGAGTGAAGTGGAAAGTCTCAAGGAGTCCCAAGTGGCAGCAGCACACAGGGCCGTCACAGCACGGGCCCTGGAGCCAGCACGCAGGGGTCCAAACTACTAGCTGGGTGACAACGCTCTGGGCCTTGGGTTCCCTCCCTGTGAAATGGATATAAGAAACCCTCTTTGCTGGGTTCCTATGAGCACTGATGAAACAAAGCACCTAAAATGGTTGGTATTGTGCCTGGTGCTCAGGTGCTCCACAACTGTTAGGCCAAAGTATTATTAATATGTTATTTCTTCTGGATCAGAGACCTGGTGATGAAGTGCATCTCTCTTCCTATAGTCACAAGGACATCGTCCCTTGTCCCCATGGTTTAGGCTCTGTCACTTTCTCCTGCACAGTGGGGGACATTGCCAGACATTGCTTCTCTGACTCTCACTTTCTGACCTGGCCGCTGTATTTAGGGGGACACACTGTTTGGTGGTGTCACTATCACTGGGGAAACGCAGCCCAGGGAGCGAACCTGTGGGCTGAGGCTGTCCTCAAGGCTGCTTTAACATGGGCTTTGGCGCCCATCCACCCACCCACTCGGCAGGGAGGACCGGGCTAGCTGTCGGGGGCAGGCCCGGCCCAGCCCCTCAGCAGGGGTGGGGGGGGCATGCTGGGCCCCCTCGGTCCCCAGGCAGAGGGCTCACCGCTCTCGTTCAGGGTCTCCAGGCGCACGGTCTGGTGGGGCGCGGGGCCGTCCACCACTCGCTGCAAGATGCCCTGGACCAGGGCCGGCTGGTTGCCTGGGAAAACCCCCAGGTGCTCCCCGGGCAGGTAGTTCAGGCCTCCGCTGTCCTCACAGGAGAGCTCCACCAGGAGGGTCGTGCGGCTGGGGAAGGGCAAGAGAAGGCTCGGGTGATGCCACGGCATTTCCTCAGAGCCGCCTGCCGGGCGCGCCAGTTTCCCCAGTGCCACGAGCCTGGGTCACCCGCCTAAGCTTGGGACAAGGCATCCCCTCAGGCAGGGGTGCTCAAGAGGGCCCCTGTAGCTTCCTTCCGGGGGAGAAGCTGGGACCCTCCCGAGAAGCCCGCTGAGCCCCCGAGGGCTTGGCCACAGACTCTGCCCAGGGAGACGTGTGGGCATCGGAAGACACCTTTCCTCCTCCCCAGCACGAACCCTGTTCTTGCTGGAACAAAGACCAGTTTCCGTGATGAATGGGGGAGGACGGCTCCGACACACAACACCCACAGATCACACACAACGCTTGGTCACCCCGGCTGGCAAATTTCCTTCCCTGCCGAAACTTTTCCTGAAAGTTCTTAAGAAAGATTCAAACGGCTCGAGTCTCTCTTGCCCTCCCCTTTTAGCGAAGGAGTTGAGTGAGGAAGGAGAGGAAGTGACACAGGTCCCCAGTTCCCAGCTGGAAAAGTGGCCCATGGTTAACCAAGCCCAGACGTAAAGGCACAGGTGGCCGTGCATTAGCAGACGCGAGCTGGTCCTACCAAGGCCGTGGCTGCTAACGCCAGCAGACGCTCCTCACGTCCCCCTCCAAAGACTGACGTTTTCTGGTCTTTCACTCACTGAGACAGAGGCTACAGGGAACCCCGAGAAGCCCTGCCCTCTCCCTCACCTGGATTTCGGACTCTGTAGATTCTGCTGAGATTTGAGCCTCAAGGTGAACACGTTCTTGGCGTGCATGCTGCCGAGGGCTGTGGGGGACACAGACAGTGAAGTGGCCACGCAGCTCTTGAGCTTTGGTGAAGAAGCCCCCAGATCTCTGCGTCAATGACACCTGGACATCACCCTTGGTGGGCCCGACTGGGTGGCTATTGGGGTGTTCTTTCCCTCCTTTCCCCTACTGTTTCTAAATCACAGAGGGTGGTTGTCTTGCTTCTGGGTGCTGGGAAATTCAATTTAGCTACCAAATATGGAAAGTCCCAGAACATCCCATGGCCTGGGGTCCACAGGAGGGCATAGTGAAGCCGGGATGTCTCAAACCTGCAGGGACCTGCGGGACTGCTGTAGTCATGGTACAAGGCACAGCACCCAGTGGGCAGAGTCCGGAGCTGCCAACTACAGCCTGGAAATGCCTGTGACACCTTCTTCACAGCACTCGGCTGCCTTCACTGCTGCAAGGCTGGGGCCCAGATCCCAACCTGGCCACATGCTAGCAACTTCCTTCACCCCCCTAGCTTCAATTTCTCCGTCTGTGCCTTTCTCCCCATCAGTGTCAGGGCTTACTTAGAACATGTGGGCAAAGAGCCCAGTACAGTGCCTGGCACACAGTAGGCCCTCAGCCGATGCTGGCTCCCTCCTCTCTGCACCACCCTCCCAGGACTTTCTCCTGAAACAGCCTCCCTCAGAGCCTCAGTCTCCCCTGTAGGCTCATGGATGCAGCGAGAGAGGGGCTTGGCAGCCCCAGCCAGCTGTTTCTGTGCAGGGTGACCTGGTGGTCTCCTTGACCCCAGGCTCAGGGCTCGGAGACCCCAACCCAGGCAGGAAGGGCAAACAAGCCCCAGCTGGTGCGGAGAAGCAGGTACCTTTGTTGAGGTCCAAAGGCTGTGAGTCCTGCACCAGCCTGTAGTGGTGCGGGTCCCAGGTCACATTGGAGGTGTAGAGCTTGGGGATCTGAATGTGGTGCTTGCCTCGGACATCAAACGTCTCACAGGCTGCCTGGAAGCAGATGGAGCAGACTGGGGTTAGGGGTCAGCGTCAGCACTGTCATCGTCACTGGGGCTACCTTACCACGGCCCAGCCCTGAGCCGAGTGCTTCGTGTACCTACTAGGCACACTCATCTGACAGGGCTGGGGCGAGGATGCAAAGAGGTGCCGGGCTCAGTGCATCGGAGCTGCTGCTGTTATTATTAATGTTGGCCTGAACTTATTTATCCTCATGCCCGTGCTGTGAGAGGGCTGATCGCTCCCGTTCCTGATGTGGAATCAAGGCCTGGGCTTTGGGAACACGTCTACCCTGAGCCAGGCCCGCGCTCCTAAGCGCCCCTGCTGGGTGAAACTCTGCGTAAGTGCTGAGCTCTCTCATCAGTGTGGACAAGCCACAGGCAGTAAAGACCCACGGAGACACCAGGACGGAGACACAGGGACGGATCCAAAGTGCTCCGCCCTGTGGTGCCTGTCCCCAGGCTCACCGCGGCTTGGAGACCGAAATAAGACAAGGTCGTAAGAGGCACTTAGACAGTCAGTGGGGGAAAGACTTTAAAGCAGAAGCTCCCCGAGGGAAGGGGGGAATCTGAGCCACCTTCTCTGCCCCACCCCCCGGAGGTGTGCCACAGGGGGTGGAGCTCTTCTGGGGCATGGAGGGGGCACAGCAGTGACCTGCACCCTCAGGCCCGTAGTCCCAGCCCACGCCTGGGACCATACCCGCCGGACCGGGCGGAGGTCATGCCACCCGGGACGCCTGGCACAGACGTCCTGGTCATGAACATACCACGTCGTGTCTGTGCTGGGAGGGGGCAGATCTGGCTGGGAACTGACCTTGAAAGTTTGCATGGCCCAGCTGCGGAAGGCGTCCTCCTGCCCGCTGAGCTCGTCCCCTTCCCCGGTGGGGGCGAGCTGAGAGGCCCCCAGTTGGGACAGCTTCTGGTCGATGTCATGAGCAAAGGCGCAGAACTGAGGGTACATGCTGGAGCCGAGGCCAAACACGGCATACCTGTCCGAGGAGGACACACACTTGGAGACGCATGTCCCACACGGCGCAGTAGGCAGCACCCAGCATCAACAGCATGCAAGGCCGGCCGCAGACTGTCCCACCCCAGCTGGGGCATAACCCCTTCTGGTCCTCCCTGGCCCCGGCCCTTATCACCAACTCCTGTGACCAACCCCACGCTTGGCCAGCAGCCTGTGAGAGGGACCTCGTTTGTCTGGCTTCACCCTCAACACACTCGGAGGACACACCTCAGAGCCAGGCTCTCTGTGCCTGGTTGGCTCTGAGAAGATCCCCTTACGCACCCCGGTTCCACCCCCTGAACCCAGACCCTGGGCCTGCAAGGCAGGGCTTGGACACATGGGAGTGGGGAGAAGCCTTACCTGAATTTGTTGGTGAGCTCTTTCAGCAGGAAGAGGGACTTCTTCAGTTTCTAGAAAGAAAGGGAGCCACAGAGTTCTCAGGCCAGGGCTAAGAGAAGCACTGCTTTCTCCTTGCTTCTGGTGGCCCCCTGTAAAACAGGCCACACTGGCAGGAGAAGGCTCTGGATCCACAGTGGAAGTTGGATTATGCATGGGGCCACCTGGGCAGGGCTCTGGCTGTCAGGTGACGCATTCAACTTGTCTCTCACCCCAGCTGACCGTTGGCAACTCATGTGGACCCTGCTCCTGAGTGGAGGACCAGAACAGCCTGGCCCCAATCCCTGCGGCCCCGGCAGAGGGGGCTGCCTCACAAGAGGGCAGCTCCAGGGGGTCTCCTGACAGGGCACGAGCCTCTCCTCTTGTTCAGAGCCTGGTAGAAGCAACAACAATTGGTCCCGCATTTTCTAAAATCACCCTGATTTTCCAGGAACCCAAGATAATCTGTAGGTGACCCAGCAGAAACAGCATCAAACCACATTGTGAATAGTTACTCCCTTTTTTATAATGTATTTTTTTGTTATTCCCTTTTTAATTCCCTTCTCATCCTTTTGAGCACCAGAGAGACAGTCTCAAATTGGTGCTAATCCAGCCTTAACACCTCTCCAACACTTGCCCATTACTCTTCTTCAAAAACAAAGGTAAACAGGCTTTGTTAGGCTACAGTAGCTAGCTAAAATTGAACAACTTCACTTTGTTTTCATTGAATTTCCTTTCTACTGGCTTTCCATTTGTGACAGTGATACAAGTTTCCTTTAAATATGTATTTTTAAATAAAGAAGAGTAGGTCATTCATGGGACTATATTAAGTATGTCATAGGAAAGGTGGCACACACATGTGGCAGTAATCATGAAGGAGGCAGGCAAATGACAGACACCAGGACCACCCGGAGTGACCCAAGCACTACTCCCAAACGTCCTCTTCGGGACATGCTGAATCCCCCGAGACCCTTTCCTGGGTCCTCCTGGGCCCTACCAATCCCCACGTCCTTGGGACCTCGGACCACCCACCTCTCCATTGCCAGGGCAGTCTCCATTCCCAAACGTGCTGGTCACCACCAGTAGCAGCTGCTCCTCCTCCAGGCTGCTCAGCCTATAGTCGTCCATGCAGAGAACCTGGATGGAACCCAGGTGACATCAGCCCTCAGCTCCCAGGTGGGCCCTCCAAGCCCTGCCCAGACACCCTGGCTTCCCCCTGCCTCACCCCCACTCTCAGGCTGGAGCCCCCGTCCTCATCTGTCTCCCCTCGTGCCCAGCACAGGTGTGGCACAGAGGAGGTGAAGGAACTCATTCAAACACATCGTCCTCGATTCTCCTTCTGCCATCGAGCCCCGCAGCCAACCCTGGTGAGTGCTGGAGGCTCTATCTCCAAAATACTGCATATCCCAAATCAAAACTTCTCACCACTTCCACTGCTATTTGAAATTCTGCGTGTGTGGACATATTTTCCACCAAAGTGGAATGAGCAGGTAACAGCTGTGCCTGGAGGGAACGTCAGACGAAATGTCTCCTTGCCTCGATGTTCTACCCAGGCCTACCTGACTGGGGATGTGGGACTGGCCACCAGTCTCCTGGCAGTTCCAGACCCCTGGGGGCCAGGAAGCCTTCTCAGTAACCTGTCTAACCTGGTCATTAGTCATCCCTCACCTGGCCTATGCTTCTCTGCAGCAGAGATCAAAATTTATTCCCACCACTGGCGTTACACTGGGCTGTGCCTTGTCCCCATGTGTCTCCCAGAAGCCATGTGACCCTGGAAAAACCACTTAACCTGTCCAACACTCGAGTTCTTCTTCTGTGCATTAACAATGGCTTTGGCCAACACGTGCTTTGCAGGGCTGTGGGAGGATGGAGTGAGGCATACACTGGCTCTGCGTCACTCACTGTTGCATCAGCAGAGCCCAGTGCTGGCCCAGCACGTGGCGATCACTTCCTAAGTGTTAGATTTTATCCTTCATGCCTAAAGGTAAGGGATGTGGGTTAGCTACCCTTTGAGGTTTTGTTTATCTACATCTTATTCATCCTTTGCCCCTTTCACATTTAGCACGGCATCCTGAAAAGGAGGCGTTCAGTCAATGTGAAAAAAATTCATCTAGAACAGCTCATGTGTATCGAAGCTTGGATTCATTAGGACAGTGTTTCTCAAAGTGTGTTCCCTAGAACACCAGGAAAACCTTATTTACTGTGTAAGTTTGGGAATCCCGGCACACAAAGCTATCCTCCTACTGTAGATTGACGATGCCCATCGGCACATCCAAGGCTCTGAGACATTCGGGAGAAGGGAAACTATTTCAACTTTTCCCAGACTTCTCTGCACACAGGCAGAGAGAATGACACCCATGCAGCTGAGCCGGGTACCTTAGGGTTGAAGGCACAGCTGAACAAGGCCCCCAGGTCCAAGGCCAGCGCTTCTGATTTTCCTGTCTCTGTCGCAAAGAGGATTGTGGCTCTGACTCGGGACGCCATCATCTTGCGCATCAGCATACAGGCAAAGAGCACAGCTCTGCGGGGACAGAGACAGACAGACACCGTGCTGAGTCAGCCTTCCAGAGGAAAACGGGGCACTGGGAGGGTGGGAGGTGGGCAGCGTTTACAGTGGGGCAGGTCGAGGGAAAAGGAAGCTGCGTCCCTCCCTGGCTGTCCACCTCGACTACACGCCCTTTCCTGCCCTCGTCCACTGCTCAGCCCTTTGGGAAAGTGAGGACAGGGAAGGTTGGGACAGCAGCAGCCAGCGACCCTCAGAATTCGTGGGAGCCAAACTCCACAAAGAATATCTTTTCTCTGTGTCCCCCGCCCTTCAAGGCCTGGGGGCGGAGGCTGACCAGAAGGAAGGGACAGTTCAGACACCAACACCGCCGCTCCTACTTACTTAACCAAGACTTTGAACTGGATCTCTCTTCTCCTGGGTCTCCGCTTCTCGTCCTGCCAGACGTGGGTTCTCCAGGCCTCCACCTTCAGTGAAGAAAGGAGAGGTGAGGGCAGGGCTTGGGGTGCTGGAGTGGTCGAGGATGCCTCACGACCTGCCCGAACTGGGGAAGGTGGCCAGGCCCGCGCCCCACCCCCACCGCACTGAAACCGCACAGGGAGGGTGGCCTGTCTCCCTCAGAGCTGCGTCTCCAGCGCCTGGCACGGGGCCCGCGCACTTATTCCCATTAGTCCTCCTGGAAGGAAGAGCCCCCGCTTCTCTTTTGCACTTAGTGTCCGAACACAAGGCAAACTACATCATGTACAGTCCGAGCCAAGACTCCCTTGCGAGGAAGAGGACGGACGTGCTGCCACAACAGGCAGACAGACGTTTTCCTGGGCAAACCAGGATACGGGGTCACCCTACTCTCCACCTCCAGAGTGAGGAAGCTCTTCCCCAATTCCAAACCAAATCCTTTTTGACAAAAATGAACCCGCTTCAATAGCCAGTGGTTACGGAGTGCATTCTGCATTGGGCACTGTGCTGAGCTGTCCCACACACCGCCGTGGAGCTATGCCCTTTGCTTTGAGATGGGAAAATCAGGGCTCAGAAGGGTGAACGGACTCGCCCAGGATCAGGACAGCTAGGAAGTGGCAGGATCAAGCCCCCGGGGTCTGACTCTGACCCGTGGAAGGGGGTGTGACAACAGTCAGAGCAACAGGCCACTAAAGGTACAATAAAAGGCATTTCCTTCAGTCCCACCCTCCGTGGAAATGGACAACAGCTGCTCAGAATCCTTGAATGGGGCCTGGGAGGCTTTAAAATATACCACTGTGTCCCCGACCCTCCCATGTGCCCGCATGAGTTCGCGCACAGGTGCGAGCACACTCACACGCACACTCACACGCATGCACGCACACGCAGTGCCCACACCTGAGCCCACCACCCCCGGGGGTGAGAAGAGGAAGGCCCCTCACCTGGTAGTAGTAGAAAGGGGACAGGATGTAGTTGAGCATCTCCTGGTGGAACACGGGGGTGATGCTCCCAGACATGGGAGGGACCAGCCAGATCCAGTCGGCCGGGCAGCCCCCACGGGACCGGTACTCGTTCTGCATGTACTTCATGAAGGACTCTGCAGCCGAGTGGTGGTCCATGATGGTCACATTTTGCTTCTAAATCAGAGGAAGGCAAGGAGGGGAGTTGAGATGGGGATGGGGGAATAGAGAGAGTGGCCGGTTGGCTGCAGGGCTCCCGGATGGAGCGTGGGGAGGCCTGGCGATCTGCAAGGTGGAAGAGCAACTCCGCCTGGCCCTCTCCTCGCCTGTGAAAATAATTACCCAACGGAAGGCACTTTCACGGCCTCTGAAGGAGCTCAAGAAAGCATCATGGCCATGGTCACACGGAGGTCCCATGGGGCCTCCCCTTGGCCCTCTGGGGGCAGCGTTCAGCTTCTCCTACCCACAAGTCCCCCCAAACTCCCAGCAAAGGCTCTCTCTGGATGTGGGTAACTCAAACCACAGCACCTTTTTGCAGGTAAAGAAAACACCATCCCAGCCATTTGTTGGTGGAGAGTTCTAAGAGTCACCTCCCTGGGGTTGTAGTTTTCTCAGCCGAGAATTTAGAACTAGAGACCTCTGTGGAGAGGTCTGAAGCACTGGGAGAACTGTAGTGTATGAAAGACAAATCGCCTATGGCCTGAAATCAGAAGCTGCAGAGTCTGAGACCACCTGGAATCACCCAGCAGGGGCAGCCACAACTCTCACTGTCTGGGGCAACCTGCTCGGTCAGGAGACATCTGTTTAACATAGTGTTTCAAACCCTGGCTTCTTATTAGCCATGTGACCTTGAGCTCTTAGTTCCTTAATCTCCCTAAGCCTCAGTTTCCTCATCTGTAAAATGGGGATGATAATAGTTCCCACACCATGAGGTTGTTGAAAGGATGCAATGAGTTGGTACAAGCAAAACACTGTAAGTGCTTAAGAAAGGCCAGCTGCTATTATGATGTCCGTGTGCCAGGCACTGAGTAAGGCACTGGCATTACCGAGGGGAAGACGCGGCCCCTCTGTGTTAGACTAGAGTCTAACCAGCGGAAGTAGAGGAAAGTTGGTCATTTTCACAAGAGGAGCTGGCGGACGTCAGACCCAGAAGGTCCGGCCACACCCTGTAAACTTGTATATATACATACAGAGCAACTCCCGGGGGCCAGGCCAATTGTCAGCTCAGGAGCTATGACAATGATGGTCACCAAAATAGATGATAACAGCACAACTAATGCTTACTTTTGCTAACGGGCCAGGCAGTGCAGCTAAACATTTTGTGTGAATTTTTACTTAACTCCTACAATAACCTGGTTAGGGAGGTACTACCATTATCCCCATTTTAGGAAACAAGGCCGAGTCTTTTGAAGTTTATCCTGGAGGAAGGTGACAAGGAAGTCCTGGAGACTCTCGGCAGTGCAGGGACACGGGCAGGCAACGGTCAGCAGCCAGCTGAGGCGCACAGATTTTCTGGGACGTAGCCACATCCTGCCAGTGTCAGGGCTGGTGCTGGGAGTCCCCAGGAGTCAGGATGTGTGGTCCACGACCAGCCCTTCCGAGCCTCCGGCTGTGCGGTGGGGGTTGGGGAGCCTTCCTGTTCCTTCTTAGCTCAGCCTCAGAACCCCTCCCCCACGGAGCACAGGCTCACTCTGCCTAGGGGGCTGACCCAGCAACAGCATGTGATCATATATGTTTTATCCGCCACTCACACCCTTCACCCAGCCTTGTGCCTGGCACACAGCGAATGCTCAGTAAAGCTTTGCTGAATGAATGAATGACTCTCTGCCCAGTGGTATGGTCTCCAGGGTTATCTGTGAGCTTTGTGGAGATAGTCCCAGCTTCTAAAGTAGTATCTTCACCCACCTCGGGCCTCCTTCCCAAAGGGAAGGGAAGTGTTTATAGAAGTAAGAGCAGGGGATGAACCTGAGGGCTCCGTCCCACACAGGAGCCCACCCGCGGTGTGTGGGCCCAAGAGTTGGATGCACAGGGAAGCAAGACCAAGCACTGCTCTTTTGGACGTGGGCTCTCGTCCATTCATTCTTCTAAGATGCATTTTTTTATTTGCATTTACCATGTGCCAGACACTCTTCTAGGCTAGCATTGCAGCAGTGAACAAGAGAGTCAAGGTCTCTGCCTCGTGGAGCTTACATGCTAGTCGGGGAAACAAACCAACAAAGAAAGAAGTAGATGTACTATGTAATTGCAAGAACTATGCGATGGAATATTATGAAGAAAAAAGAAGCAGAGTTAAAGAAACGGCAGAGTGAGACAGGGTGGCATGGAGCGCAGGTGTTGTTTTGCATGGAGTGCGGGTGTTGTTTTACATGGCGTGGTCAGAGAGGGCTTCTTCACAGAGACAGCAGTGGAGACCTCCATGAAAGGAGGGAGCTGGCCACAGGATGAAGTGTAGGAAGAAGGTTGTGGGCAGAGGGAAAAGTAGGTGCAAAGGCCCTGTGGTAGGAATCCTCTTGGTGAGTTTGAAATACAACAAAAATTCTAACACTACCAACCCGAGATTGTGGTGGGGGTAAAAGCCGGACTGGAGCAGACTCCGGGGGATGAGGATGTGCAATGAGATCTTTCAACAGTTCTGCTGTAGAAAGGAGCAGAAGAATGAAGCAGTAGCTGCAGGGAGCCTGGGGTTTGGGAGGAGTCACTTGGTTGGCTATTTGCTTATTTCTTTGAGATGGGAGCTGGGACAGCCTGTTTGCATACACCGTTGGGAAGGATCCAGCAGAGCGGGAGACATGGATGATACAGACAGAGGGGACAAACATTTTCAGGCATAAGTCCTTGTGCAATTAAGAGAGGACAGGATTCAGTGCTCAAGCGCAGAGATTGACCAGTCTTGGGAGGTGAGGAGTTGCCTGTTGTGTATTGCTAGCGTGTGCAAGAGGGGGTATTTATCTCTGTATCCTAGCACCTAGCACAGTGCCTGGCACAAACCGGGTGTTCAATGCCTGTTTGATGCCCACCTGCATGCATACATGAATGATGATGTAAGGGGAAAACCAAGCACCACACGAACAGCTGACCTAATCCCAAAGTCCTCAGACCCACAAAACACCAGACATACCTGGAAACTATAGAGCACGGCAATGTTGATCTCCACAACAGCCTGGTCCTTCCAGAGCGAGGCCAGCTTGTGCGTTTCCAGGCCCATTCTTCTGCCCACTTCCTACGGAGGCAGAGTCACGGGGGTGAGTCAGTCCTTGGGACCCACCCACAGGCCCACACCTCCAGCCGGCCCGGCTGGGCAGCCCTGGTTACCTCCAGGATGTTGTAGCGCTGGACGTCACAGAAGTCCCGGACCCCGATCTCCGTGCCCATGTACCAGCCATTGAAGGGGCACCCCGGGAACTCAAGGCCACCCACTTCGAGCAGCATATTGGACACTGCAGGCAGGGCGTACCACTTCAGCCCCAGCTCCTGGAACCACTTGTACCTGGCAGGGAGGCAGAGCCAGTTGCCATGGTTGGGGGGGCGGGGCTTCATTCTTGCACCCCTCCCCCATAGAGAAACAGAAAAAGAATCAACCAAGAAAACTTTTTTCCAAGAGTTGATCTGTAAGTTCATTCCACCAAAAGAGGTGCATCAGGCACACCAGGTGTCGTTCACTAAATTATGCATTCGTTCACTCATTCACTCATTCATTCATGCAAACATGTATTAAGCATCAAGCATGTGCCAGGCCCTGTGCCAAATGCTGAGAATGCAACATAACAGAGTGGTTAAGAACTCTAGCGTCAGAAAGCTGGGGTTTAAGTTCTGCCTCACCAGGGACCAGCGGTGTGACCTCGGGATGCATTTTAGCCTCTCTGAGCCTCAGCATCCCCATCATCAAAACAGAGATCGCAGCACCAAACTCGTGGGAGTATTATGAGGCTAATAATATTCATTTGCATATTCATTTATTCCACTACTATTTATAACTGTGCACCTGCTATGTGCCGGGCACCCTGCTAGGTGTTGGGGATCTACTGGTGAACAATAAAGGAAAGATCTCCACTCTCAGGGAACTTAGTCTGAGCGTCTAGACTCTAGACTATGAACAGGTAAACAAATAAATAAGAAACAAAGACAAGATGATGCGTTAGACCGAGGGTGACAGCGCTTACTCTCGACTGGGGGGTCGGGAGAGCGTTCTCAGAGGAGATGACACTATAGGAAATACTTTTGGACAAAAAGAAATGAGCACTGAAAAATTCAGAGGAAAGGGCATGTCAAGCAGAGGGAATAGCAAGTGCAAAGGCACTGAGGTTGGCCTGAGTTCAGTGTGTTCACGGGACAAGAAGAAGAGCCCAGTCCACACCTGACAGACAGTGAGTCTCAGTATGCGGAGGTGTTTTTGCAGTTATGAGAACTGCCTAGCACAGGGCCTAAACCAGTTGGGCTCTTGAAGTCCCTACAGCCCTGTATTCCCACCCCAATCAGAACAGGGACAGCTGAGACAGTCGGCAGGAGGGTGAAAGAAGCCCGGGCTATGCAGCTGGAGAATCTCGAAGTGTTCCTCTCCTGAAGTCACCGCTTCTCAAACGCCCATGGCCCCGTCCATCTAAGCCTCCGCTTGCCCCTCGCCATCAACATATTCTCCTAAGTCTGAGGCCTGAGAAGCAAGTGCAGAATTGCTACGGAGCAAGGGTGACAAAGGGGTCCTTGAAAGCCAGCCCTCTGGTGTCACTTGCTGCTGGCTGAGCTTGTGGGGAGGTCTGGGGGCTGGAGCCTCAGGGAAGGCGGGAGGCATGCATGCTCACTCGCACCCCCCAGCGCCCTCAGCCCACTTACTTGGGATGTTCCATGGGCACCTCAAGCACGAGGTCAGGCGGGATTTCGAAGAGCTCAGGGTCACGGCCGTCAGCCTGCAGGACCAGGGGCACCACGTCGAAGCGGCCGTACTTGGGCTTCCAGCCCAGGTCGATGCACAGCTGGGGAACAAGACAGGTCCAGTGAGTCTGCAGGCCAGGCACCTTGTCTCCTCTGGGCTCCACCCTCTCACCCACCACTGGGTTCCCTGCCCGAAGGGCCAGGGCTGAGGCTGGGCCGGGTACCTGGGTGAACTCCACGTTGGCAGGGTCCCCTCTGATGGAGCCATCGGGCATCTGGTAGCCGGCATATCGGATGAACTGAGCGTTCCAGATCCGGAAGTCATGCTTCCCATCGCTCCGCTGGGGGAACACGGTGATGGCCGACCTTCCCGGGACAGGGACAGTGCTGTTTACCACCTGGCTGGCCCTGGTGGGGGTCCAGCCACGCCCCGCTGGCCCCACCTCCCCCTCCACTCTGCCCGCTCTGCAGCCCCCTGTACCCGCGTTGACTGAACCAGCCCCCAACATGCCCTCTCCTCCTACCCTTCCTTCCCAGCCAGCCCAGGGCCTGCCCCCTCGAGGGAGCCCTGCCAGCCTTCCCCTGTTGCCCCATAGATAATCGTCTAGTGCAGGTCGTAGGTTCGGAGTGGCCAGAGCAGCATCTCAGGGGCTTAGTCCCCTCTGCCTCCCACCCCCTCCCCCAGCCTCCCCCTGCTCCTCCGGCCTAGTCCTGTGTTGGGTCCCATTAGGTGGCACTGAGTATTTGCTGAACAAAAAAACACGAATGAATGACCAAATGAGCTGTTCGGTCCCATCAGCTGTGACCTCTTTGGTTGGGGGAGGATGGTAGGCTGGGGGTAGGTGGGGGGGTGGGCAGACACAGCAATGAGCAGTGACTGTCCCACCTCTAAGGAAAACACCATGCCAGAGCCATCTGCTGGAAAACCAACATCCCATCTCCCCTAAAGTGGGGAGCCCTAACCCTAAACAGTGAAGAAGTTACTTCTTAATGATCCTCCATCCCCTCCGAATGGTTCCAAGTCAGAAGGAAACCACGGAACTAGGCTCCCGCCAGGAGCTGGGCTCACAGAGGCTGGGCTGGCTGCCAGAGGTGCCTGAGGAAGCCTGAGTCTTGCTCCTTTTTCTTTCCCTCTGGTTTCTCGTGGAGCTGGAGACGCCTCCCCTAGATCCACCTGCATCTTTTGGCTAAGACTCTGGGGCAGGATGGCCCTGCTGCAGCCCCGGGAAAGGCCCACCCACCTGATGTTGCCGTTGTTGGTGGAATAACGCAGGTGTCTGCAGATGTGCTCAAACATCTCCCGGGCGGTGGAACAGTTCCGGGCATCGAAGACCTGCACACAGCCCACCCAGACCATGCCCGTTAAAGACTGAGTGGACAGAGGCTTTGGGGTTAATCAGAAGTCACTGGGGTCTGAGGGAGCCGCCAAAACACCCAACACCGAAACACCCAATGCCACGTGGAGAAGAAGCGTAGCTTCCTCTCTGCACCCGCTGTGCCCCGCCCTTCCTTCTCCTGCCCCCAGGGGAGCACAGGCAATCCCACTCGGAAGACCCCAGCAAGATCAAACTTCCAAGAAAGCCTGGCTTGAAAGCGCCATGAACCAGGATTCCCACAGCCCCAGCCTGGTTCCTTTGCCAGGGGAACACAGTTTACACAGCCAGGGTTGGTCTCACTGGCATTTCTCATTGATTTCTCCGTCCAAGTGCTTTCAGTATTACCCAAGAACAAATGATGCCCCAACAAAAAGATGGCCTAGGAGGCTAAGATAAATAAAATGTTCTCTCTGCACCAAGAATTCAAACATTCAAGGTAAACAAACCTCTCTCGCAGCACCAGGGCCTCAAAAATACTAAAAACAAGGTCATCCTTCGGTTTCATGATGGCCTTTAGTCTCCCAAATTTAATACAAGACAGAACAGTCATCTAGAAACCCTGGTGCTGAAATAGGATGCCAGACTTACAGAAGGGGACCCTAGGAGCCCCCATCTCACGTCCAGCGATGTGAGAGAACCCTGGGGAGGCCTGGCACAGCTCTGCTCGGCTGTTCCAGAGCCATCCGCCTGGAGCCTGCCCCCCTCCTCCGTCTCCCGCGCGGGTCTAAGGAAGGTCACCTGCAGGTTGGACCACTGGATCCTCCCGATGCAGCGGGGGGCGTTGCGCCAGGCCTGCTTGGTGGCAAAGATGAGCTCATCTCCCGTCAGTTGGTAGGTTCCTGTTGTTTCTATCTCCTTCGTCACCGCTTCCACCCTGGCCAGATGTTCCTCTATTTTTGCCCTGGGAGACAGGAAGACATCAGGAAGGTCAACAATGAGATGGCCTTAAATGGGGATTGATTCAATCCACAGGAGCAGGAACTGCAGTAGGACACCCAAAGGGCAAGATGTCTCTCACCGGAAACTGTCTGTCCCCTCCAGGGCCGGCTTCAGGGACCCCATACTTGGCTAAGAAGGGACCTGAGCTTAATGCTCTGCTGTCCCCATCTTGAAATTCTTAATCATGTTTGACCAAGGAGCTCGTATTTTCATTCTTACGATGGGTCTTGCAAATTATGTAGCTGGGCCTGAGCCTGTGGGAACCTGGTTATCTCTAGGTGCTTTTTCTTTAACCATACTCGTCTCAGCAAGGGGTGCAATCCTTCTCAGACACTGGCGAGGCTCAAAAGGGTGTCCCATCAAGCCGCAGCACCATCCTTCCTCTCTACCGGTCGGGAGAGGGCCTGTGCACCTCGTCATGGCCAAGGGAAGAAGAGCCAGGCCCTCCTGCAGCCGCGCCTGTGGACCGAGTATTCGCTACGAGCCAGGCGCTGGGTGAAGCCGCTCGCGGAGGGTCTCCCTGAGCCTGTGTGGGAGGTGGTTTTGTGCCTGTTTTACAGTCAAGGGTCTCAAGGCTCTAGGAGTTAAGTGCCAGGCCCAGGGGCATAAAGTATGGGAAAGAGCAAAATCAGGACTCACACCCGTGCCTCCCTGATGCCAGGATCGTAGCTACCTGCAGTGTGGCCTTCTGCATCCACCCTAGGGGAACTGTAAGCCCAGAGATGGGGACCCTAAGGGGACTGCAAGCCCAGAGATGGGGAGTGCCTGTCCACCCTTCCTCAGGAGCGTGCTCAGGCTGGGACCTGCCGGGTCCCAGGGCCTGCCCCAGGGGAGCTGCACACAGTGTGGTCCGGCATCCTCGCCTCTCTAAATCGTGCTGTTTCTCAGCCTCAGAACCGCTCATCCAGCAACTCCATGTGCAGTTTCTCAACCTGCTTCTCTTCTGCCCCACCAGACTTCAAAAATACCCAAAGGAAGGGGCCCAGTCGGAAAGGCTTTGAAACACACACACACACACACACACACACACACACACACACACACACAGAGCAACCTTGAGATTTCCAATCAGCACCAAAGGTTTTTGAAATGGCAACAAACAAAACTATTTAAGGAATGAACTCCTGATTAAGGAGAGTGGACAACTCAGAACAAAATGGCCTTTCTGTGGATGAAGAGTGTCTTGACAACTCTTCCTTGATTATAGAAAAAAAGCACAAAGACAAAACACTTGGCGATATTCATCCTCAAGGACACCTCTGCCATGGGAGCTGCTGGGTGAGGCTGGAGCTGCCCCGCCGCCAGCAGACCTCCCTCCCCAAACAAAACTTCCAGCAAAACTCTCCACTCTGTCCCCAAGCACGAAAACAGTAGCCATCACCCTAACACCGATGCCTTGAACACACGTGGTAGTGCTGACACGTGAATGCGTAAGAAAGGGTTGTTCTCTGTTTGCACCCAATTCCTTTAGAGTTTTAGGTTTTACCACTGTTTTCACACAGTCACATTTCCGAGGCACTAAAAATGCTATGAAGCCTATTAGCTCCGAAAGGAAGGAGTGGTTTTCATCATCCGTGAGCAGATTTGACTGTAACATTCAGCAAGTCACAATCTCTGAATACACTATGATGCTTCAGATACAAAAAAGTGACTGAACCCACTCAGCTGGCCGGGCCTCAAGCTGCTAGGGGAATGCCAGGGCTGCCATTCCTCACCCACACCTGCAGGACCTCTTGCGGGTTCCGGGGTACGTAGTCGTGACCGTGAGAAATGGAACGTGCCCTCCCTGGGCTTTCAAACACCCACCCGATTGCCTTCCAAACACCAGCAAGTTGGGAACCTACAGGGCCAAAGAGCTAGGTGCTAGAGCACTGGGGGTAAAAGCGAGGGCTCGGACGCCAGCTGCCTTGGTTCAAGTCCCAGCTCTGGGGCTTCAGAAGGTGCAACTTGGAGCAAGTTACATCTCCACGGACTTCAGTTGCCTTGTCCGTATAATGGGGATAATAATAGCGCCAATCATATAAAGATGCGGTGAGCATTAAATATTAGTGACTTACACGGGGCCCTGCACATGCTGAGTGCTGTGGCCCAGTGAAGCCCACCCAGGAAAATCCCTGGACCCCGAAAGGCTCATCGGTTAACAACTGAGCTGAAAGACAAAGGATGGTGAATTCTGCAGTCAGAAGCTCTAGTTACACAGCACGCACAGCAGGCAGCCTCCTAACAGGGCTGCTCCCAATCCGGGCTGTACATTAGGAAAGTTTCTGAAGAATGCAGATGTCTGCTCCTTCCCCACTTCCCGAGATTCTGCTACCCTTGGCCCAGGGAACCCTGGCATCAGTATTTTGCAAGCTCCCAGGCGATTCCATTGCATAGCCAGAACCACTGCCCTGGAAGATGAGGGCCTCTCTCGAACCTTCCAGGTCCCTCCCAGCTCAGACATTCTAGGGTTGTATTAAACAGGAGATGGGACCCCTCACAAGCCACCTTTCTGCAACTGAGATTTTTTTTTTTTTTTTTTTTTTTTGAGACAGAGTCTCACTGTGTTGCCCAGGCTAGAGTGCCGTGGCGTCAGCCTAGCTCACAGCAACCTCAGACTCCTGGGCTCAAGCGATCCTCCTACCTCAGCCTCCCGAGTAGCTGGGACTACAGGCATGCACCACCATGCCCGGCTAGTTTTTTCTATATATTTTTAGTTGTCCAATTAATTTCTTTCTATTTTTAGTAGAGATGGGTCTCGCTCTTGCTCAGACTGGTTTCAAACTCCTGAGCTCAAACAATCCGCCCGCCTCGGCCTCCCAGAGAGCTAGGATTACAGGCGTGAGCCACCGCGCCCGGCCTGCAACTGAGAATTAAAAATCCTTGTATTCCAGTGCCTGACACCAGGATGGAACATACTAGGTGTCCGATGTGTGTTTGTTGAATGAATGACTGATTGGCTATAGGAATAGAAATGAAGGATGCCCAACACCGTATTCATGGAAGCCTCATTGGGGTAGAAAAAAAAAGAGACCCCCAGAAACGTGGAGCCCCGCCAGGTTCAGTGCAAAAAGCACTGGCCTGCCCTCTCTAAGTCATGTGGCCTGGCTTCTAGCTGGGATTTGGTGACCTCAGGTATGTCACTGGTCTTCCATGTTCACACCTGTAGGAGCAGGGGCTTGACTAGGTGGTCTCTGAGGTCCCTTCTACCTCAAATATTTCATAATAAAAGAGTCCATATTAATTCATAATCAAGGTTTTTATGTGCTAGGGAACTGTTCTAAACTTACTTAATCCTCACAGCAATCTCACGAGCCAGGTTCCATTATTATTCCCATTTGACAGATGAGGACATCGAGGCACAGAGAGGATAAACAGATTCCCCAAGGATTCGGCAGTAGTTGATGGGGGAGCCAGGATTCAAACTCAGTGACACCCCAACCCACACTTTTAACCACTATTGCTATACCTAACTTCATCCCATGATTATGAGAACCTACTCCAGCGTCTTTTCCCTTGGAAAACTACGATTGAGCCACTGCAAATCTGGGAAGGAAAGGGGTCAGAGGGCGATGGGTGGAGGCGGGAGAGCCAGGGGAAGAGGAGCAGGCAGCGACCCTGCAGGAAGCAAGCCTTACTCTTTGAAGGAGCCGTAATACTGGTTGACAAATTCGATAGCTTGAGGTAGAAGCTCGTCCGGAGGAGTAGGCTTGTCCCTGGGTCCTCTGGTCAAACTTTTGGGGGTCATGATGGATCCCAGGCAAGATTTGGACTTGCAAGTGAAAGCCTAGAAAGAGAGAGGCAGGTGGTGAGGATGGGCCATTCGGCCTCTCGGTCACCCTCCTCCAGGGCCAGCTCTCCTGACCACCTCTCTCCTCTGTCCTCTGGCTACTCCAGCTCCCTGTACCTCCTCGCCACCCTATGGCACCTCCTCCTTGGAGTCCACCAGGCTTTCTCCCACCCAGATGTCCTCTCCTCTACTGGTTGAACTCCAGTGGGGGTGTGTTGGTTTTGTCCCCCAACCCTGGGCTCAGCCTCTGGCCCTGCTCCCCAGCCAGCCCCAGATCCAGAGCAAAGTCACTGTGATGTGGCTCCTATGGGAACACAATATTGCTGTCCAAAATAAACTGAAATGGGAAGGTGCAAAACCCAAAGTCACAGGATGGCACATAGAAAAACTACTGGAAGGAAGTACACTCCAATGTTACCTGTGGTGACTTTGGGGTGGGGGCTAGGAAATCATCCTGTTTTCAGTCTTGAAATTGTCAATTCTGTCCCACTTTACAACCATAGAATGTATTCTAAAGCTAAAATAAGAAACTTAGATGATAGGAAGGAGCCTTAAAAGACATTCAGTCCAGCCACTCACTGAACGCTTGAACACCTCTGCAATCACCCTATCAAATTACCCTTGAATCCTTCTTGTGACAGGGAACTCACTACCTCTTGATGTAATTCCATTGAGCTTTGAGCAGTTCTGCTAAAAAATTCTCCCTGATACAATGTTGAAATCTGTCTCTCTAAGAAAGATATTAATTTTTTCCTATAATTATCTGACATTCTAGATTATCCATTAGGTGCTTAACAGGGAGCTGGCATCATTTACTTCCTACTGTAATTTGTGAGGCATGTGAGTCTCTGTTCCTAGAACCCTTTGCCCAAGCAGACAATTGTCTAGTTTGCCCAGGGGAACGACCGTTTGATCCACTGAGCCCTAATCCACAAAGTTTCACCCGTCTGGACAAGGGTGCTTCTCCCCGAAGGCCCAGACTCCTCACCCCTTTGGCCTTGTGGTGGAGTGTGTCTTGGAAAGTGGTCCCACTGCCCCAGTTTTTGATTCTCACGTGTTGTGGGCAGGCCAATGGGGGCACAACCGGCTTGACCAGGGATTCTGGAGACTTCTGAAAGGGGGAGAAAAAAAAGGGTTTTCCAAATGCCTCCAACCCCAGGCACCCCATGGGTCTCGGCTTTGGCTTCGGTGGGAGGAGGAGCTGCGGGTGGGTGCACAGGGCAGGGTGTCAGTCGTGTCCATCCCCCGTCCCAGCAGCTGGGCCGCCTGGGCCAGTGCCTGCTCAGAGCTCCAGGTGCCTGGGCCACTGGCCAGGCTTCTCTCCTCACCCAAGGCCCTGCCAAATGCTTCCTCTGAGAAACTGAAAGAGGAGGACCTAAGGTTAGATGTGAGGGAGACGAAGGTCACAGCCAATACAGCCGAGAACAGAAATCGGGACAAGGAAGGGTGTACCACTGCCTTTCCTCCCCAGGGGATTTAAGGATATAAAATCCACCTTCTCTCCCCCTCCTACCCATTTCTCTGGCCACCTCCCTGGAATGCCGAGGTGGACAGCACTTCAGGAAGATGGAACCCACAGGACAGAAGCCAGTGTCAGTGCACCGGGGCAGCCTCCACTCCGACCACCATGGCTTGTTGCCCTCTCCCAAAGCCCTCCCTGCCTCCCACCTGCCCTCCCCGACTCTGCTGGCTCCAAGTCTGGGACTCTCCACTCACTGCCCAGACCCCGGCTTCCCACACCCTCCAGCCCAGCCTCCAACGGGCTGCTCTGTCTGCGTCTGCCTGGGCGAGGGAGGAAGGGGCTTCCCACACCCGTGTGACTCACTGACCTTGACCGTCCCCGTGAGGGGCTGGAGGGACTCATTCTGGTGCTTGCTGAAGCTGTGATACTTGGGGTCATCCTGTGTCACCGGACTGTGAAAGGAAACAGCCCCTGTGAGGTGGGGTATCTGAGGGTGGAGGGGGATCTTGGTGTCCCCTCTGCCAGCCCCCGCATTTGACAAATAGGGGAACCGAAGCCCGGAGGGTGGGACTGAATTGCTCATGGCTTCCAGGCAAGGAGGTTGGGAGTGCTATGGGTACAACCGAATCTCCCCGCCTCCATTCCCACCTCCCCTATTCCTCTTCTCCTCTTCCCCCAACAAAGCCAAAAAGCCAGGAGCCTCCAGAGCCGAAGCCACTAGCCCACAGTGGCCCACAGGAGCTCTGGGAAAATGCACCCCCACCTGAAAGCCAAGTACAAACGTGGCACAGGCAGGTGGGCAGAGAGTGGCTCCGTCAACCCTGCCCTCCCAGGCCGGCAGCACTGCCCTGCAGCCACTCGCTTTTAGCCACTTGAGCTTTTTTATTTAAAACACTTGATTTATTTACTTATTCTACATTTTTATTATGGAAAATGTTCAGCACAAAAGTAGAGAGAATAATGTCATAACCCTCCCTGGGCCCTTCACCCAGATTCAACCCAACTCAACAATGATCGGCCCATGGCCAATCTTGCGTCAACTGTACCTTCCCGGCCTCCACCGTTATTGTAAAGCAAATCTAAGACAGCAAGTCATCTTTACTGAGGTAAGTAGCTTCTCAAAATACTTTTGGAAGGACTCTTTTCAAAAACATATTGGTTTTATTTATTTTAAAACAGCAAGTTGCATTTAAAGAATTTAGCCTGTCCTTTGCAGAGGAAAAAGCCCTAACAGTCTGAAATCGTTCAGAAACTGTTGATTCTGGTTTGAGATTTCAGAGTCACTCTCCTGACAAATGTCACAGGGAGAAGACATGTGAGCCCTCCCTGTGCCACGCCTGTGAGCGCCCCTCCAATAGTCACCGCTCACACCTGCCTCCCCCGAGAAGAATCACCCTACCGGGGCATCTTGGCTTGAAAACTTACTGTGCTTCATGTTTTTGGCAGTATGTTCTGGGCTGCTCGTGCATGCGCATCAGAGGGAGAGGGGGTCATAGACCATTACAAAGGTCTCTCATTTTCTACTCGTACGTATCTATGATGTTGAAATGTGATGAATGAACCATGTATTGCATTTGTTATTGGAAAAAAAGGACCAGATATTTCTATTACCATTATATAATTAACTACATACATTATATAGTGGCATTAGGTGATTTATAACTATAAAGAGATAGTGTCTCTTTAAGAGGATGCAAGTATGTATCAGACAGCAACTTATACCTGAATCAAGTGATTCAGCAGCCCTGTAAAGGGCCCTCCATGTGACCAACTATTGTCACCTGACAAAGATTCTTGGCCAAAGTTTAGTCAGACCCCTGAATCTTTTGCTAGGCCCATCTGTGCACTTCCTTGTAAAATCTAGTTTTAGCAAAAGAATCCTGCTAAGTCAGTTTAGCGAGAACCCCCATCCTCGATATCTGATCATCCCCCACGTCCCCCAGGTGATGTCTGATCACCTGGCCTGTCCTCAGCAAGAATCCTGTTAGGTTGGTTTAGCCAGAATCCCCCCTACCTCTGATATTTCCTTAGGAATTTTCCATCCACTGACCCCCACCCTGCTCCTTGGCTATAAATTCCCACTTGTCTGTGCGGTGTTCATAGTTGCGCCCGATCCTTCTCCCCCACTGCAAGACTCCATTGCAGTGGTTCCCGTACCTATCGAGATGCTCCTACGGAATAAAGTCTTCCTTACCGTGCTTTAACAAGTATCATTGAATAATTTTTTTTGTTAACACACCCCTCTGGTCTGGACTGATGTGTGCTCCACCAGAAAAAAAGCCAATGTAGGGTAATCTGGACATGCGAAATAGGTAGGCCATGGCTGAGCCGTCGTCATGCCTAACGAGGAAGGTGCTTTGGGGTTCCCAAGGAGACAACGCCTTACTGCACCTCTTGCTTGCTCTTTTGCCATTACCCTTCACGCCAACCCCCGCCCTGCACCCGTTCTTTCTCCCTCTCACATACATCTGGAAATGGACTTGGACAATTTCAGAAGCTTCAGATCAGAAACATTAACTGGTCTACAGCAATGTTTAGATTGAGAAACGATGTCTTTGTACACTTAACACAAGTATTTACCCCAAATATTATAAAGCATCATCTTAAAAAGCTGCCTGAGAATCCACTATGCAGATGGGTCATAATTAGCCTGACCCCATCGCCTATGGCTGGATGTTCAGTTGTGTCTAGTTTTCCACTAATGGAAATAATGCCTCGACCTTTACATGAGGTCTGATGCTGGCGCTGTGTTTGTGTACGTGTGTGTGTGTGTGTGTGTGTGTGTGTGTGTGTGTGTGTATACGAGCACAGAAAAACACCTGGGGGGGATGTCAATTAATGGTAACAGTGCTATTAAGCGATGAAATCGTGGGCAATTTTAAGTTCCTTTCATAATTGGGATTTTTTTTTAATTTGGAAAATTAATAAACAAAGCGTTGCCCAGACCCCGTCTCCCCAGTTAGCAGATTTCTTTTGGCTAGGAGCTGGGAGATGACGGTGACCAGATGCCAAGTGAGCACTTCAACGATCTGGACACTTGTTTCCAAATTATTGCCTGGTTTATCCCGACCCTGCAGACACTCGTGCAGTTTGACTAAACCCACAGCTGTGCCCGGCCATAAGGACCCGTAAGTACCTGCCGTCAAAGGGAGAGCTGGGAGTGTGGTGGCTTGCTTAGACCCAGAGCTTTCCACAAGTCCCCGCGGGGCTGAGTCAGCGCTGCACACCGTGGCTAGTCTGGGGCTGACCTGGGGGCGCGATTCCCCTGCGGTTCCCGTTCCCGCCCCAAGGGGTGACCGACGGCACCCTGGGAAATGGACCTCATTTGTAAAACAAGAACCTCTGCCGACTTAACCGTATCTGATCTGAAGAGCGCAGCAGCCCCAGTGTTGAAAAATCAGAGCAACTCCAAGTGTCCCAACCACCAACAGCTCAGCCCGCACCGTCGCCTAGCGCGCGAAGGCGAGCTGCGGCTCCGGATTGCGACCTCTTATGCGTTCTTAACGACAGTCGCCGAAAGCGCGAAGCTTTGAGCGCACCCTCAGGAAGCCAACAGGGCGCGTACTCCAACCCTCCTGCTTTCTCCGAGAGGGTCAGTGCCGCGCCGGCTCGGAGCGGGTCCCGCCTCCCTCCCAGGGCGCGCCCGGCCCGCCGGGGTACCTGGCTCGGCGCGGGCGACAGGCGGGCTTCGGCCGGAGGATCCTGCGGAGGAGCCGGCAGAGCCGCGGCCCGGCGGCCTCGCACGCCGCGCCCAGCCCCTCGCGCATGGCCCCGCCGGCGCAGCTCCGAGGGCTCGCGCGCCCCGCCGCGCCCGCGCCTTTATCGCCCGCCCGGGACCCCGCAGCCCCCGCCCCGGGGCGGGGCGAGCTGGAGGAGCGGCCGGGCTCGCTGCACCCCGCGCGCACGCGGGTCCCCACCCGGCGTCCGCCGCGCCTCGCCTTCCTCAGGGCGGTCCTGAGTCCCCCACGCCCTGGGGCCGCAGCGAAGTTCGGATGCCACTGGACTGTCTCTGGGCTAAGGGCCTCGGGTTTGTTTACTCCCCATAAAAAAACGGCAAAGATCATCGTAATTACTCCTATTGTACAGCCTTTGTAGTTTACAGAGCAAAATTCCTGTTTGCTGTTTCATCTCCTCACTAAATCCGGTCAAGTAGGCAGTTCTACGTTGTTATCGCGACTTTATTGAGGCAGAAGGGGCCCAGAGAGGTTTAGGATCTTGCCCAAGGCCACACAGCAGCCCCAGGACCACAGCACAGGCCAAGCTGTCTCCACCTCAGGGTGTTATTTCTTTTCTGCAGGTTCTGTGTGATTCTAGGAAGGAAGCTAAAGAAAATGCAAGACCTGGGGTTACTTGTAGTGGGAAACATGGGGGGAGGAGTGGACCAGAAGTCCCCTCAGGTCCCTTGCAGGCCCCTTGTCCTTAACCCCTGGAAGGCGCAGGGCCTCCTGACTGCTCCATCTGCAAGCCGCTGCTTCCATTCCCGGCAGGATAACTGGTAGGGTCCAGACCCAGACAGGGTAGCAGCCCTCGGCCTCAGAGTGCAGGTTTTTCTCCTGGACATATTCCAGCACATTAATTCCCAAACTCAAATGAAAGAGGAATGAAAAAGGGTGCATGTTTATTTTGAGCCAACTGCAACCCGCTAGCAACACTCAGCTTGACTTTGTTCTGAATTCTATAAAACTTCACCTTGCTGTTCCCAAGTTTGCCTTCGTCTCTGAAATGCACACACACCCCGTGCTCACTTCCTAACTGTTTATACAAAATCATCCCATAGAATAGATTCTTGGTCTTATTACACCTGAAGAGATTTAAAAATTACTTTTTAAAATCAAAATATGTTAGTCGGCTACCATTGCTTTCAGGATAAAATCCCCTGTGCCCTGCTGCTTCCTCTTACGGTAACATCCTCCCTGCCCTGGACAGATGATTGCAGTCCAGCTGGGCCACCTCCTCCCAAAGGCCGCCCCCCACAATCCTCCCCACAACTCGAGGTGCACACACACACCCTGCCACCTCCTGCCTACCTCACTGCCCCACGCCACGCCTTACATGTCTACAAAACTCTTTAACATCGAGTCCCTCATGCACTCCTCCCCAAACCAGTGAGGAAAGCATCGTTTCCCCCGTTTCCTTCCTGACAGCAGGAACTGGGTTTCTTTTCTCTGTCCCTTTTACAGCCCAGCACACAGTTGGCCCTCGGGGAGAGCCCAGAGAGTGCAGAGGTTATGAGTTTGGACTTGAATCAAACCGCAGCTCCGCCACTTTCTAAATATTGACCTTGAGTAAGTCACTCAACCTTGCAAGACAAGAATAATAATAGCTCCTGCCTCATTACTGACACAGTAGTAAGGACTTTATAAATGTTATCTGTTATTTTTAGCAGTGGTGTGTGCAATTAATAAAGGGCTCACACAATTCATTGATAAACAGAGGGCTTCACTGATATCGTAACTCCCAGCATAGTGCCAGAGGCGTAGGCACCAGCATATAATCATTAATGGAATGGGACAGGCCCAGGACCAAAAAGGCGGCAGCCCAGTGCAGTGGTTACAGGCCAGACTGCCCAGATTCGAATCCTGGCTCTGTCATTTGCTAACTATGAGATCTTAAAAATTACTTAAAACTTTTGGGCTTCAGTGTCCTCATTTCTAAAACAGGAGGATAACTAAAGTCCCTTCCTCATGGATTGCTGGGAGAGTTAAATGAATTAATGCATGATATTTTCTCTCCGTCACCTCCACTATCTGATCGGTGCCTTTCCACCAGCGCACCCCAGCGTGAAGAGGAGACGTGGGGGCGGAAAGTCCAAGTTAGGGGGTTCGCCTCAGGTCACGCTGAGTTTTCCTGAATGGTCCAAAGTGACAAGTCAGCCCTCAGGAATAACTGGCAGTGCTGTTAGAGGGTGTGGGACTAAGGGTTAAAGGTTACAGACAACACTGTAAGGGTTCGGGAAGGAGAGGGATTCGGGGTGGTCTCTAAAGACAGGGCACGGATTGTGTCTGGAAGAGTCGAGGGAGGGAAGTGCTGTGCCCAGCACCAGGAAGCCGAGGCAGACTGGGCTGGGCAGGAGGCACGGACCTTCTGTTTGGGTAGGGTGACCGTGCAGTGACAGGCAATGGGAAGCCACTGCAGACTCTAGAGCAGGAGCATGACTTGCTAGAAGTCTAGCTGGAGGGAGAGAGGTCAGAGCCAGTGCGAGGGGCTGGAGTTGGGAGGCCAGCTGGCAGGGCTGCCGTGGTCAGATGGAGTGAAGGAAGGGAGGAAGCCGCTGTCAGTCTGCAGCCTTTTGAGTCTGAAGTGCCAGCAGGACATCTAGAGGCCATTCAACCCTGCATTCTCCCCTCTTGGTCCCTTGGCCACCTTGGCCACCATAGCCAGACTGCCTGGTGTTGAACGTTCTCTCTTCTAGTTCACCCCCACATCACACCTGGACTGTCTTGCTCAAGAAACTACAATGGCTCCCTACTGCCAAGCATAGTCTAAATCCCCTCCCCTGCATTCCAGCCCTCAGTGCCGTGGCCTGGCCTGTCCCAGCCCCCAGCCCACCCCTGGTCCCAGCACAGTCAGGCTCGCTTCTGCCCTTGGGCCTTTGCTCGCCTTGCCCTGCTCCTGAATGTCCTCACTACTTCTGTTCACCCCTCCACATCCTACCCACTCCCCAAAGTCCCCAGAGTTCACCTCCCTGCTGTCAAGCTCCCAGAGGGGACTCTGTTTAACATCGCTCCGTTGCATCCCAGCTGCCAACAACAACGACAACTACAGCAGATGCTATTTGTTGAGCACCTACTCTTTAATCCTTGTCACAACCCTGCCTCTTACAGATGAGGGGAAATGAGGCTCAGAGCGTAGGGGACTTGCCACAGGTCACAGGGCTATTCAGTGGCAAAGACACTTGCTCATCCCCAAGCCCATGTTCTTAACCACAGGCTATTGGGCCACCTCTGACAGGTACGCTAAGGGCCACCACGCTGCACACCTCCAGGGGGCACCCTGCGCATTGTGGTCCATGGGAAAGGCTCCTCCGGGGCTGTGTGGTGGCCCTGCGTGGAGGGGAGTTGGGTTTGATTGGCACTCTTGTGTAACTGCAGGTTGACCTGTCCTTCCGTACGAGCACGCCTCACCCTCCAGCGCAAGGCTGTGAACTCTTCTCGCAATCCCGGAAGCCTGCGCACTGACCAGCTCGCCGATGTCTAATTCTCTCTGTTCTGCCATGCATCCGGCTTGCTTCTATAGGCCAGGGGATGAGGGACATGAGGAGTCTACG
This sequence comes from Propithecus coquereli, assembly GCF_000956105.1. Classification (NCBI taxonomy): domain Eukaryota; kingdom Metazoa; phylum Chordata; class Mammalia; order Primates; family Indriidae; genus Propithecus; species Propithecus coquereli. The sequence goes on along the minus strand of NW_012148408.1, from coordinate 1,354,183 downwards.
CTTTGGATTTGGGTTCAAATTCCGACTCTGTAATTACCAGTTACATAACCTGGGGGAAGTCATTCCCCTCTCAGAGCTCCTATTTCCTCATCTGTAAAATGAGACAACGGTGTGAACTTCACACAGAGCCGCCGCGGAATCAGTTGGGATGCAAAGTCTGTAAGTGCCCTGTGTGGCTGTCGCACAGAGCAGGTGCTCAGTAAGTGGTAATAAACCTGACGTTTCCCGAGTGCCCGCTACGTGCGGGCACACCGCTGGGCCTGCGCACCTACGCTCCCACCTCCTCCTCCACCGGCCGTGCGGTGGGTCCCTTTGGGAGCCTCATACTCTAGGTGAGCACATCTGAGGCTCAGAGAGGTTAACTCGCCCTGGGTCACACAGCGGCGAGCGGCAGCACTGGACCAGCTGGTGCGGCACAGCACAGGGCTTGGATGTAGTTTGTCTGACGTCCCGGTACCCTGTCCAGGGTGTTATTCAAAAACTCGAACCCCTGGTGAGGCACACGCACAGGTGAGTCAGAGCAGATACGGGCCAGCACGCCGGCCGGTCCCACCACTGGGCTGTCCTGCCTCCCCTTCCCACGTCAGCTCCCTTGCCATGCTCTTCCCTGGAGACTCCTTCGGGGCCAGCATGGTGCCCTGTCCCTTCCTTCTCCACATGGCATGAGGCACAGCGAGGTGCCCGGTAATCAGTGGCTGCATCGAATTCCAACAGGGACATCCAAGAAGCAACTTCAAGATCTAACCTCACGTGAGACACCAGGAGCAGAGAGAAATTCTGAGTCATCGGCGCAGGGTGGGTGGATGGATGGAGAAGGGGACAGGTGGGACGCGGCCCCAAGGGAAGCTTACCTGAGTTTAACACAGGGGGCTTTCCCCAGGTTGTTGTTGATGTCCTTTTCCTTGTTCAAGCCATACTGGTTGAATTTGGTCTTGAACAGAAACTTCCAGGGACAGTCCATCTCTGTGGCTTTGCAAAGCAGGTCACGTCTCTGGATTTAGACTCAGGTGTGTTTCACTGTGGGGCTGAGGAAGGGGAAGCAGACAGTGACGGAAGGTTGAGAAGAGGTTGCAGAACTGTGCCTTCTCATTACGGTTAGCTTACTAAAGAATCAACGTGAGTGCCGGCGTGAGTCCCGAACAGCCACGTTGGCAATGCTTTGCGACCTCTGTTCCTATTTTGGGGTTGGATTTGGCAACCCTACGGACATAGACTGCTATTCTACAAAGCCACGTAACAATCTAAAGGAAAAACCTTGGACCATCAGCATGGCCACTTCACAAGGACAAGCCACGTGCCCCCATGAGCCTCCTTAGTGGGACCTGCTGGCTCACCTGCCCCAGGTGAGCTTCATCACTGGCCCAAGGCAAAGAGGCAGGTGATCTCTGAAACATGGGTGCCTTTGCCTGACCCTGCAAGACAGATTCCAGCGGCTCTAATTAGCAACTATCACCTTAAGTCTGTTATTGGCGAAAACATTCTAGCTGTAGCTGCCTTTCTTTTCAGATTTTGCAACTGTTCATCCTAAGTCAATAATATCACCTGCTTCTTTTTTTATTATTCAGGGGGAAAATAATTATTTGTGAAAAAAACTGCACCCAACTCTCAATATTTGAGATCATCTCCTTTTAAAAAGACAAGAACTGAAGACCTAGGAGGAAGCTTCGCTCTGATCTGGGCTTGCCCACAGCAAACCTCCTCCCTGGGAAACTGTCACCGGAAGGCAGTGCAGTGATTTGGCCCCCGTAAGAGTTTTAGAGCCCCGCAGACCCCGTTTCAAATCCTCGCTCTATTAGTTATGTGACCTGGATGAAGGTATCTAACTGAAACTCATTTCTTCATCCATAAAATGGGTTTAATAATATCCATCTTTTACCAGGATTTGTTGCATGTTACAGGACTGGACAAGATAGATAATCTACGTAAAAAAAATTCTCAACACATACTTCCCCCTCCCATTCTGAACTTTCCAGAAAGTTTTTCCTAGAAATGTAGCATCCACGGCAAACATTTGCAGAAAAGAAATCTGAACAAGATGCCCTGTTCTAAATGACCGAAGCTCATAATGGCATTTCTTTACCTAGATTTTCAATCCGCTTATCTCTGTAGGCAGAAAATTCCCACAGTTTTCGGAGCCTTCCCAAACAGGAAGAAGCAAAACCCTCTCCAAACAGCAGCTTCCCCCGAAATAAAGGCCACTCACCTCACAGCTGGCTGCTCTGCCTCTGCAGAGTGAGGACAAGCAACTTAGAAGGACAGCCGTGCCTTGAGAACTTCAGGACAATCTATAACTGCCCGGTCCCCTCACCAAGGGTAGCCGAGTGATTTCAAACCAGTGATGCTGAGTGCCCTGGGGGCAGAACCTCAGTCTTCAACTCACTGCAAAGTTATGATCACACTGGCTGCGAAGAAGGATTTATAGCCACCCAGTGCCATCCAGGGAGCCGTTTTTGCATAAAGGTCTCTTTTTTTGTTTCCAAAGGGAGTGTCCCCGGCTGGGTATACAGTTAACTAATTTATGACTGGCACTCCTGGCCTGTGGGTGGCTTGATCCCACTGTTACATCACTCTGCGTGGTGTGTCTTCAGTAAAGCCACATTTTCCTGGTCCCAGGTCCAAAGTGGAAGGTCATCAGCAGGGTGGCCACGAAGGTGAAGGAGTCACCATGGAGCCAGGCTTTATTTGGCCCGGCCGCATTGCCTCACTTTTGGCATCTGGGGGATTTTTTTCCCTGAGCAGATTAATTCCTGTCCCACCCTCTCGCTTCTTTTCCAGTTTGCGGCAGGAGTCCAGGAAGCTGGGGAATACTGGCAGCATGGAAGTCACTGGAAAATGCCCAGATTACAGAAGGCCAGTGATGCTAGATGATGCCGTTATGCCAAACAGTCCCCAGAAACAGTCAGCTTGAGGTTTTGGGAACGGAAGGGAAGGAAGGCCGTTGGCACAGAGAGGCTTCTTAGATGTTAGTCTCACTGACGTCTCACCCTTCGGCAGAATGGCAGGTAGAATTATTTTCTACAGGGGAAAAAAATTTCTGTTTTTATAACAGAAATGATAACTTCTTATATGAAAAAATTATAATTTCTTACAATTTCATGTCTTATAATGCCCCAGATAGAGCATTGCTATATGGTATGAATTTTTCCGTTATAAAAGTAAAATAGCAACTACATTAGGGAGGATTTGGGAAATAGAAGGAAAAAAATCACCCTTGATTCCACCATCCCAGCACGTGGCTGCCACCATCCGTTCATTTCCTTCCTGTCTTTCCCAAGTTAAATTCAGCATTACCGTGTATTAAAGTTGTAAAGACACGTAATAGTGGCTCAAAGGTCTTTGTTGAGTGAATGAATGAATGAATCAATCAAAAATAGGAGTAAACTGGGATGAGTTTCTTTCAGGCTTCAACCAGTTCAGTTCAGAGAAACGACACTGATTGCAGAAAGACTCAGGAGTCCCTGGCCTTGGGGAGTGCAAAGCCCAGCAAAAGGAACAGACAGTATAGTACAGAGTGACACCTGTCGTGAGGAAGGGATGGCGTGGCACAGATGTTGCTGGATCTGCATTGCTCAGTGAAGGTTGACAGAGTGCAGGACACCAGGATAGGGTTTTGAGGGATGGTTAGGAGTTTGCCACATTCTAACCCTGTTCCCTATAACTGTTTCCACGTTTTCTGGCTATACCTGCAACAAATACGTGTATTAACCCAACGAAAACCCTATAAGATAGATACTATTACTTGCCATTCACGGAATCCTCTAGAATCCCATCTACTTGACGTTAGAACACTTGGTTGATTTTGCTTCAGAAAATGCGGTTATTCAGTTATGTGATCTGTCAAGCATGTGACCCTGCATGGGCCTCGGAAGCAGGGGCGGTGAAACCCCGGGCTGTGTGTGTGGCTCTTCCACGAGGCTGGTGCCCTGGCTCACCCTCTCAGATGCTCCCATCCTAGATGAAGAGGATCAGTCCCAAATGCAGTCCCTGGGGAGCATCCTCCACATCCCCTTTATGTTGTCCACTTACCACGGCAGGGAGGTGTCCTCACCCCACCAGAGTGTGTGAGGCTCGTGACTGCCTGGCTGCTTGTGTGGCCATTGCCTTGTGTGATGCTTCACCCTCTGGGCAGGTGTGGTGACCAAGGCACCTGGAGTTGCAGGTGAGTCTGTGGCACTAACTGAATAAATGGAGGGTGAAAGTGGTGTCTACCAGACGACCTCTGAAGTGCCTGGCACGGGCCGAGAGCTCGGTAGATACATGTTCCTTTCCCCGTCCCTCCTCCTCTGCCTTCTGCTCCTGTCACCAGCCTGGGCTGCAAGGCCACCCCATCACCTCGGGCACTGCTCTAACCCAGCGTCTGCTGACTGTGGTGTTCTTGGCCTGTGGCAGGGCTTGCACCGGGGGTGGGGACCCTGCGGCCTTAAAGTGACATGTGGCCTTCTAGATCCTTAAGTGCGACCTTTTGACTGAATTCAAATTTTACAGAACAAATCTTTTGATTACAAGGGGGGCAGCAGAGAAAGATGAAGCTTTTCTTGCCTCCTTTGGTGCTTAAAAAAGAACAATCTTGAAATCAGAAGGCCGCAGGCTGGTTCCCCACTGCCGGCAGGCTTTGATGACATGATTGGAATTAGCCTGTCAGGGAGGAAATATAATTTCTCCTCAACCCTCATAAATTCATAGTTGCAACAGATCCCTGTAACGAAAGGCAGATTAACAAGAAAAAAAGCAAGTTTATTAGCACATGCGGTACACATCACGTGGAAGAAACGTCCCTAAAAGGTGACTCGAAGCAGTGGCTTAGGACTCTGGTTTATAGATCTTCTTCAATAAAGAACAATAAATGTTAGAAAGGAAAAGCAGTTTTAGGCTTCCAGAGGTGGGAAACTGTGGGGAAGCCGGTACATGAGGGAAGCTAATGGAGTGAGGTTTGTTTGTAGATCCCTCTGGAACCGTCTTTGAGCTGATGAAAGATACCTTCTTGTTTTGATGCAGGAAAGACATCCTTCTTGAAGGAATTTTTACAGCTCGCCACAGGTCGGAGAGAACAGTTCAGACAGCCCTTTCTCCAGCTGCTGTTTCTCACGTGCCTCCCGCTTGGTAATCAGGATGCCACATCAGCGTAACGTGGGGTAGTGTGTTCTGGCTTCTTCCAGCATGAAAGGTCCGGGGTTCTAGTGACAGCTCTACTGCTGACCTGCTATGTGACCTCAGAAAAGCCACCTTTGCTCTCTGGGCCCGGCTTTTCATGTGACAAACAGCAACGAAGATAAAAGCGAGTAAATGAGATACAAGAAAAACGCTCTGAGCTGTTGAGCAAAAAGGCAACCGAGCAAGTGTTGATCCCTGTCGTGGGTCAGAGAGTAAGGAATTTCCTTTAGACAAAGAGAGCGGCGGGGGGGTTACGACGTGGCTTCGGGAGAATCCTCCCTCGGACGGGTCAGCAGGCCACCACTAACACTTGCTTCTAGATTCCCGATTCTCTCTCTCTCTCACTCTTTGCAACATTAAATTCATTTATTTCTTTTTTATTTTTAATTGGAATAAAATTCACCTAACATAAAATCACCAGGGAGGAGGAGCCAAGATGGCGCATGAGACAAGCCGCCAGTCAGAAGGTCTCTGCAAAAAAGACGAATTTTAGAAAAAAGAGAAAAAAAATAAGCAAGCAGAGAAACATAGATCAGGTGAGGGTCGGAAGGAAGGGTGCCCGAAACTACAGGAGACTCCACGGGAAGACGTTGCAGAGGAGAACTGGCAGGAGAAAGGTCCCGAGAGGCTTGGAGATCAGCGACAAGGGTAGGTGGAGAGGTTCACTTCCCCCTCCCTTGCATCTCGGACTGCTGGTGGCTCCTGAGTGGCTGGAGAGACCTGCCGACACCAGCCCAGAGACGGCTGCTGCCAGTGAGCAGTGGCCTCTTGCGGACTCAGCGCCGGGCTGCCAGCCCCTTCGGGGCACCTCCCCGGGCGCAGACCCGAGCCTAGCGGCAGACACCATAGTGCTCCATTTTCTCCTTCCCCCTCCCTACCCTGGGTGCCCAGAGAGACAATTTAGCCACCACACGGAGGCATCTCCAAAGAATGGGACCTTTCCTTTTGGGGCCGTACAGCAGACTGAGGGGTACTACTGCGAGTTCCCTACCCGCCAGCCCTCCCCGGTGCTGCTTCCCTGGGGACTCCAGGAGAGTGGGGCAAATCCCGAGATGGAGTGAAATCGATCCAGCTTGGGCACCCTGCAGGTGATTCAAGACCAGCACCTCCCCCTGGCAGGGTCAGGGATTGATCTCCAGGGTCCAGGGGTCAGGCTTGCAGACCAGACCCCGTACACCCAGGTCACGATAGCACTGCCCTGGGGCACGGAGGAGAGATCCGTGAAAGAGCCTACTGGGGAGTGTGCGCCTTCAGGAGCAGATCAGCGTGCTGGAGCGGCAACCCTCCTCCTAAAAGAGGGCTGTGCACCCAGCTCAGGCTATGATCCTGGGTAGGGAACCTCCTGGTCCACGTCACAGCCAGGGGAGATCCATCAGCCTGAGGCCCCGCTTGCTGGCAGAGGCCTGGGAGAAGGGGAGATTGGAGGGGAGCGAGACCTGCTCCAGAGTGCGGGTTTTGGACAGCCCCACCCCCCAAGCCCAGGCTTTCAGCTGAGTGGAGCCATTTCAGCCCCGGCTGGCAGCTCTGCACAGAAACAAAGAGCAGAACTTTGACCCCTGCTAACAGCAGCTGTGGAGCCTGAGGGCAGGCTTATCCAACCCAGTCCCACCCAGACTCACTCCTGCTCCTGCCCCCACTGAGGGGGAGAATAAGGACAGCTCAGG
>NW_012148408.1:1321047-1331899 GCF_000956105.1 Propithecus coquereli | reverse complement strand
TGTACCCTCATAATATGCTGAAATAAAAAAAAAATCACCAATTAACTATTTTAAAGGGTACAATTGAACGGTTTTTAGAATATTCACAATGTTGTGTGACCATCACCACTATCCCAGTACTCTCTTAACCGGTAGATAGGAAACAGAGGGGAGTAGAAATAGCCATAAGAGTTGTGACGGCTCAGAGGGGTTAAGCAACTCACCACAGTCACACAGCAGACAGCCTCTGAGCTGGGACAAACAGTGGGCCCATGCTGGGGCGCTAGCCTGCAGGGTTCAGGGCTGGCCCCCAGAAGATGTCGTGAATTCCCCTCTACCAATCCCCTGCGGCCTCCTTCCCCTTGGCCCTGCCACATTCCTGGGCCTCTTCTGATGACAGACACAGCAGGTGAATTCTGCCAGGGAGAAATCAAAGGGCACCCTGCAGGGCGGGCAGGGACAGGTGGGCCCCTCAGAGGGTGGCAATGGAGGTTCCGCGGCGGCTGTGGAGAAACGCGCCCTCCCTTCCTCACCAGGGCGTCCCGGGCACCACACTCACAGTAGCCAGCACTGGGATTTCTCAGCCTCATCGTCCTGGCACTGATTTTCCATCAAAAAATTTGCTCCGTCCCCATGCCTGGCTGTGAAGACGGTTCAGCTCCGGTTGGCCCTCGGGAGACAACTTTGAAGCCGTTTCTACAAAAACAATGAAGGGAGCTAACGCTTACCGAGCAAGGCACTTAAACGTGTCAACTATTTAATCCATACAACAGTCCCGTGAGGTGGGAATTACTACTGGTCCCATTTTGTAGATGGGGAAATTGAGGCCCAGCAAAGTGAAATGATTTGTCCGAGATCACACGGTCAGGTGGTGGCAGGAGTCCCAACTCGCACTTGCTCGAGCACTCGCTCAATAAATACAGCCAGGCCCTGGGCTTCCCCAGTGAACCCACCAACAACGTTACGCATCAAGTGCTTTAGCTATCCCCATTTCACAGGTAAGGAAACTGAGACACGGAAAGGTCCAGCAGCCATCCCAATGTCACTCAGCTTGACCCAGGTCTGAGACCTTAATGGACCCCAGATAACCACCCGCCTCGTGTTTCCTCGGTGCATGTGCCCATTTTGCTGCACGTGAGCGCAGCCAGGGCTAAGGAGGAGAAGTGACAGGAAGGGGTGGGAAACCGGGGGCCAGGCGAGAGCTGAGGATGACCTGGGGTTGATGCTCTTCTCTCGCGGCCAGCATCTGCCACCAGCTCCGTGCACAGGCATGGAAGGACGAGAGGCGTGTGGGCAGACCGACACGTGCCCCCGCGTCCCAGAAGCCCCCATGGAATCCCTGAGCAGCTTGTTGCGCAAGCTACTGTTATCCCCGATTTTCAGAGAAGTCCACAGCTCAGGGAAGCGAAGTGACTTGCCTGAGTCACCCAGGGAGTAAGGGGCAGAGCCGGAATTCGAACCCAGAACTGTCAGACGCCAAAGGCCTGGTTCTTCCTACATTGTGTGTGTATTTATGGGGTGCTTGTTAGGCAGGACTCAACACAATGGTGAGCAAAGGGGTGTCCCCAAAGACACAGCCTTTGTCCTCACCCCCAGGATATGCCTTATGATAATGGGAAGGAAGACGCCCTTCATTGTACCCTAAGCTCCATGAGGAGAGGAGATTGCATCTGTCACGCTTATCCCTGTATTCCTGTGGTACACAGCAGGCACTCAAACATTGATTGCATAGAGGATTTATGCACTTACTATGGGTACAGCACTTTATCCAACCTCGTGACAATATGCAAGATAAGTGTCGTTGTCCTCATTTTGCAGCAGGGTACTGAGAAGTGGCCCACTGGCTCCAGGACCCAAAACCAGACCCCATCCTCCCAGCTCCAAAGCGGGGTGCTGTGCTAAATCCAGGAGCCTACTAAGTGCTCGGCTGTGCTGCTCAGATGCTGAGGGCATGGGGCCTTCAGGGGCAGGGGGTGCCCGAGGAGGCTGAAATCCTTCAGGCCAGAGGGGCACTTAAAGGACGGAAGGATTGGGACAGGATAAGGGGATGGAAGAGGACATCTCAGGCCAGGGGAACACCTCAACTTGCAGTGCTGCTAAATGAGATTGCTAATATCTGTTCTCCGAAGTGGAGATTCCTTACCTCTTGTGCCTAGGGAATTTCCCATGCGGGTCCAGGATGCTCCAGCTTATTACCCCTGGCACCTGGTAGGGACTAAAGAAAGTAGCAGGGTGGTGATATGTGGTTGTCATGGAGCCACGGGGCTTGCAGGGAGGTCATGCCACATGCCTTCAGGGTGGCCGGGAGGATTTCAAAGCAATCCCCCAGCTTAAGCAAGCTCTGCAATGGCATGGCAGGAGAGGTGGTGTTTCTGCAAGACGTGCAACAGCTGAGCTCATCTTCACCGCCCTGTACAGGTGGGGCTGAGAGGCCAGACTGGACTGTGTTCCAATTCCAGCCCAGCTGGCTGAACTTGGCCAAATCTCTTAACCCCATCCCCAATCTCAGTTTCTTTAACTGCACAATGGAATCAGTAAGAGCTTCTTCACAGGGTTTTCCTGAGGATAAAATGAGATCCTGTCTGCAAAGTGCCAGGCACTCAATGAATACTAGTTCTCTTCCTAGCAAATGGGGAAACTGAGGCCCAAGAGTGTCTCCTTTCCAAGTCTCCCAGCAATTCATGCTGGATCGCTGACTGCTGTCTTGGTTCACACTTTCTTCTAGTCCAGAAGGCCCCCACTTCCTCTGTCCCCATCTAAGCCCTCCCCCTCCTTCCCAAGGTTTTCTGTGGCCACCACATCAGCCCTCTGGTGCCCTCATCACCTGCACTGCAGTGGTGACCATTTTGGATGGTAAAGTGGCTGATCACATATCTACTCTCCCCCTTGAGCATCGTATAACCTCAGCACTCTGCATACAGTAGGCGCTCAGTCGATGTCCTTACTGGTGATGCCAAATGCAAGGTCCATATCTGGGTGAACATGGGTCTCTTTTTGGTCAAATGACAGGTTTCCCAAAGTGTGGTCAATGTACCTTCAGGAAGCTAGAGGGGCTCTGAGGTAGTGGAATATATTTTTTGTACAGTTGAAATATTTCTTGATGTGATTATTGTCTGTGGCAACTGGGTTTCCATTTGTGAAAAATGATAAAAATTTATTTTAGAAATATATTTAGGTTAAAAAAGAGTCAATTTAAGGTAAAGTATTTAAGCAAATAATAGTAGAGGTATGTGCAGGAGTGACAAAAATTATAAAGGTGGGACATAAAGGAAAGAATTCTGGAGGACAGGTGGGTTTGGCTCTTTCTCTACATTTATGTGTGTGTGTGTGTGTGTGTGTGTGTGTGTGTGTGTGTGTGTGCGTGTGGCCCATGGCAAGTCCCATGTCCTATTCAGGCTTCACTTCACTCAACTATATCACAAGACGTTCGGAAGAGGCTTTCCGAGGACCCTCCCTGCTCTGACACCCTGATGCATTCAGGTCTCCAGACAGCCCCAGCTCCAAGCCCTGAGTCATTCATCGATTGACCACTGGAGGGCATGATTCACATAAATTCCGGCAGCCCGAGACCACCTTGAATGACTAGGAAATGACTGAAGCCAAGGAATTTTTGCTAGAAATGCCCAGGTGGTCACCCCAGGGTGGAAAGCCCAGGGCGAACCAGGAGATGGACAAGCTCTGCTTGCCGAGTCCCTGCAATGTGACTCACGCACGCTGCTGTAGGCCTGGCACTTCACCGGCACACCCGGCAGAGTGGCTCAGACCTGCTTAGTGCGCAGCCGCCAACTAGCGATGACGTTCTAGCCAGGAATTATTGTTAAGAGCCCTATTTCTTGTCAAAGCACCTCAGAACAGCCTCCCTTCCCTGCCTTTTCACGTTGCTTCCTGGGTGCCTGCCCTTCAAAGTTGGGGAGTAATAATAAATAGAGAGGCGCCTGGGCTAGTCCCGGGCTGTGATGGTTCAAGAGGCAAGAATCAGGTACAAGTGGTGTGTCTGGGAGGTACAGGGGTCATCAGTAGGAGGATGGCGAAGTGAGATAGGGAAGGGCAGGCAGCCATTAAGGGTGTGCTAAAAGCCAGTTTCCACAACACACAACTGGAGTTCAACCCTGCCCCGGAACTAGAAAAACAATATAGAACACGGGGCTCAGAATGGTCTCACCTGAGAGGCCAGGCACTGGGCTACTTACTCAGCAATTCCAGAGCATCCCTGATTGAGGCTGCTCTCGGGGAGGGGTAGGGGTGGGGGCGTCAAATCCCCTAGGCCTTCTGTGGGAAGAGGACCCTTTCTTGGTTCTGGAAAATCCCTCCACTCCGGAGATGCAGATGCTGGCAGCTGGAATTCACAGGGCTCACTGGAATGAGGGGTGTAGACAGACATCACTGCTATAGGTGGGTAGGATTAGGCCAATTGGAATAAGAGACGTGTTTGATCACTTTCTCCCCCAACTTCAGCATCTGAGGATGTTGGATGCTGATCCAAGAAGTTTTAGTGCTAAGGACTTCAGCTAAGCATGCTGTCTTGTATCCTTCCCTAAGAAGCTGTGTATCTAAAAAAAAAAAGAAGCTGTGCTTGGGCCACATGAGCCCTCTGGGCCTTCTTTGCCTCAATTAAGGCTCTCTGAAGCCCTTCCAGCTCTGATATCAGAGCTTTCTGAGACTCCCCACCTCAAACATGTGTGGTCTTCGATGCTCTTGGGAGAGTCCTGTTCCCAACCAAAATGTCCACCAAAAATCAAAGTGGAACAATAACTGGTAACTTCTACTCAGAGTCTGGCTTCTTTGTGCACAAAGATGTTCAGAGCACTAAGAGTCAGAAACAACCTAAATGGTCATCATTAGAGAAAAGCACACTGTTCAGCTTTATGGTGAACCTTTACATAGTCAAAGAAATTAAGTATATTGAGAATATTTGCACTAGACAGATCATTGAGACAGAAAATCAACAAAGAAACAGTGGACTTAAATTGGAAGTTACATTAAATGGACTTAACAGACATTTACAGAAGATTCTATCCAACAGCTACAGAATATACTTTCTTTTCACCAGCATATGGAACATCCTCCAAGACAGACCACACATCAGGCCTCCAAACAAGTCTTAACAAATTTTTTTAAAAAATCGAAATTATATCAAGTATCTTCTCAGACCACAGTGGAATAAAGCTAGAAATCAATATGCAGAGGAACTTCAGAAAAGATACAGACACATGGAAATTAACACCACACCCCTGAATGATCACTGGGTCAACAAAGAAATAAAGACAGACATTTAAAAATATTTTGAAATGAATGAAAATGAAATCACAACCTACCAAAACCTGTGGGATACAGCAAAAGCAGTGCTAAGAGGAAAGTTTATAGCATTAAATGCTTATATCAAAAAAGTAGAAAGAGCACAAATTAACAGCCTAACATTGCACCTCAAGAAACCAGAAAAACAAAAACAAATCAAACCCAAAGTCAGCAGAAGAAAAGAAATAACAAAGATCAGAGCAGAACTAAATGAAATAGAGACTAAAAAGCAATACAAATGATCAACAAACTGAAAACTTTGTTCCTTGAAAAGATAAACAAAATTAAGACTGGGCGCGGTGGCTCACACCTGTAATCCTAGCTCTCTGGGAGGCCGAGGCGGGCGGATTGTTTGAGTTCAGGAGTTCAAGACCAGCCTGAGCAAGAGCAAGACCCTGTCTCTACTAAAAAAAATAGAAAGAAATTATCTGGACAACTAAAAATATATAGAAAAAATTAGCCAGGCATGGTTGGCTCATGCCTGTAGTCCCAGCTACTCGGGAGGCTGAGGCAGTAGGATCGCTTGAGTCCAGGAGTTTGAGGTTACTGTGAGCTAGGGTGATGCCACGGCACTCACTCTAGCCAGAGCAATAGAGTGAGACTCTGTCTCAAAAAAAAAAAAAGATAAAATTGATAAACCACCAGCTAGAATAACCAAGAAGAGAGAAGATCCAAATAAACACAATCAGAAATGAAAAAGGAGATATTACAACTGATCACACAGAAATACAAAAGGCCATCAAGACTATTATGAACAACTATACACTCAAACTAGAAAACCTAGAGGAAATGGATGAATTCCTGAAAACATACAACCTCCCAACATTGAACCAGGAAGAAATAGAATTCCCAGATAGACCAATAATGAGTAGCAAGATTGAATCAGTAATAGAAAAATTTCCCAAAAAGAAAAGCCCAGAACCAGATGAATTCACAGCCCAATTCTACCAGGTGTGCAAAGAACTGGATCAGTGTGCTGATCCTACTGAAGCTGTTCCAAAAGATTGAGAAGGAGGGAATCCTTCCTAACTCATTCTGTGCAGCCAGTATTACCCTGATACCAAAGCCAGGAAAGGATGTAATAAAGAAAAGAAAAACTACAGACCAATATCTCTGATGAACATAGATGCAAAAATCTAATAGCACATGGAAAGGATAATTCACCATGATTAAGTGCATATCATCCCAGGGATGTAAGTCAATAAATGTGCTTTACCATCTAAACAGAATTAAAATAAAAAATCATATGATCATCTCAATAGATGCAGAAAAAGAATTCGATAACATCCAGCATCCCTTCATCATCAAACCCCACTAAAAACTTGACACAGAAGGAACATGCCTCAAAATAATAAATGCCATATATGATAAACCCACAGCCAACATCATACTGAACAGGGAAAAACAGAAAGCATTCCTCCTAAGAATTGGAACAAGACAAGGATGCCCACTTTCATTACTCCTATTCTACATAGTACTGGAAGACCTAGCCAGAGCAATCAGGCAAGAGAAAGAAAGGGCATCCAAATTGGAAAGAAAGTCAAATTATTTGTTTTCTTATGATGATCTTATACCTAGAAAACCCTAAGGACTCCTCCAAAAGACTGCTACATTTTATAAATGAATTCAGCAAAGTCTCAGGTTATAAAAAATCAATGTACAAACATCAATAACATTTCTATACACAAATAATGACGAAGCTGAGAGCCAAATCAAGAGCTCAATGCCATTTATAATAGCTGCAAAATAAAATGAAACACCTAGGAATATACTTAACCAAAGAGGTGAAAGATTTCTATAAGGAGAACTACAAATCGCTAATGAAAGAAATTGTACATGACACAAACAAATGGAAAAACATCCCATGCTCATGGATTAGAAGAATCAATATTGTTAAAATGACCATACTGCCCAAAGCAATCTACAGATTCAATGCAATTCCTATCAAAATACCAACACCATTTTTCACAGAATTAGAAAAAATGATTCTAAAATCTGTATGGAACCAAAAAAGAGCCTGAATAGTCAAAGCCATCCTAAGCAAAAAGCACTAAACTGGAGGCATCACATTATCTGACTTCAAATTATACTACAAAGCTATAGTAGCCAAAACAGCATGATAATGGTATGAAAGTAGACACATAGATCAATGGAACAGAATAGAGAACCCAGAAATAAAACCATATACCTACAATAAACTGATCTTTGACAAAGCAGTCAAAAACATGTACTGGGGAAAGGACACACTATTCAATAAATGGTGCTGGGAAAATAGGATAGCCATATTCAAAAGAATGGAACTGGATTCCTCTCACCATACACAAAAATGAATTCAAGATGGATTAAAGACTTAAATGTAAGACCTGAAACCATAAAAATCCTAGGAAGAAACCTAGGAAAAACTTTTCTGGACATTAGCCTAGGCAAAGAATTTATGACTAAGCCCCCAAAAGCAAATGCAACAACAAAAATAGACAAATGGGACTTAACTAAAAGCTTCTGCAAAGCAAAAGAAATAATCAAAAGAGTAAATAGGGAACCTACAGAATGGGAGAAAATATTCACAAACTATGTATCTAACAAAGGACTAATATCCAGAATCTACAAGGAACTCAAACAACTCAACAAGGAAAAAACAAACAACTCCATTAAAAAGTGGGCAAATGACATAAACAGACATTTTTCAAAAGAAGATATATAAATGGCCAACAAACATGAAAAAATGCTCAACATGATTAATTATCAGAGACATGCAAATTAAAACCACAATGAGATACCATCCTACTCCAATTAGACTGGCCATTATTAAAAAGTCAAAAAAAAAATAGATGTTGGCATGGATGTGGCGAGAAAAGGGAATATTTTTATACACTTTTGGTGGGAATGTAAATTAGTATAACTTCTATGGAGATCAGTGTGGAGATTTCTCAAAGAACTAAAAGTAGATCTACCATTTGACCTTGCAATCCCACTACTGGGCATCTATCCAGAGGAAAAGAAATCATTATATCAAAAAGATACCTGCACTTGTATATGTATCACAACACAATTCACAATCACAAAGATATGGAATCAAAGGGGTTGATTGCCCCTAAACCAATGAGTGGATACAGAAAATGTGTTTGTGTGTGTGTGTGTGTGTGTGTGTGTGTGTGTGTGTGTGTGTATACACTAGAGGCCATTATCCTAAGTGAAGTAACTCAAGAGCAGAAAAAGAAGAAATAAATGCCACATGCTCTCGCTTATAAGTGAGAGCTAAACTATGGCTACATAAGGGCACAGAAAGTGGTCTAATGGACACTGGAGACTCACAAGAAGGGAGGGTGGGAGAGTGGGGGATGAAAAATTAGCCATAGGGTACAATCGACACTACTTGGGTGATGGGTACACCAAAAGCCCAGACTCTACCATTACACGATATATACATGTAACAGAATTCAACTTGTATCCCCTAAACCTATTACAATTTTCTAAAAGGAGAAAAAAGAATTTTTATGACATGCTTATCAGATCAATAGAAAAATATCAGATTATAATGTGAAATGATCCCCATTATGTAAAATAAAAGCAGAGAAAAAAATCACGAGAGGCTGGGTGCAGTGGCTAATGCCTGTAATCCTAGCATTTTGGGAGGCTGAGGCAGGAGGATGCCTTGAGCCCAGGAGTCCGAGGTTGCTGTGAGCTATGATGATGCCACTGCACTCTAGCCTGGGTGACAGAGTGAGACCCTGTCTCAAAAGAAAAAAGAAAGAAAGAAATTGTGAGGAAAAAACACTAAAATATTAAAGAGTGGTGAAATTATGGGCAATAGTTATTTTCCTCTTTACCTTTCCCTGTATTTTCCATGTGGGCATACGTTAGTTTTATAATCAGAGGAAAAAAAGGTAAATATTTACTTTTTGAAAATACAGTCTCAGTTGTGATTGTGCTGGTGGATCACCTTTCCCTGAGAGGCCGCCAGTGCACATTTTAATTATGGGAGGCAGAGGAAGGGTGGCTGCCCAGGGTTCCTGCCTGACCCATGTTCCTTCTGCACTGTTTGCTGAGCACCATCAGTGAGTGCACCAAGCTGGGCCCTGGGCACCCCGTGGGGAGCAAAGGCAGACAAGCTGGCTCTCTCTACCTATCCCCACCATCACCAGTTGAGATGGCAAGGTGAGTCCCAGAGGCTGTTTGAGGTGGTGCATTTGGGGGACAGAGGCTGCTTCCTTGCAAACAGAGTGGAGACCAGAAGGATGGTTACAGATGAGAAAGCTGAAACCAAGAGTAACCTCTTCAAGGTCCACACGTGATTTCAGGTGGCAGGCCTAAAACTTGTCCCCAGGTCTGCCTGCTGGTGGCCCCTTCTCTTACTGAGCAGCCCCCATGGCCTCCCACCCAAATTGCTGGCAGAGCTCCCCTCCCTTCCTTCCTCCCATTCTTCCTTCACCCACCTCAAGCCAGACCCCACCTCTGGTTCAAGAGTGAGCAGCTCTGCTCCTGCTCTTGCTAACCCTCCTGGCGTTTTAATGTTCTCAGCCCATCCTCCTAGTCTGTTTCCAAGGAAGCAGCCTCTGTCCTCCAAATGCACCACATCAAACAGCCTCTGGGACTCAATCTGGGATTGATAAAAATTAACAATCATTCATTTATTGACCTCCCAGCACCATCCAACATCTCTTCGTGCCATCTCAACTGGTGACGGTGGGGATAGGTAGAGAGAGCCAGCTTGTCTGCCTTTGCTCCCCACGGGGTGCCCAGGGCCCAGCTTGGTGCACTCACTGATGGTGCTCAGCAAACGGTGCAGAAGGAACATGGGACAGGCAGGAACCCTGGGCAGCCACCCTTCCTCTGCCTCCCATAATTAAAATGTGCACTGGCGGCCTCTCAGGGAAAGGTGATCCACCAGCACAGTCACAACTGAGATTGTATTTTCAAAAAGTAAATATTGTGCTGCTGTAAACATTCGGGTGCAGGTGTCTTTTTTATAGAGTGTCTTTTGTTCTTTTGAGTAGATGTCCAGTAATGGGATTGCTGGATCAAGTGGTAGTTCTACTTGTATCTCTTTACAGTATCTCCATATTGCTTTCCACAGAGGTTGCACTAGTTTGCAGTCCCACCAGCAGCGTATGAGTGTTCCTGTCTCTCTGCATCCAGGCCAACATTTATTGTTTTGGGACTTTTTGATAAAGGCCAGTTTCACTGGAGATAAGTGATATCTCATTGTGGTTTTGATTTGCATTTCTCTGATGATTAGAAATGTTGAGCATATTTTCATATGTTTCTTGGCCATTATTCTGTCTTGTTTTGAAAAGTTTCTGTTCATGTCCTTTGCCCACTTTTTAGGGTTGTTTGAATTTTTCTTGATGATTTTCCTGAGTTCTAAGCAGATACTAGTTATCAGCCCTTTATCAGATTTGTAGCATGCAAAAATTTTCTCTCATTCTGCAGGTAGTCTGTTTGCTCTTGTGACCGTTTCTTTGGCTGTGCAGAAGCTTTTTAATTTGATCAGATCCCATTTATTTATTTTGGTTGTTTCTGTGATTGCCTTTGGGGTCTTCTTCATAAATTCTTTGCCTAGGCCAATGTCTAGAAGAGT
>NW_012148408.1:1305878-1319362 GCF_000956105.1 Propithecus coquereli | reverse complement strand
TGCTCAGGCTGGTCTCGAACTCCTGAGCTCAAGCAATCTGCCCGCCTCGGCCTCCCAGAGTGCTAGGATTACAGGCGTGAGCCACCGCGCCCGGCCGATCCCACTGTTTTAATTGGGGCTCACTCGTCTGTCACAAGTTTCCCATAACCAAGGCCATGTCACTCATTGCCACAGCACCAGCACCTCGCCTGGCACAGAGTAGGTGCTCAGTGGATTTTGTATTGTTAAGATAAAATTTACATATCATAAAATTCTCCCTTTTAAAGAATACAATTCAGTGGGTGTTAGTGTATACACAAGGTTGTGCAGCCAGCGCCATAATCGAATTCCATAACATATTATCACCCGAAATAGAAACTCCACACCCATTAGCAGTCACTCCCCGTTTCTTCCTCCTTCCAGTTTCTGGAAACCACTTTTTGTCCCTACAGATTTGCCTATTCTGGAGGTTTCATATAAATGGAATCCTATAATATGTGGTTGTTTGTATCTAGCTTATTTCACTCAGTATAATGTTTTCAAGGTTCATCCGTGTTTAAGTACTTCATTCTTTTTTATGGCTCATTAACACTCTATTGTATGGATATACTACATTTTATTCATCCATACATTTATTGAACAACCATTTGAGGTGTTTTTTAATTTTGTGGCTATGATGAATAATGCTGCCATGAACATTTGAGTACAGGTTTTTTATGTGAACTTCTATTTTCAGTTCTCTCGGGTATACACTAGGAGTGGAGTTGCTGGGTCCTGGGGAAACTTTGTGTCCAAGTTTTCTGAGGAACGGCCAGACTATTTTCCAAAGTGGCTGCAGCATTTCGCATCCCTACCAGCAGAGTATGAGGGTTCCAATTACTCCACATCCTCGACAACACTTGGTATAAGCTGTCTTTTTTATTATATCTTTGTAGAGGGTGTGAAGTGGTCAATGGACCATTGACGAATGAATGAGTGGCAAGCCGATGGATGGATGGATGGATGGATGGATGGACGGACATGTGGGAGCAGACGCCGGTGCTTGTGCTCTGAGCTCTGATTTTCGTGTAAGGGCCTGCTCCCCCGGGGGGTCTGCGTTGAGTGGAGACACAGCAACGTGCAGACAGCCCCTAACTGTGGTCCCAGATGCCCAATCTGCCTTAGTCCTGGGTGGCTCCACAGCATGCAAGTGGCCTGGACAGCCCTAGGCCCATGGTAGGGTTAGGAGGGGCCCCTTTCTAGATGGAACAAGTTCTGTAATACCCCAGTTTCAGTTTCTGTGAAATGGAAATAAGAAACCCCAGCTGTGGGATGACTGTAAGGGAACATACACAGGGTGGGGCACGTAGCAGGTGCTCAATAAACGAGTCTCCTTTTTCCAGTCTGTGTATAAACGTCACTCCACTAATTAGTTACTGGAAAGGAGCTTGGAGACAGAGAGTGAGGGGAAGGGTGCGGAAGGAGAAAGGTTTCTACGTGGTGGGAAGCTGCAGCAGGTCACTGAGAGGGCAGGAGCCACAGAGCAAGCCGGGAGGACTGCCACAAGCCTCGGAAGGGCACTTCCTCCCAGCCATCTACCTCCCCAAGCAGGTAGTGCTGTTGGGAAGATTTAAGCCCTCCATCCAGGCTCTGGGGCGGGAGTGGAGAGGTGGGGGCATCTGAGTAGTGCTAGTGCTGGTTCGAGCCCAAGTGCAAGTCCCGGGGAAAATCCCACAGAATGACCATCCACGGTCCAAGGCAAAGGATGGCAAATGACTTTTATCTGCTGTGTCAACCTGCATAGATAAGGGATGGCTGGCTGCCCAGAGCCTTGCAGCGAGAAGGACTTTAAGGTTCTGCATTTTATGGCTCAGTAGGGAACAGTAGCTGCATCTGCCCTGGGCAGACGACCAAGGACCCATATTTACTGCCCCTGTTCAAGACCAGGATAAGGTTAGCTCCCTGTTGGGTAGTTTCCATGTCACCTGAAGAGTCTGTTACTCAGCAATTTAGAGGTCAGGAGGGAAAGAGGAAGGGATTAAAATAAATAGCTGAACCCCTGGGGTGGGCAGTGTCTCACTCGCACGTCCTCCAGGCTGCACTGAGCACTGAGCACCTGGTTCGTGGAGACCGGCCAAGACGGTCACTAACCACTGGGAGAGGCCAGGCCTAGCATGAGCCAGGCCCGCACTGGCCTGTGTGACTGTGCTTCCTCTTAGGTAACACGGGGACAGTGGGGACATACCTCTCAGGACCAGCGTTTAAGTGGCCAGATGATGTCGTGGGGCCGGATGAAGAGGGGGGTGAGGAATACACACTGCCCGTTTCACCAGCGGGGAGAACCGGAGCATGCGCTGGGCTGAGAGAGGTGGGGAAATGCGCAGAAGCACAGGCAGCGTTGTGATTGCAACTTTGTCCCGGGCCCTCATTTCGTCTCTATTAATAAATTAATATTTTAAAATTAACATTAATTCCATATTAATTGTTTTGTCTTTAATACTTAACTCTTATCTAGAAGGACTGCTTCTAGAAGTGTCTGCACATCTGCCCTGGCCCAGCCCGCTTCTGAGGGGTTTCCTGGACCTCAGTCTCCCTGCTGTGTATCACGGGACCCCTCCGGTTGATTGGACAAGGGTGGACACATCACGTGGGGGCAGCCGGGGGCCTCAGAGGTGGGCTGGTGGGCCTTCAGCTTCTGGGGGTTTGAACTGGAGACAGACAGGGAAGCAGCAGTTGATGGCAAGTCAATGTCCAAAAGACCCCCAGAGAGGTAGTGGAAGGCAGGAGCCACGGGGCAGAGGATCCTGCATGTGGCGGGGGGTGGAGGGCAGGTTGCTGCAGGAGGAGCAGGGATCAAGCGGTGGAGCCCAGGACCAGGATGCCACAGCGGGGCAGAATGGAGAAGACCACAGCCCTGGACCAAACAAACTCCCCTCGGGCTGTGTGACTCCTGGCCACAGGGTCCAGCTCCCCAGCTTCCTTATTGCCCCAATTAATCTATAATAATCTCTTAGTCCCTGCAGGAATCTGTGCGAGAGACTTGCATTTTTTTTTTTTTTTTTTGAGACAGAGTCTCACTCTGTTGCCCGGGCTAGAGTGAGTGCCATGGCGTCAGCCTAGCTCACAGCAACCTCAAACTCCTGGGCTCAAGCGATCCTACTGCCTCAGCCTCCCGAGCAGCTGGGACTATAGGTACGCGCCACCATGCCCGGCTAATTTTTTCTATATATATATATTTTTAGTTGTCCAGATAATTTCTTTCTATTTTTTGGTAGAGACGGAGTCTCACTCTTGCTCAGACTGGTCTAGAACTCCTGACCTTGAGCAATCCACCCACCTCGGCCTCCCAGAGTGCTAGGATTACAGGCGTGAGCCACCGCGCCCGGCCTGAGACTTGCATTTTTGCAGCTCCCTAACACAGGCATTATTGCTTTATTGAGGAAGTCCTCCATTTCACAGTAAAAATAAAAGCAAATGGTTTGCAGAGGTTGAGGAAGACGAGGAGTGCTATAAATGCGCGACACTGGAAAGTACCCTGATATCAGATTTGCCGGGATCCGAGGAAGCAGAGAGCTTTGCTGAAATTGCTGTTGGAGAGACAATTAACCTTTCACGGTTTAGCAAACTGCCGGTTTTATGATCTCTTGGTGAAGCCATCTGTCCTCCGTGGAATATGGAGACCGTGGGTTTCTCACCATGAAGTGAGAGCAGTCAACTCTCTCGCATGAAGCTACACAGCATTTACTGCCTACCTGGCCAAGAGCTTCGGCGAGAGTCTCTGCTCCCGTTCTATTCCCCAGGAACTAGATCTGCTGTCTGTCCAAATATGCTTTTCCTGTTGTAACTCAGTGACGCAGCTGAGTATCAGGAGGTTGGAGAGGATTCCCAGGGAAAGTAACACCTGAGCAGGGATTTGGTTTTGTTTGTTAATTAGCACTGACTCTTTTTTTTCATTCCAGAATACTATGGGGGTACAAATGTTTAGGTTACATATATTTCCTTTGCCCTGCCAGAGTCAGAGCTAGAAGCGTGCCCATCCCCCAGACAGTGCGCACTGCACCCATTAGGTGTGAATATATCCATTTCTTCCTCCCCCCTCCCACTTGCCCGACACCCGATGGATGTTACTATTAAATACCATATGTGCATGTAAGTGTTGATCAATTAGTACCAACCTGATGTGAGTACGTAGCACTGACTTTTTTCTTTTGGAGTACAGTTCTATGAGTTTTAAGTAACCACCAACCAGACTCAGGATACAGACAGTTCCATCATCCCCCAAAACTCTCATGCTGCCCCCTTAGAGTCACACCCTATCCCCAACTCTAAGCCCTGACAACCACTGGTATATTCTCTGTCCTTATAGCTTTGTCTTTTCTAGACTGTCCTAGAAGTGGAATCACATAGTGTGTAACATTTCGAGACTCACTTTCCACCCAGCATAATGCCTTTGAGAGTCGCCCACGCTGTTGGATACTGAGAGTTCACCCTGTTTTATTGCTGAGGGGTACTCCACTATCAGGATGAATCACAGTTAACTAGACATCCACCAAAGGACATTCAAGCGGTTTCCCATTTTTGACAATTATGGGGAGAGCGGCTATAACCATTTGTGTATAGGTTTTTATTTGCGCATAAGTTTTATTTCTCTAGGTTAAATACCTAGGACTGGAGTTGCTGGGTCTTATGCTAAGTGTATGGGAAACTGTCAGACTGTTTTCCAGAATGGCTGTACCATCTCATGTTCCTGCCAACAATGCATGAACGTTCCATTTGCTCCGCATACCAGTCAGCACTTGACATTGTCAGGTTTTTGTTTGTTTGTTTAGCCATTCTAACAGGCGTGTAGCGGTATCTCATTGTGATTTTGCATTTCCCTAATGACTAATGATGCTGAGCATCTTTTTATGTACTTATTTGCCATCTGTATATCTTCTTTGGTGAAGTGTTCAAGTCTTTTGTTCATTCTTTGAATTTATTTATTTTCTTACTGTTAAGTCTTGTGGCTTCTTTATACAGTCTGGGTACAAATCCTTTGTCAGATATGTGGTTGGCAAATATTTTCTCCCAGTCTTTTCAATTTCTTAAAGTGTCTCTAGCAAAACAAAAGTACTAAATTTTGATAAAGGACAACTTGTCAATTAGGCTTTGTGTGGATCGTTGAGTGGGGTTTTGAAGAACATAATCACCACATTGACAAGGGAAGGAAGGGAGCTCTGGTAAAGGGAACAGCACATGCAAAGGCATGGAGGCCTGAAAAAGCAGACTGGGTTTGCAGAATTCTAAGTACAGTTGACCCTTGAGCAATGCAGGGGTTAGGGGCACTGGCCGCCACCCCTGCATAGTCTAAAATCTGCACATAACTTTTAACTCTCCCAAAACTTTACTACTAATAGCCTACGGTTGACCAGCAGCCTTACTGATAACAAACAATTGATTGACATATATTTTGTGTATTATATGCATTGTATGCTATATTCTTACAATAAAGTAAGTTAGATAAAAGAAAATGTTTGTAAGAAAATCACAAGGCGGAGCAAATATATTTACTATTCATTAAGCGGATGTGGATCATTATAAAGGTCTTTATTCTTGCTGTCTCAGGGCTGGCAGATGCAGAAGAAAATCCACGTATAAGTGGACCTGTGCAGGTCAAACCCCTGTTATTCCAGGGTCAACCGTAGTTCAGTCTTGCTGAATAGGAGTGTGTGTGCACACGTACCCCTGTGTATCTGTGCACGTATATGGCTCGGGAGGGGAAGGGGAAATGACTAGATCATAGAAGGGACCAGATCGCAAGGCTCTTAGAGGGTGTGCCAAGGAGTGTGGGCCCCTCATCCTGTACGTGAGGGAAATACCAAAGGGTTTGGCAATTGCTTACTTTTATTTTGGTTAACTCTTTAAAATTATAACAGTTACATATAATGTATTGTAGAAAATATAGAGCAGCAAAGAGACGATTAAAATCCTATATAATCCCACCACTGAGTGGGTAGTTATACTGTTAACACTTTGGCTGGTTCTTTTATTCATATACACACGTATGTAATTTTTTTATATAGGATCTTGCTGTGTTGCCCAGGCTAGTCTCAAACTCCTGGGCTCAAGCGATCCTTCCACCTCACCCTCCTGAGCTGGGATTATAGGCAGGCCCCACTGTGCCCGGCCAACATTTAATTTTTTTTTTTTACAAAATTGAGATCACTCCATATACACTGTTTCGTAACATGCCTTTTGGTTTTGCTTAATAAATAATATATGGGAACACTTTTCCACATCATTATTTTAATGTGTCAGTTTTTGTTAAGACTTTTATACTTTATTATATTTTAATGTAATATTTCATGCATTCAAATTAAAACATTATGTTAAAAAACACAATAATATTTTGAATTACCATGACCTTCCATCTGGCTAAAGGGTGAGAATACAACCAATACTGTCATCTGTCTTGGCTAACATATATTTAGTTCTTACTATGTGCTAGGTACTGTTCTTTATAGGTATTCACTCCTATCCGCTTGAAATAATTCTCTAGCTAGTGATATTATTATCTCCATGTAACTACAGGGAAAGGCACAGAGAGGTTAATCAGTTTACCCAAGGCCACACAGCAGTGAGCGGAAGAAGTAGAACTGAAACTTTCAGACGTGGAACAGAAGGACTTGCTGGTGGAGGGGCATGGAGGACGACAAGGGAGCGGAGGTGTCAAGGTGCCTCCTGGGTATCTGGCTGCTGCAATTGAGAGGCAGGAGTGTCCCTTACTGACATGGGGAAGGCAAGATGAGGAGCTAATTCAGGAGTGGGATTAGATCAAGAACTCGACATCGGATGTATTAAGGTTAAAAGGCCTGTGGGATGTGAAAATGGAAATGAATGAATGAATGAATAAATGCATAAATGAATGGCTCAATGACCAACCCCACGCCAGGACATTCATAGCACAGCAACACACAGCTCTGGCACATGATGTTATTGAGACCATGAAACTGAAGTGTGACATTGGCAATGTTCACAGCTGCTTACAACAGACCAGAGCAGAGAGGACACATCCACACACGAGATTGGGGGGGCAGATTGTTTTCAACAATGTTTATCAAGTACCTGGGATCTAGTGACCACTCCATCCATGAGTAGCTGCCGCTCTCTCTACAGGGAAGTTTCCTTCTGAACCTGGGAGTGGGATTTGGGGTGAAGGCTATGCCCAGAACTAGGTCCTGCCGCCCCCCAGGCCCCGGCTGAGAACAAGGCACATTCCTCAGCAATTGGGGTAGGAGAGAGGCGAAGCATGGGGAGGCATCAGTCCCCCTTCTCAGGAGACAAAGAGCTCTTCATGATTTAATTAAAATGCCCATCAAAGACCTCAGAAGATAGGAGTTAGTTAGGAGAAATAAAAATAGTTTGAGTGAACATATTACAATTTAATTTCATTCCAGGGGCATCTATGAGGTTCTAATATTAGAGAGACTGAATCCATCACTAAATTCCTATCTGTCCTGTCACATTGGGAGCATTTCTGAAGATGTCCAAATCCTGTTTTGAGAGGTCTGGAGAGCTCTCCTCCTTTGTTTCTCCACGAGGGGAGGACTGTATCGGGTGAGAGTGTCTGGTCTATGGCACGCATGCAATTAATGTGTGCAGAAGGAAAGAAGGAAGGAGGGTAGGAGGGAGGAAGGAGCTCCTCCTCCATTCCTCTAAGCTTTGGATTTAGAATTTGCCTGATCTTGGGGTGAGCCAAGGCCTTGAGACCACAGCACAGTCGTCCTTGTACGTGGTCAACTTTTCCTCCAGAGAACCCATGGCTCACTTCCCCCTCCTCCCAGTCTTGGTTCCCATGTCACCTCCCTACTGAGGCCTGCTCTGCCACCCCTATTTAAAATAACAGCCGCCCTCCCCTAACCCTCCTGATCCCTTTATCCTGCTCTATGCCTCTCCCTCAGAGCTCAACTTCACATCCTACGTAATTTACTTATTCATTTGTTCATTGTCTGTTCCTCCTCACTAGAGTGAAGGCCCCAGGAGAGCAGGAACTTTTGGCTGTTTTGCTCATGGATGTCCTCCCAGTTCCCAGCATAGTGCCTGCCTCGATACCTATTTGTTGGATGAACGCATTGATTAACACGGCAGAGAAGACATTACGTGTTCATTGCAATCACTATTGCCTTCCAAGGAGAGTGGACCCTGAGGGTCATTTAGCCAGATGGAAGGCCATGGTGGCCCACAGATCTGAAGGTGCCTTATCCCCAGCTGCAGCTGCCCTGCAGACTTCAGGTGCTCAGGAACACACGCCGCGAGTCAGGGAATGAAGTTCTCTTCCAGCATCAACTCGAGGGCCAAGGCCCTCACTCCCACCCACCCACATCCGCTCTCCGGCTCAGTGCCCACCAGCCAAGTCCAAACCCCGAACACATCGCTCCCACCCAGCAAGCGGTGGGGAGTAACAAACGCCCTCTGTATCATTCTCAGAGGGTCAGTATGATGTATACAAAAGTGAGACTTTCTTGCCCCTTGCAAGCAGAGTGGCTGCTGGGGCTCACGTAGCTGGAGAGAAAGCCCTAGAGTGTGGTCTAGGAAAGCCCAGGACAGCAGTCATCTGTCTGGAAAATATTACCCACAGTCTGAAGTCTGCAGAACCTGAGCCCGGACACTCTTTCTCTTTCACTGACAGAAGTAAACAATTTTTGCTCTCAAAATATACACAGGACTTTCCCCAATTACTGCTGCTGCTAGCACTAGCTGACTTAGTCTTTTACTATTTAAAGCCGTTTTCCTCCAGAAGCAAAAATTTGGCCTGGGCAATCCAGAGAGTTATAAAAACATTTTAAAACGCAAAGCTGGGTTCTTTTTTCCAAGGGTAGTTTCTTGGAAATCTCCAGTTTCTCAGCAACAACTGAAAAATCTTGGCCTGGTGGCATGATACTCCATAAGTGTTATGGAGGCAGAGAATTTCTTTTTTTTTTTTTTTCTTTTTGAGACAGAGTCTCATTCTGTTTCCTGGGCTAGAGTGCCGTGGCATCAGCCTAGCTCACAGCAACCTCAAACTCCTGGGCTCAAGCGATCCTCCTGCCTCGGCCTCCTGAGTAGCTGGGACTACAGGCATGTGCCACCATGCCTGGCTAAATTTTTCTATATATTTTTAGTTGTCCAGCTAATTTCTTTCTATTTTTAATAGAGACGGGGTCTCACTCTTGTTCAGGCTGGTCCTGAACTCCTGAGCTCAAACGATCGCCGGCCTTGGCCTCCCAGAGAGCTAGGATTACAGGTGTGAGCCACTGCGCCCAGCCGGAGGCAGAGAATTTCACCGACGGAAAGAACCAACCTCCTTTGCCTGTACGCGTTCCACCTTAGAGCTGATGACTCCAACCTATTCCAGCCCAGAGCAGCCAGACCCACTCCCCTCCTGCTCTTCCTCCTGAGGCGTACAGAACACTATAGGCGTTCAGATTCCATTTAAATAACAGAGCTAAACAGCAAATGCAGACCTCCTGTCACGACAATTCAGAGGAAGAAGGATGGCCTTTTCACCAAATAGTACTGAAACAAATGGATTTTCACATGGAATGCAATGCACTTTGACTCCTACCCCACATCAAACACAAAAATTAATTCAAGGCCGGGGCACCGCCCAGTGGCTCAAGCCTGTAATCCTAGTACTCTGGGAGGCTGAGGAAGGAGTATTGCTTGAGGTCAAGACAGCCTGAGCAAGAGTGAGACCCCAACTCTACCAAAAATAGAAAAATTAGCCAGGAGTGGTGGCACGCGCCTGTTGTCCCAGCTACTCGGGAGGCTGAGGCAGGAGGATTACTTAATCCAAGAGTTTGAGGTTGCAGTGAGCCGTGATGCCGCCACTGTACTCTACCTGGGGTGATAGAGTGAGACCATGTCTCAAAAAAAAAAAAAAATTAATTTGAGATGGATCATAGACCTAGATGTGAAAGGTAAAACAATAAAGCTTCTATGGCCTGGCACGGTGGCTCACACCTATAATCCTAGCACTTTGGGAGGTTGAGGAGGGTGGACCACTTGGGTCCAGGAGTTTGAGATTTCAGTGAGCTATGATGATATCACTGCACTCTAGCCAGGACAACAGAGTGAGACTCTGTCTCAAAAAAATTTTTTTTTAAAAAATAAAGCTTCTACAGAAAAACGTAGTTGAATATCTTCACACAACCTTCAGGCAGGCAAAGAGTTCTTGAACAGAACACAAAAGCACTGACCATATAAGAAAAGATTGTTAAATTGGATCTCATTAAAATATCTTCTGAAAGGAGATATTTGCCATACTATACCTAACAAAGGATTTGTATCCAAAATATATACTGAACTTCTGTAAGTCAACAAGAAAAAGACAAACAATTCATTTTTTAAAAAATAAAGCTTCTACAGAAAAACGTAGTTGAATATCTTCACACAACCTTCAGGCAGGCAAAGAGTTCTTGAACAGAACACAAAAGTACTGACCATATAAGAAAAGATTGTTAAATTGGATCTCATTAAAATATCTTCTGAAAGGAGATATTTGCCATACTTATACCTAACAAAGGATTTGTATCCAAAATATATACTGAACTTCTGTAAGTCAACAAGAAAAAGACAAACAATTCAATTTTTAAAAATAGTATAAAATTGTTACTTCACGAAAGAGAATATCCAAGTGATCCATGAGCATTTGCTCAGTATTATTATTCATCGGGAAAATGCAAATTAAAATCCACAATGATATACTACTACACACCTACCCAAATGGCTATAATTAAAGAGTCTGACAATAGCAAGTCTTATTGCGGATGTGAAGCAACTTTACTGGTGGAGGGCAATTTGGCACAGCTGCTTTGGAAAACTGTTTGGCTGTATCTGCTAAAACCACACATATGCCTGTCTTATGACCTAACAATAGCACTCCGTCCACTCCACGAAATGAGTGTACGTGTTCATCCAAATGCATGGCTGCACCAAATAACCTCGATGCCCAGAACAGGAGAATAGATGACTAAATACATTGCGATATATTCACAATTATTTATAATTCACCTCAATACTCAAAATTATTCATGTAATGATTTCATAATTATTCGGGACAAAATATTATAGAGCAGGAGTCAGCAAACTATCACCCACAGACCAACCTGTAGCCTGTTTTTCATGTGTGCATTGTTTATTGCATTCGAACTACAATGATAGAGTTGAGCAGTTGTGACAGAGACTGCCTGGCCTTCGTAGCCAAAAATATTTACTCTCTGGCCCTTTGCAGAAACAGTTTGCTGATCCGTGGTGTACAGCAATGAAAAAGACACTCTACTGCAATGCAAAAACGTGGATGAATCTCACAGACATTTCTAGAGCAAAAGAAGCGAAACACAAAAAAGTACACCCTGCACGATTCCATTTACATAAAGTTCAAAAACAGGCAAAATTAATCTGTGGTGATAGAGGTCAGATTGGTGGTTACCTCTAGGCAGGGTGTATAATTATGTAAAAATCCATCAAGCTGCATAATTTTGTGCACCTCACTGCATATCATTTTGACTTCCAATTTTTTAAAGGAGAAAAAAAAATGCTGGCTTCCAAGCAGGGTCTTCCAAGTGCAAAGCAGAGTGGAATAATAAGTTTCTCCTTCATCCCAGAGATTGGACTCAGTGTTAGTGCGGCCACAGCATGGTCTCCTTGTGAATGCAGCATCCCGAGGCTGTGGCTTCCTACCCACAGGCCACCACACTTAATACCCCTTGACCCCAACAACCTGGCTCCAAACACCTGGATCCAAGTGATGATGCCATATCAACCTGCCACACCTGGTCCTGAAACTCTAGTACGCTACGAATTGCCTGGAAGCTTGCAAGCAACACAGATTCCTGGGCCCTCCTTCCCCAATTTCTAGTCCTTTTGAGTCCAGGGTGGGAGCCTGGAAACCACACTGTCAGCAAGTCCTGCATGTGGTTCTGATGCAGGTGACCCAGAGACCGTGTTGGAGAAACACTGCCACACAGGCTGGCGTGGTGGGTGTGAGCATGAGGGACAGGGGGGCAGGCTGACAAGACAGCTAAATCGTTCTAGAGGAGAAGGGAAGGGGGAGAGAGCAGAGAGGAGGATGCAGGGGAGGAGGAGGCCAGGAGACCGAGGGACAGCGGGAGAGAAAGTCACCTCTGTGACGTTTGGCCACATGGTATGTAAAGGAAAACCTCTCCCCCACCTTGCCACCAAAGTTTTGGTAAAGTAGCCATTTCTTTTTAATATGCAGTGCGGCTGGCCACTGCCAGGGTGTGTTAAGCACTGAGTCTAGCTCCACAGGGTGAGAAAAGAGGCTGTCCATTCAGGTTCTGTTTTGTCACGTCCAGATTTGATCACTGCATAGAAGGCGGAATACCATCCTCCTTCCAGCACTTGGGTTCAGTCACTCCCATTAAGCCCTCTGGTTTTCTTCATATGGTCCAGTTTTAAAGCTGCCTCAGCCCACACTCAGATACGTACATGTGCAGGTGTGTACAAAGATACCTGTGCAGGCCTCTGCGGGCAGGACCAACTAAGCCAGGTGATGTGCTGTGGCCGGCAGAGTCGGCATGAAGTAGATTACATTAAATAAATCGGTGGGGTCCTGTGTAGCTCTTACAAAGAACAAAGCAGGTCTTTATGTACTGATATGCAATAACTTTCAGGACAGATTTTTTTAAATTTAAAAAGCAGGGTGTCTTAGTATCATGTGCTTTGTGAAAAAGTGGTGGGGGGTGATACACCTGTGTATGCTTTTATGCATTAACTATCTCAGGAAGACATACAGAAAGCTAGCACGGCGATTGGCTCTAGGAAGGGAAAGTGGGCAGGGGAGAGAATCAAGGTTGGGAATGAGACCATTTTTATTCAGTTCTCTTGGATAGTGTTTGATTTTTTTACCCTGCATAAATTTTATTTATTAAAAAAATTTTAAATTGAGGGAGGAAAGAAGGAAGAAAGGATGAGAAGGAGGAAGAAAAGGAGGGAACAGAGTATTATTAGGTGGGCATTGGTTCTTGAAAAGCCAGTTCAGACCTGAGAGCTATTCCAGAGTAGGAAGCAAGCACAGGCCCTAGAGGACTCTCTGCTGGCCACTGCATGACGCCCACGGGCCGCAAGCCAAGTTTGTCCACCGTGTCTGGGACTCCCTCCTCCACTGCTTCATCCATGGGCTATAGTGAGAACATGTTGTCTTAAAGTCATGCCCACACCCTGGGTGGAAATGCCATAGTGAGCCAACGTGGAATTTCCAGCAGCTTCTCCAGCACAGTGCAGGAGTTCAAAGATTGTCATTTTGGGGCTAACGTGGCCAAGAAGAAGGCTGAAGTGCAGAAAGTCCAGAGGCTTGGAAAATACACTAAGGGCTGTCAAAGGGCTTCCTGGTCACTGTCAGAGTGCAAAGAACTGAGAGGCAGGACAGGGCAGTGGTTAAGGTTGTAGGCCCAGGCTATCTGGGATTGAATCGTGGCTTTGTCACTTTCAGACTGTGAGATGGTCAGAAGCATCATTTCCCCTGAGTATGATAACAGAATCCACCA
>NW_012148408.1:1294672-1305187 GCF_000956105.1 Propithecus coquereli | reverse complement strand
CAGGTGGGAGTGGGGTGGTGGGGGTGGGTAATCTTACAACTAATGAATGCGGAGCACACTGTATGAGGGATGGGCATGCTTGTAGCTCTGGCTTGGGTGAGGCAAAGGCATTATAGATAACCAAAATGTTTGTACCCCCATAATATTCTGAAATTTGAAAAAAATAAATACAAGAGTCAAAATTTTAAAAAAAACGCATTAATGTCTCTAGTGTTTAAGCAATGCCCAGCACAGAGCAAACACACAGTAGATGTCAGCTATTCAGGCTCTTGCATCTTATCTGAATTCTAATAGTACCTTGTAAGGCAGGTTACTATGATACACCAAAGCTAAGCTTAGCTAAATAGACTCTCTCTTTTTTTTTTTTGCAGATGGCATGATTACATATGTAGAAAAGCTAAAGAATCCATTACTGGAATTAAAAAGGAAATTTCACAAAGTCACTAGCTACAAGGCCAATATGAAACATCAGTGTTATTTCTATATATTAGCAACATTTGAAAAATAAGATTTTCAAAATACCACTTACCAATAATGTCTGTGTGTATGTGTGTGTGTGTGTGTGTGCGTGAGAGAGAGAGAGAGTGAAAGTGATAAAACAAATGTGATAAAATTAATATTCGGGCAACTTGGGTGAAGATACAGAATTCTTTGTACTAATTTTGCAACATTTCTCCTCCTCCTCATCATCATCACTTTCATTTAATGAGTGCCCAGTGTATGCCAGATGTATCACAACAGCCTGTGACGTAGATATTCTCATCAACATTTTTATTGGTGAAGAAATGGGGATCAAGTGCCTTGCTCAAGGGCACAAATGGCAGGACTAGGATTGGAAGCTGAGATTTTAGGATCTTAAACAGGAAGAAGAGAGTAGAAGCTTCCAAGAGACTGGAGAAGATGGACACAGCCATCATCTCTTCTTTCCCACCTAAAAATTAGGAGAAGTACAGGTCCTCCAGTTAAATTTATCACCAAAGCCTAGATCATTTTGACCATGTTCTGTATCTTGTTTGCATTTTCCCATTTGCAGACCCATAGGGCAGTGGTCTCCAACCTTTTTGGCACCACGGACTGGTTTCATGGAAGACAACTTTTCCACAGACTGGGTGTTGGGGGAGGGACGATTCAGGCACATCACATTTATTACATTTGCAGCCACTCCCCAGTGTTAGCATCACTGCCTCAACTCCACCTCAAATCATCAGACATTAAATTCTCATAGGGTGTGCGTAACCTAGAACCCCCACATGTGCAGCTTAAATAGGGTTTTTGCACTCCTATGAGAGTCTAATGCCCCTGCTGATCTGACAGGAGGCAGAGCTCGGGCAGTGATATGAGCAACGGGGAGTGGCTGTAAATACAGATGAAGCTTCACTCACTCGCCCACCACTCACCTGCTGTTGTGCAGCCCAGTTCCTAAGAAACCATGGACCAGTACTGGTCCACAGCTCAGGTGTTGCGAACCACAGCCACAGGGGGCTTAGAGAACACTTCAAAGACTAGGAGACCTGAGCTTTAGCCCTTGGCCGTCCTCTGATGAGCTTGTGACCTTGAACAAGCCAATTAATCACTCTACTTCTCAGCTTCATCATCTTTGAAAATAACTATATAATGCTTAAGATCCCTTCTATGTATCTAAATTTCAAGTAAATGCAATTTTTTTAAAAAAAGTGATACCACAAAATGGATGGATCTTGAAAACATTATCGTAAGTGAAACAAGGACACGAAAGGACAAATACTATATTATTCCACTTATATGAGGACCTAAAGTAGTTAAATGCATATAGAGAAGCTACATCAACTAAGGAAAAAAAAAGAGAGAAGACTTAAATAACTAAAATCAGAAATGAAAGAGGCGACATTACTACTGATTTTATAGAAATAAAAAGGATTATAAGAGAGTGCTGTGAAAAATTATACACCAAAAAATCGGATAACTTAGATGAAATGGACAAATTCCTAGAAAAACACAACTACCAAGAGTGAATCACAAAGAAATAGAGAGTCTGAATAGACCTATAGCTATAATAAGGACATTGAATCATTTATCAAAAAAACTCCCAACAAAGAAAAGCCCAAGACCTAATGGCTTCACTGATGAATCCTGCCAAATATTTAAAGGAGAATTAACACCAATCCTTCTCAAACTTTTCCAAAAAACTGAAGAGAACAAACACTTCATAACTCATTCTATAAGGTCCTGATACCAAATCTAGCCAGAGGCACTGCAAGAAAAGAAAACTGCAGACCACCATCACTGATAAATATTGATGCAAATGTTCTTAACAAAATAGTAACAAACTGAATTCAACAGTATACTAAAAGGATTATACTGAAAGTATTAGCTAGAGCAATTAGGCAAGAAAAAGATATAAAAGGCATACAAATTAGAAAGGAAAAAATAGAATTACCTCTGTTCACAGATGACATGATTATATATGTAGAAAACCTTAAAGATTCCACTAAAAAGAAAAAAAAACCTTTTTGGACTTTTTGGGTTGGAACTTCCCGGTTTGGGTTTTGAAGGATTTTTGGCCCCAGGGTTTGGATTGTTTTTTTTTTTTTTTTTTTTTTAAATATGGAACGTTTCACGACTTTGTGTGTCATCCTTGCACAGGGGCCATGCTAATCTTCTCTGTATCGTTCCAATTTTAGTATATGTGCTGCCGAAGCGAGCACAGGATTAGAATAGTTTTAAAGTAAGAAAGTTTATTTTACTTCCCAAAGGGAGGAAAGGACACGGCATGAATAAAAGATGAGAGAAATGCCAGCAGAGAGGGAAAGGGGTTTGGGCTTTTTATGGGGATAAAGAGAAAAAAGCGATTGCTGCCAGTGGATACCAAGAGGGCAGCTGTGAACCAGCTGTGTCTGTTTTTCTTTTTTGTTTTTTTTTCCCCCTCTTCTCTGTAAGTCTGGCTTATCAGTTTTCTTGGAATGTGGTCTGATGAGAGCCGGGGAAGCATCATGCTCCTTTTATCTGTTCAGTTCTTTTCAAGTGCTGTGATAAACTCTTAGAGGCAAATGGTTTATCTTAAAGACAACAAGTGAAGCCCCAGGTGGTTAATCAAACAAGGGACAGTTGTGTTATGATCTTTTTTTTTCAAAAGGGCAATTATGTGTCGTGAGTTTTCTCCTCTTTTTTTTTTCTTTCTGTTAGTTTATGTTTCTCTGTTAGATAGTTTATTCGCAAGGCTGTCCTATCATTCCTCCCTCCCTTTGGTTAGAATTGATATTCTTATTGATGGACTTGAAAACCTGGGAGTTTGGACAGAGGTCTGGGGTTTGTTTTTTTTTTCTATAACTACTTTTTGCTGATTTAGGGTCATAGAGTTTTCCCCACCTGAGAGTCCAGTTGAGAGTCACTAAGGGGGAGTGACTGATATCAGGTGGTTTTAAAAGCCAGAGTAGAGGTGGGACATGAGTTATGTTGGAGGGCCTCTTTTACCTTTTTTTTTTTTTTTTAGTTTTAAGTGAGTTTTTAATATTTGCAATGTTGTTAGAACTGACTGTTACAAGTAACCTTGAATTAGTGATATCATAGACAGTGAGTTTTATCTCAATATCAGTAACTTAGCAATTACAGTTTCAAAGAAGAAAAGAAAACAGAGAGTTTAACAGACTCTATATTTTAACTCTGTAGTGACAGACTGACCATTTGAGTTCTGAACTTTTTGATGTAATTTGTCCATTAGTTTAAACACATATACAAAAACAGAACATCTATACATGAATTTAAAAGGGCTAAGAAATAAAGACGTTCTAGGGGAGATGTGGAGTCTGAAAAGAGTGTAGGGAAGGAGGTTTATCTAGCTTTGTTATAGTTTTAAGGAAAGTTTTGTAAGCTATCGTTTAAGAGTTGAGTGAGTCTTAGGTTAGTGTGTTTGACAGAAGTGTCTTGAGCAGTGAGAAGTCCCCGTTCTTTCCAAGTAGCTGCATGAGAGGGTAGAATATGATAGGCACACTTAGAGCCAGTGGAAATGTTAAGTCTTTGATCTTTATCTAGTTAAAAAGCTCAGTAAGGAGGATTAGCTGTCTTTTGAGCAGAGGTTCCAGATGGTAAAGGAGCACTTTCAATTATATGAGTAGTTGTATTAATAACAATAGTGTATTTTGGGTTTTGGTGGCCATTTGAGATGTAGTTATTTTTATTGATGTTCCAATTATGATCTTAAAACATCTAAACTTTAATAAGAATTTTCAAACTAGTTTTATTTATCAAAGGTAATCAAAGTCACATGAACTAAAAAGCATTTGAAATTTTTCTTATGTTCTTAATAAAATATTGGATTTAAGTGTTTACTTTTAAGTCAATTAATCAGAGGGTTTTTTTTTTTACATATTTTGGTAGTAAAACATCACATACACATGACAATAGACACACAAAAATGTGGACATACAGACAGAAATAGATATTTTTAAGTGAAACAAGGAAGAAAATTTATATTTTGAAAGCACAGGGTTAGAACCTTAGGCTTAAATATTGTGCTATCATTTATTTATGCCAAGGGAAGGAAAAAGGTTGCATGTAAAAATCTCAGTTAAGCCTTTCCCAAGAGTTTGAGAGAGGAAGTCTGTGGTATTAAAAGGAGTTGGGTGTCTAACTTAACCATAAAATTTTTTTTCTCAGTGAAGGGGAGGACAATTGGGTAGTACTAGAAAAGAATGAGGAAAGACCTGATCTCCCAGTGAATAGAGGGGCCATGGAGTACATGGGTTGGGGTGGGGCTTGTATTTTACCTTTTATTCTGACAATGGAAATAGGGGAGGGAAGTAGAGGTTCCAAAAATTTAGAAAAAGTAGCATAAGTGGCCTGGTATTAATCAGAAAATCAACCTATTACCTGTGACAGAGAGAGTTAACCAAGGGTCAGCTATTTCAATGCTGTGAAGTGAAGTCTTTTTTGAAGCTGGGGTCTGTCAGTCAGACTGAAGTAGTCCCAGAAGGTCCATGGGTATGGAGGATGTCAGCTTAGGGGGCACCCCAGTTCTGGAAGGTGAATGTGTCCCCTGTCTCAAGGAAAGGGCAATCTCACTTCCAGTGTCCCTCCCTTTTGTAGAGAGGGCACAGTCTTGGCAGAGGCCTCCTGGGACATGTCTTATTCCAGTCCTGGAGAAGAGTGTGGTCCTGGTGTCTTCGTGTCTGAGTCTCCAGGGTAACTCTGTCTCTAAAAAGCTTTACCTATAGTGGTAGCCACCATTTGGAAAACTTCTTTCTGTTTTAGGACTCCCTGTCGATCCTGTTTCCTCTTTTCCTCTCTCTTCTTTTCATCTCTGTTATCAAAGACCTTGGATGCCAGATTTAAAAGTTTCTCTTGTGGAGTTTGAGGCCCCTTTTCAGGTTTTTGGAGTTTAGGCCAAATATCGGGGGCCGACTGGGAGATGAAGTGTGTTGTTAATATGGATTGTCCTTCCCTGGTGTCAGGGCATAAGTAAAGAGGTAAATGGCCTCAGACAGTTGTGAAAGGAAAAGACTTGATTTTTATTCTGTCTCTGAGTGATGTCTAATGTCTTTTGACCCAGCAACCTCCCAAAGAGGGAGCTGGTGTACAGGTAGGGAGGGATTTTGGAACAGCCAGCCGGCACGAGTGTGGCCGGGCAAGAGTGGTGGAGACGGAGAAGAAGGAGGAGGAAGGCGAAAAGGGAGGAGCTGAAACAGAAACATCATCTGGAAAATGAAGATGGGGGAGAGCTGCAGGGGTAAGGAGTAGTATGTGGCAGGCAGAGCAAAGATCAGGATGTCTAGCAAGTTCAAAGAAAGCCTGTACATAGGGAACTTCAGACCACTTGTGGAGCCACTGGCAATAAAAGTCAAGTTGTAGAATGATTAAGAGATCCATTCTTGGGCCAAATTTTCTGGTCATTTAATTTATATTGTGGCCAGGCTGTATTCTGATAGAAGACTAAATGTCTGGGATGGATGTCAGTAAGTCCCAAAGTTTCCAAATTTTTAAGGAGACATCCCAGTGGGGAGTCTTTTGGTGGGGCCAACTGAACATTGTCCGTGGTGATAACTAGGAGAAAAAAGGGAAGGACTTTAGGGACACACATTGAAACACTGAGATTCTAAGTGGGGTATCCACTAGACCGCCTAGGTGTGGTGACCAAACATCAGGCATCTCTGAAGTTCTGAGTCAGACTGAAACAAAACTTAGGGCATTGGCCAGAAAGTGGGCATCCTGAGTTCTGATCCAGACTGAAACCTAGAGAGCTTCCCGCAAAGCCGGGTGTCCCTGGGTCTGGGAGAAGTCCATGAGAGGCGGTTAGGAGGTGTCTCTCCAAGGCACCCCCCACCCCCGAGTGGTAGACCCAGCACCAGGATGCTCTATAACCACAAAGCTGCTGGCTCTTTCTCAAGTATATCACTGTTTTCAAAGTCCTAGACACTTATCAGATTCCAAATGGTATGAGGATGCCAAGAAGGATGTCCTGGGAGCTGTGTAGCAGAGGAAGGAGCAGTTTTGAGACAAAGGCAGAAAAGTGAGTTCCCCGTGTGGTGGTAGAGAAGTGGCTCCCCATATGGGCCACCAAATGTTAGGGTGGGAACTCGTGTCCACACAAAGATTCTCAACACAAAGATTAGAATAGTTTTAAAGAAGAAAGTTTATTTTACTTCCCAAAGGGAGGGAAGGGCGGGCATGGCATGAAAGAAAGAAAGGAGAAATGCCAGCAGACAGGGTAAGGGGTTTGGGCTTTTTATGGGGACACAGAGAAAAAAAAGAGGGAACAAAGTGATGGCTGCCAGCTGAAAGCAAGAGGGCCCTGTGAAATGGCTGTGTCTGTTTTTCTTTTTCTTTTTTTGCCTCTTCTTCATGAGGCTGACTTATCAGTTTTCTTGGAATGTGGTCTAGCAAGAGCTACAGAAGCATCACCCTCCTTCTATCTGTTCAGTTCTTTTCAAGTGCTGTGATAACAAACTCTTAGAGGCAGGTGGTTTATCTTAAAGACAATGAGTGAAGCCCCAGGTGGTTAATCAAACAAGGGGCAGTTGTGTTGTGATCTTTTTCTTCAAAGGGGCAATTATGTGTTTTTTCTTTCTGTTAGATTGTTTCTTTTTCTCTGTTAGATAGTTTATTAGCAAGGCCATCCTATTAAGAACTAACAAATAAATTCAGCAAAGTTCCAGGATACAAAACAACACACAATCAGCTGTGTTTCTATACATTAAAAATGAACAGTCCAAAAAGGAAATCTAGAAAGTAATTCCATTTACAATAGCACCAAAAAGAATAAAATACTTAGGAATTAACTTAATCAAGAAAGTGAAGGCCGGGCGCGGTGGCTCACGCCTGTAATCCTAGCACTCTGGGAGGCCGAGGCGGGCGGATCATCCTGAGCTCAGGAGTTCGAGACCAGCCTGAGCAAGAGCGAGACCCCGTCTCTACCAAAAAATGGAAAGAAATTAACTGGACAGCTAAAAATATATGTAGAAAAAATTAGCTGGGCATGGTGGTGCATGCCTGTGGTCCCGGCTACTTGGGAGGCTGAGGCAATAGGATTGCTTGAGCCCAGGAGTTTGAGGTTGCTGTGAGCTAGGATGACGCCAGGGCACTCGCCCCAGGCAAGAGAGTGAGACTCTGTCTCAAAAAAAAAAGAAAGTGAAAGACTTATACACCGAAAACTACCAAAACATTGCTGAAATAAATTAAAGAACACATCGATAAATGGAAAGACATTCTGTGTTCACAGATAGGAAGACTTAGTATTGTTAAGATGTCAATACCTCCCAAAATGAGCTACAGATTTAGTGAAATCCCTATGAAATCCCAAATGATATTTTTGTAGAAATAGAAAAATCTGTCCTAAAATTGATATGAAATCTCAATGGACCCTGAATAGCCAAACAATCTTGAAAGAGAAGAACAAAGTTGGAGGGTTCACAGACATCTCTCTACCACTGTGTGACCTTGGGCAAGTTGCTAAACCTCTCTGTTCCCAAGTTTCCTCTTCTGTAGATGAGGACAACAACATCACCCATCTCACAGGGCTTTTATGAGCATGAATAAATGTATGGAAAATGCTTAGCACAGAGGCTGAAACATAGTAAGCACTATATAAAGAATAGTGTTAGGGTGGAAAGCCTAATAGGTGCTCATGGTCCAGGTGGAGAAAGATTTCTCATGCAGAAATTGATATAAAAGTCAAAAAACTTTATTTTATCCTTTAGAAGGACAGAGAGAATGAGAGAGTGAGAGAGAGAGAGCGTGGCATCCCGAAGAAAGAAAAGGGGGTGCTAGTAGTGAGGCCAAGCAGCTTGCTGATTTTAAGGGGGACAAAGAGAAAAAATTAGTGAGGCAGCAGAATGTCAAAGTCCAAGAGTGGGTTTCCTGCCTTTCCTTGGAGAAGGGATTATCACAGCAGGTGTGACTCTGCCCTTGAGCTTCGGTTGAGGCTGTAGCTCCTTCTTCTGCTGTTTATTCCAGAACTCTATAAAAGCAGATTATCAAAAATGCAAATTCTCAATTTTGAAAGAGAGAGATTTACATTTCTTTTCCATTCATTCAGCTCTTTTCAGAAGTTATGCAAAACAGAACTGCAGAGTGCCTGTTGGTGAGAGAACTCATAGGATTGATCTTTAACTATTCCTGGGGCAATTGTGGGATTAGGTGTTTTCCTGTTATTTTTGCAAGGCTGCCCCTTTCAAACAGCTGCTTATTATTTTTACTAATGTTACTTCCTGGACTGCTGGGGGAGCCTAGAGAATTTCTACACGGATATGTGGCTCCCTTATAAGTGGTTCAATCAAGTGATTTCTGAGAAGTATTTTTTTTTTTTTTCTAGAGCAAAGTAAGACTTAGAGCCAAGAGCCAAGAAAGGAAATTAGCCAGAGAGCTGAATCACTTGTCTCACCCAGACAGGGAAATCCCCATGGCTGCCATGCTCAGAATGCACTGGTTTAATAGCATGGGGAAATTGGGGAGCTTGTTTCCTGCACTTTGACTTGACATTGACAGCATGGGGACAGCCCCAGTCCTTGCCTCCCAAAGCCAATTCATGCCATCTATTGAACACAAAATAACACACTGTCCGAGAGAGAAGATTGTTACTCATTATCCCTGCCATTCACTTAGCACCCTAGGAAGGAACCTGTGCCCTCCAAAAGACACACAGCTAAAAATAATCCATCACCGAGCTGTCCCCCAGCTGAAAACTTTCTCATTAAGAAGGCTGGAATCAGGAGATAGAATGTCTGCATTTAATTCTGCCACCCCTCCCTTGTGGGATGCATTGGTTATCACTCCAGAGAAGCTGCAATCTCCCCTGGGAACGACCTACAGGCCTGATGGGGGTCACTGTGGTGCTAAACATTTCTGACAAGCATTTGCAATGCAGTTACTTGCAGGTGGCTGTAAAAGAACCAGAAGGGAGAAGGCAGGAAAACAAGTGAATTGAATGCCACTGAAATGTGTATCCGAAAAGTCGCCTTTGCATACAAAGTTAAATGTTGGAACTTGGCCCGCCCAGCTTGTCTGCTGGTTCAGGAGGGAAAGCCAAGGGCCAGGACGTTTGCCTTTGGGCACAGGCCACTCTTACCGTAGATGCCAAGCCTGGATGTTATCCACCATCCCAGCAAGACCACACTCCAGGTGGAAATGCCAAAATGTGCACACTGGGAATTTCCAACCGCTGAAGCTTCTGCTCAGTCCGTGAAGTCAGGCTGGTGTTTGTGTCAGGACTTTGGCCAAGATTCCCCTGATTATTTCACTTTCTCTCTTGACAGCATCACATGGCGGCAAACACACTATTGAGCAACCAGTGGAAAAAGAAGGCACGGGGGTTTCTGGTGGCTTGCTCAAGCTGGCTTGTTTGTGCTACCTGGGACTCTGAAATCCATCCTTCAGGAACTAAACTCATTACGAGCACCCACCTCTCATCCCTGAACCAAAACTAAATATAAATGTGACATCGCTCAGGCATTGATGCTGTCAGGGAGAAAGGAAAACTTCCCCTTTGCCCCTTGAAATTTCACTGAAAGATCAACTCACAGTAAGGCAGATTAATAAGAGAAGG
Source organism: Propithecus coquereli (assembly GCF_000956105.1). Classification (NCBI taxonomy): domain Eukaryota; kingdom Metazoa; phylum Chordata; class Mammalia; order Primates; family Indriidae; genus Propithecus; species Propithecus coquereli. The sequence goes on along the minus strand of NW_012148408.1, from coordinate 1,295,175 downwards.
AGATGACAAATTTATTTCCTGTGTGCAGGGGGAGAATCACAGAGTGATTACCCAATATCTCAGTGGGATCCAGAAGTTTACATACCCCCATTTTAGAGGGGAAGGAGACATGAGGAATATAGGTAATTCTGTTGAGGAGCGATAAATGGTTGCTGGGAGGATGAGTAGCTATGTGGGAGAATGAATGGATGGGGATGGAGGGGAAACAGATGGACCTGTATGTTGGGGTGGAAAGCCTAGTAGGTGCTCACGGCATGGGTGGAGAAACATTTCTCATGCAGAAATTAAGATATAAAAGTGAAAATTTATTTTCTCTTCAGAGGGGGGAGAAAAGAGGGGGTGGCAGAGAGCAGGGAGATGGCGTGGCATCCCAGAGAAAGAGAAGGGGGTGCCAGCAGTGAGGCCAAGCAGCTTGCTGACTTTAAGGGGGATGAAGAGAAAAAATTAGTGAGGCAGCAGAATGTCAAAGTCCAAGAGTGGGTTTCCTGCCTTTCCTTGGAGAA
>NW_012148408.1:1292015-1293812 GCF_000956105.1 Propithecus coquereli | reverse complement strand
AAAAAAAAAAAAATACTCTTTATACCAAGGAGTCATATTTTGGGGTGAAATTCCTTGAGCTCCTTCAATGCGGAAGCTTAATTATAAATTGACTAGCTTTCCTCATAAGTAGCTTCATTGATTCGCAATTTCTTTCTAGGTCAAGTCCTAAACCATTTTTGCTTCTGCAAAACCACACTTTAAGACATCTCTGAGCAAGTTACCCCCAGTCCCTTACACGAGGATCTGTGAAATGTAGTTTTCAAATAATGAAATGCCAGGTGAACGTTTGTTCCTCCAAACAAAAATGCTTCCTGTAAAAAAAACATATGCTGCTTGCTGCAACTTCTTGTTTTTCTTCTTCTTTTTAAATCAGATGATGAAATGCATATGGCCCATCATCTCTCTTTTTGCCTTGAGTGCTCAGAAGCCCAAAGTCAAATTTCACGCTCAAACTTTTCATCCACGTTCATGATGGAGTAACACCCACTTTGTCATAACCGCCTTCCAGTCTTTCTTTTTCGATTCTTCATTTTCACTGTGCTTAATTTTCACTGTGCTTAAAACTGTAAAACCCCTCATCTCTTTTTTAATAGAGACATAATTAATTAATTAATTAAAGACTGGTTTAATTGCTTAAACTTGACTTGGAGGTTAAGTGCCAACCATGCTACTTAAAATAGAAATGAGCACCTAATGTTCCCCAGGCATTGGTAGCGGCTATTGTTCAGAAAGAATTGATTCTGGGTGGGGTTTGGGTGACCCATTTAACTCTGTTTTCCTGGAACTGATTTGAATTAATTGGTGAGGCTGAGGGACAGTCCCTTCCTGCCCTCCTTTGTTTGAAAGGATTGTGTTTTGCATCACAGCCAGGGAGGCAGGCAGGTGCAGCGACTCAAAACAACCTTTCTTACTCTCAGCAAAGAACTTCGCACAGCTATACGGATCCAAAAGGTTCTTATCTTTCAGCCAAACTGTTACAAGTAGCAGCCCTGCAAAAATCTCAATAGAACAAAAGGTCCCAAGCCCTGGGGATTAAGAGTGCAATTTATTAGAACAATTGTCAAATAACAAAGTAGGAGAACAGCTGCAATATTTGGACTCAGCTCAGGATTGGTTAAAACAGGTGTAACGGTTTCTGGTTTATGGGACGACTAAACATGGGTCACATTCACAAAGCTGTCGTAGGGCCCCATTATTTGCAAAAGCAATCAACTGAATCTATTCAATTAGACCCCTCACTTAACTGGAATTGTGAAAGTTGCTGGTACCAAATGGAGTCATTTGTATCAAAACCCTAACAAAATGGAGTTGGGGCATGAAAGAAATAGCTCTCACATGCATGCCTGCAACCTGCCTTATCGCAAGAAATTCCTATACATCCCACGTGCTCCGCATAACTCACATGTCCGACATATCCTGCACATGCCCTGTAACAGAACTTATGACAAGGTCTTCCTCCAGATTGCAGTATCCCAGGTAAACTGCTTACATAAAGACAGTTACCTGCAATGACAGTTTCCACCAATGAACAAACACCAACTCCTACAATGGGCTTCTGTGATCTATGGACTTTGTTTCAAAACAGCTCATGTGGACTTCCTTTTGTCTTTAAAAGCTTCCCTTTGCCCCAGCCCCCCTAGATATAACTATGATCCATTTGTCAACAGAAAAAAAAGACCAAACTCTATAAAGTAATTTTAAAGAGATTTACTCTGAGCCAAATTTGAGGACCATGACCCGGAGCCACGCCCAAGAGGCCTTGAGCAGTGGACTCTCTGAGGTTGGGTTACAGTTTGGTTTTATACATTTTAGGGA